>NC_136072.1:1140002888-1140463458 GCF_964261635.1 Lissotriton helveticus | reverse complement strand
GGAGAAGAGGATGGCAGCCCTAGGTCTGTAAACATACAGAAAGAACAGGTCTTCGGCTCCCAAATTCACACTCTATAAGGATAGTACAAGTGAAATAAAATGCTGTTCTGCAGCGCTAAACAATGGGGCCACTGACTTACCAAGATCGAGAAGCAGCCATGGGCACCCTACAGTGACTGAATGAGTAAAAACCGCCGGAACGCCCACGAATCTGCTCCGGCAATGACGGACAGATCTCTCTTCCAATGGCTAGCCTCCATTTAAGGAGCTAGCCAATGGAAAGAGAAGGCGGGACAAAGTGCCCATACTGGTAAAACAAAAGATTTCACCTGCGCAAACGCTGCTACGCAGCGGATCGCCAGGCGAAACCTGAAAACAGGAAAGGATGAGAAATGAAAGGCAGTAGAGAAGGCAGAACACAGGGAACAGAGGGACGCTCCTTAAATAAAAAAAAATACATAAAAAAATTGAAATCATCAAAAATATAAAGCGAGGGTGAACAAGTTGACTGCAGAGAAAAAACAAAGCTTGAAAAGCGGGAGTGAGGAAAGTAAGAGATAAAAACCACATATAAGGAGAACTAAGAGAGATGTTGCGAGGTTGTCTATATTTCAGGTTAAAAAATAAAATGTGAGTGAGATATCAGATAAAATGAATGTTCCTATTGCAGAGCCCTGTGTGTAATCTGGAAGTCACTGACTGTAGCAATTGTGAGATACTTCACCCGGTTAATAGAGTAACCGTTAAAATCTCTTTAGCCTTCAGTTCAGGGATCCTAATCCCTTTCCGAAAAGTGTACGCCCTGTACTTATTGCAGAAATCTGTGATTACATTGCAGGGCACTGACTGTAACCCCAGTGGGACAGCGCAGTGGGTTTATCAGCTCAACGGAGGTCTTAGTGAATAAGGTACCCTTCACAGATTCCATTTGTAGAGGGATAGCTCAGCGAGTCAATGCACCGACTTTGGGGGAGTATAACCTATATGTCTGAGGTGCCATCCTAGCTCTGCATTGAGAGTCTGGGCTACATATCATGAGAGCCCTGAGGTTAAAAAGAATTAAAAAAGCAATTAGATACAAGATTTACTCTTAAAATTCACCAATGTTGCACCAATGGCCAACTCAGACCCCTCCCACACCAGAGTCCTAAATGGTACTAAATACAGGAACATAGCTTGCATAAGTACAGGGGACGCCATGGAGGCTTGAAGGGCCCACTGAACTGTGGTACATGCTGTATTTTATAATGCAAACAGCAGCCAAGGGGCCCCTTTCGGTCCTTGCACCAGAGCCCATGACACACAACGCCACTGACTAAATAGTGTGGGGTTTATTTATTGGATTTTGGCACAGGGCAGCGCAGCAATGTACATACGTAGCTGAGCGGCCAGAATCAGGGTGCGCTGCCTGAACCAAGGTGAGAGGGCAGGAAGGCACCATTTTTAAGCAAGAAATGTGTGAAATGTGTGGGACTTGTAAAGTGCACTGCTGCCCGTAAGACCGCTGGGGAACCCGTCCTGGCTTTCCCTGTGAGATGGTCCCTTCTGGGTATCTCCAAGGTGAAACCAGGCATCCCCGGCGTCTGTGGGGGGCCGTTGTAGAGATGAGGCAAGCTTAATGCCCGGAGTTGCCGAGTGTGATCCCTGGTTAGAGTAGGCACCGAGGCGAGAATTATCAAGTCCGCTGACCCTGGTCCACGACCCTGCCGCGGCGGGAATTGAACCCTGGTCCCGGGCCGTTCTCTTCTTCCGGGTCTGCCGCCTCTAACCAGTGAGCCACACAACTCCACTGTGGATTCCTGCCTTTTCTCCCTGTGCTGGCGCCGTTTAGGCAGCCTAGCGCTAATGTAGGCACCATGGTGCAAGGGTGCCTCCGTTGCATGCAGGAGGCAGGAGTTTTTGTATAGGAAGAGTCACCTTCTTTCACAAAAACAATCCTCAGAGGCATTTTCCTCTTGCTTTCAGAATGCAGCACACATGAAAAGAGGAAAAATGAGGAGAAATAAACATATTTCTCCTCCTTGTGCCTCGTCTCATGAGGCATATAGATTTGATGCTTCCTCATGTTTACAACACTTTGTGAATCTGGGGCAGCGTCAAATTCCATTGGTGTTGCATGGGAAAACCTATTGCAACACCCAAGAAACGCCTCCTGGCAACAGAGTAAGGAAACACATCGATTTGAGCTCCGTTGCCTTACTCATGATTTATGAGGCCACTCAAAGCCATGCAGAGTGGCTTTGGGTGGCTTCAGAAATCGAAATGGGAGCCCTTTGTCACGCATGTACTACTTTACGTGATGCAAAAGTGATTCACGGCTCTCATAAATAAGTTCCTACCTTTACAGTGGCAATTGTTCAGCACACAGAGCATCTGATATTGCTGCATTCTCTTTAAACATTTAGGGCCAGATGTAGGGAGCCTAATTGCGCTCGCAAATGCTGAAATTCACAGAATTTCAGCATTTGCGATTGCAATTAGGGCAGTGTGCTATGTAGCACACAAAAACCCACATGTAAAATAAGGAATTGCAAAATTTGCAGTTCCTTATTTTGCAATTCAATTTAAGGAATCGCAAATTGCGATTCCTTAAATGCAATGTAGGAAGCACCCAAGTTGTGTGAATTCTGGCTTAAGGTTGGTGGTAATTTGCGATTTCTAAGAAAAATTCACTTTTTTTTGGCATTTTTCAAAGTGCCATGCGGGCCATATGTGCACACATGTTAATTTCAGGGGTGAAAAATAGTGTCCTATTGACACCCTTGCAACCCTAAAATTGCATTCTCAATTTCCGATTCTCTAATTGCGAATCGCAAATTGAGAATGTCCTCCAATTCATTCCTAAGGGCCTTCTAGCCCATAGGAATGAATGAGAAGGTATTCCTTATTTGCGAATCTCAATTTGCGATTCGCAAATAAGGAATAATTGGGATTCGCAAAAAAATTTGCTAATCTTGCCTACATTTCGTTTTGCGATTCTCTAATTGCGATTCCCCAAAAAATCGCAATTTGAGAATTGCAAAACACAAATTACCTACATATGGACCTTTGTGATTCTATCACCTCCACATTCAGAATTCTGATGGTTCTGACCTATTTTGATGGAGCCATTGAAGTTCATGTTTAGCCAATAAAACCTGGGAAAATTGTGTGGCAACGTTTGTTCTGTATTCAAGGTGGATTGCAGGGGCCGCAGCTCCTAAATGGTACAGGAGCGCCGCCCCGCCTGCTGTGAGCACAACAGGCAAACACAAGTAAATAAAATGGCATATCAATGCCATTTTATTCCCACCGATCATGCTGTGTACAGTGCAACCGTGGGGTCAGAGCTGAATACTGCAAATGCAGGATGACTGCACTGGTCGACAGTGCGCATGTCAGATTGGCCGGCTGTCTATAGATGTCCTATCCGATATGTGCACTGTATACTCAGCAATCCAAGTGCTGTGAAACAGCCTGGGGATTGCCGGGACAGGCCCCCACTCTGAAAATGAGCACTGGGTTAGCCTGCTCCAACCAATCCTGGAGCTGCTGTCAAGCTGAAAACAGCATGAAAGGAGCTGCAGAATTGGTTGGATTTGCTCTCCCAAGAGCAGGATGGAAATACTTCCCTTTCCTGCTCGTGGATCCCAGGATCCGGATTCCACCAAAGAAAGACACACTGGACTGTGGCAACATGTATGGTGAGTTTTTTGGGCATCACACCCATCATATTTTAATGTTGCCAGCCGCCGCTGGGTGATTGTCCATTTTTTGTCGAGTTTTGGTCCACTTTTGCGACTTTTGTCCCAAACTCCTCTACTTTTGTGACAACCAGAATGTCTTCTTGTCTTTCCAAGTGAGTCCCTGCACAAATGTCTCAGATCTCCTATACCAACGCCATCAATAAATAAAAATCATGCCTATTATACCGCCTTATACTACATTGGACGAGCTGGTTACCTAACAGGCCAATGTCATAGGAATAGGAATAGGAAATTATTGCAGTAATGCGTAATCTTATTGAAATGGCTTTTCTCCCATTGTAATAAAAAAATAATGTGCTATTATGCAAATCATGTGCATGCGTAGCAACGAAGAACCAATATTGTTTGATATACAAAATACTGCCCTTGACTGCAAATGTTGTACAAGTCACCTCCAGGTGCCAGTGTTAGAGACAGAAATGAAAACATGAACTATTTAAAACTAAATACTGTACATTTTTTATTTGGTAGACCACTGTAAACCATTCTCATGCGGAATAGAAAAACTATAGTTTGGAATAGCAGTGGATTTGTGTTTAATAACTTTTATTTAATTAGTAATAGAATGAAAGTGACCCCCACACACATAGAAGTAGCAAATCGTCATTATTTAATGGTGTTTTGTTCTTTGTATGTGTGCTGCAGGATGAAGCACAAATAGAAAAAGCAAAAATGAGTAGAAATAAAAGTATTTCTCCTCGTTGCGCCATTCTAACGCATGCTTTTTTATGGCGTTCGTTTTTGGTGCCTCTCAGATCTACACATCCTTGTAAATATTGGGCAGCGTCAAACAGCAATGGCTGTTGGGGTGGCAGGCCCACAGGAGCACCCATTGCACGCCCATTTCACACAGAAAACTGCGTGGAAGGGTACCATATTTACAAAGTGGTGTTAAGCCACAAAAAGTAGCTTAACGCCACTTTGTAAATATGGATCAGGGCAGTGCACCACAGGAACGTCAGTAAAAGTGATGATCCTGTGGCACAATCCCCTTGTAAATATGACCCCAATGCCTACACATGTCTCATAAAATCCTCCTGTGTGTGTCTTATTTTCCTGGCTTCTGGGTGCCCTTGGTAAAAGGTGATGTGATAAACACTGGCCGAGTTTGCTCCACTGGGCTTTTTTTCCTGATGCACACATGCTACATGCATTAGATTTTTTTTATACATAGTATAAATACACAGTTTGAACCACCTTAGCTCACTTAGGGGAAGTGAGACATGGATGTTGATTCATCAAAATGCCAGGGGTAACGGAGATGGCATGACATGCTCTTTGACCTTCACTTTCACTCTCACACATATTCTTACACATACACAGACATTCACCCTTTCACACACACTCTCTCTCTTAAAGACACTGGGTCAGATTCACAAAAGTAATCTGAGACAAAATCCTAACTTTACAACTTTCGGTATTTACAAAGGGCATTTAGGAGGAGTAAAGTTAGGATGTCCTTAAGTTTAACTAAGACACAATCTTAACTTTATTACTCCTAAATGCCCTTTGTGAATACCGAAAGTCGTAAAGATAGGGTTTTGTCTCAGATTACGTTTGTGAATCAGGCCCAGTGTCTTTAAGAGAGAAAGAGTGTGTGAAAGGGTTAATGTGTGTGTATGTGTAAGAATATGTGGGCCCACTCTCACACACAAGCACTCACACTAACAACGTACATTTAAAAGCATTTTTCTACTTTCCTCTGCTGTCATGGAAGATCATATACCAGGTATTTGTTCAATTTTCTATTACACTAATTGAGAATATTGCATCATTTACTATTAGTGTAATAAATAAAAAGATAGAAAACAAAGCGAATGGAGCCCCAACCGACATCCATAAGGACGAGATGCCTCTGTGTTCATGGGACTAATGTTGTCACCTCTGAGGTCATGGGTCACAATGGCAATGCCAGGTTTGAGGAAAAATGTTTTTCCGTGAGACATTTTCTGTGTGAAGAAGTTTCCTAATCGTATATGAGATGTGGGCTAGGATAAAAAAAGGCAAATCATGTAATTTTGAGAAATTTCATGAATTTCATGTAGGTCGAAATTCGAAAATATTATGCATTTTGCTGAAGTAATTAAAGTTTTTCCCAGGCCTTTGTACCATGTTGCTCTGTGAGTCTTTTTGTCTTGTGCCTGCATAAGTCTGCACTGAAACATGTCGGAAAGTGGTTAAGAGACAGCACATGTGAATCACACGTTTAGTAATAGTATTTAAATACACGTTTAATAAGTAGCAGTGTGTGGTCAGATACCCATTTTATACATTTTAAGGTAGAGCAATTAAGACCTCTTGTATATACTTTAGTATATACTTATTATATACTTATATATATATATATATGTACTTTGTGGGCTCTTGAGATCAGCCCTAAGAGATGTTTGCTTCCGCTTAGGGACTTTTTTTCTGTTCAACTGCCTCTATTTAACTGTCTTGATTGAAAACGACCTGCAGAGGTCAGTAAAATACCAGAATTGCTTTCTGCTGAGGACTTTTTAAAAAAAAAAATTCTGGCAACTTCCTCTATTTAACTTTCTTGATAGAAAACAACCTGCAGAGGTCAGTAAAATACCAGAATCACTTTAGCATTCTCTATATTCCAGTCCATAGAAATTGTCTTCCACAAGCACCCGTAGACAATAATATTTTTTTCAAATATTGCATTTTCAGTAATATGACCACCGAAGGCCCGGATTTCATACTAAAAGCAGAGCTTTGGACTATACCACTTCTCGCTAAAAGGCAATATTTTTTTCCATGTGTTCCCATAACTGGCGTGTCACACAGTTTGGGGCTTACTTTCCCTCCATGTTAAAGAACAGCAGATGTTACACACCCAGACTAATACACAGCATACCTAAATACATATAGGTTCCCAAAGGCGGGACCGATTGCATTGCAAATGCTTGTTCAACTTTCCTGTTTTCCAGACCTGTTAGTTGGTTTCTCTTGATAGTGTGAGGGATGGGTCAGAGATAGGCCTGGGTGACATTTTACTTATACCAGAGTAATCAGATTGATTTTGGTAATTTTGCATTACTGTTTGACTGAAAATTGCGTGACTATACCCTGTAACATAGTTATGAGTGAATTGACACAAAAATCCTGCCACTGGAGCACAGGAACAGCAAACGTAGTAGTCTGCTGGTCGTTGCTGCTGTTCATGTTCTGTTGCATTTAGCGCTCTTTTCTTAGAGCAAGATGCACTCTGGGTCCAGTTTGGAATCAAGGGTGCATTTTGCCCTAACAAAATAGAGCTGAATGCTGGGATATGGTACTTGCTTGATTCCATGTATTCACACATGATTTCCTGTAATATTGTGTGATTATCCCCCAACAAATTACTCGAGTTACGCTCATCCATAATCAAAGCGCCACAGTTCTCTCTTGGTACCCAAAGTGATCAGTTAGACCCTAGAACCCAGGATTAAAGGGGTGGTCCAGTGGAGAGAAGACGCTATTCTTCTCAGTAGTCCGTCCTGCAACTCTGATGTCACCAACAATAGGTATTCTAGAAGGTTATTTTGTTTGATGATGTCTGCTCTGGTTTGAGATGTATTATGACATCATTCACCGGATGGCGCATTTAAAATGTTTCTTCTTTTTGACAGCACCATAGATGAGATGCCCAGGAGTGTTCCACAAATGAGTATTGACCATGTGGGAGGTGTTTTATATGATTTTCTATCCAACAGGGCGGGTCTCTGGTTCCTACCTGCTCCGCATGCAGACTCACTCCTCTAACACATCTATAGTGCTACTTTGGGGGAATTTCCCAATGTGTTCTTCTGCCCAGCATACTATGGGAGATTATCAATATAATAAATTCAGATTGGTTATCAAGGCGAGCCATCAGGTCATTTTCCGAGAGGAGTGTTTTGACGAAGGTGTGACTACAAGCCCCTCTACCCCTGCGGATCATGAAGCATATTTCTGCCTAAACAAATATACAGCGTGTCAGTGTACAACCATATGTACTAAATATCAGGTGAACACGCATTAGGTGTGCACTCCATTGTTTCCTATTCACAGGATTCTTTAGGAGTGGAACGCACGGGGCTGGTCCTCGTGTGGTCCTGAAAAAGAGCTTTCAGGGAAAGCTCGAAACATGTCAACCCAGTACTAGGGACACCATACTCATTACAGTTAGGTCTTTCCCTAGTATTATCCCCTAATTTTATAGCATACCGACTAGGAGCAGGAATAAAATATTATCTCACTGCCTAGGTATTTGTAACCTATTTTTCCCACCCCACATCACTGCACCACACATTTTTTCCAAAAACCTATTGCTACGTAGTTCGCAAGTCCCAGCATACCTCAATCCACAACGGATTGAGAGGACCCCAATGATGAAGCATGCCACCTAGGGGTAGCCCTGGTGGGTGAGGGGACTCTAGGAAAAAAAAATATTTCTGGAATGAGGCTTTTTCATGCATGGTCATTGGAATCCCTGTTCCTCCTATGGTTAGGTTTCTAATTCCGGTATTCCGTATGTTGTGGAACTGCATTCAGTAAGGAGGGTGAACCTAACCTTAACCTATACCTCCCCCCGTTTTTTGATTGTGTCGCGGTAGAACATGACCTAGGTACAATTTGAAGCTGACTGCAATGGAGCACAGGTCAAATACATTAGCCAGGTTCGTCCTGGTCAAAGATTTTACCTTCTGACTTTAGTTCTCTAAGTCAAAGTCCAACACATGATTACCCTTTTAAAGCGCCTCCACCCCCAGGACCAAAGGGGAGGCACTTAGAGACTCACAGGATGGCAGGCACAGTCCAGTACAGGTCCAGTTGCCACTGGCCCGCTGGGCAGTTGCAGGAAAGGTCTTTTGTAGGTTTTTGTGTCCCTGTAGCTTGAACAGGAGGGAAGCCTTCTGACCCTTGGAGTCCACTTCATTGCCCTGGTACAAGAGAGATTGCAGGTCCAGACCTTTGGGGCAGGTTTAGCAGGGGTGACTCCTCCATTAGAGTGTAAGAGCGTCGTCCCACTTAAATATCCCCCCAAAGATGAAAAATAAAATGATAATTAATTACCATTTTATTTTCTCGTCCCCCGTCCCAAGCCAAGCGCCAAGAGCAGGACCACTGATGAGTGACAGAAGCATGTCACTCAGCAGGGCAGAGGGTGGGCTGATATGGCTCTGCTTAAAGTGTGCATGTCTTTTTGGCTGGCCATCTTGCAGTGCCAGTCACACATGTGCACTTTAAACACCTCTAAACCAGCTCTCTTAAAACAGCTTGGTTGAGAGACAGTGCAGGCCTGCAGGGCACTGTGGTGCATGCTCCCACCAAAACTGGCACTGCTCACATACGTCTAATACACAAAGAGATGGACGGGGAGCTTAGAGAAAAGAGGTCCACTACACAGGCCCCCAAGGTAGTACATCTAAATCACTAGAGTGTAACTGTTACAAACAATACACCCTGTTATTATGACCTGAATCAGGTGAGTGGTCGAGGTGTATCTGAACCCAATCGTTAGTGACCTCTCCGGCAAACAAGCAGCTGAGGGCAGGTACGAATGCCAGTAACTAGAAGGTCAATGTAACCTTCCGAGAAGTCTGTCCCTGCCGGTGTGGCATCCCCGAATATTATTTGGGGTTGGATCTATTCGTAGGAGTGGTAACTAATAATTGGATTCAGATACACCTCAACCACTCACCTGATTCAGGTCATAATAACAGGGTGTATTGTGTGTTTCTTTCAAACCTCTGTTCAGTGTTTTTCTATGCACTTTAATCCCTTCCCTGGTCATGATGAAACACCATAAGATCTACTAGGTACCAACTAGGTGTGAAACATGTTGACCTGACTATTAACCTACAGCATCACCCACCTTATTTGAAAAAAATGAACGAGCCCTCCTTACTAGAGAAAGGGTACATGAGTTCCTTTTTCCTGTTTTTAATTATACCGCACGGACCCAAGAATAAACACTACCTAGGGTACAGTTTAGTTATTTTTAATTCACTTGCACACTCCCCACATACCCACACTCACTACTGCGGCGGTCTTCTAAAAACGTTCTCTGCCGAAGAGCCCTCCCGTGGGGCCCGTGGGGGACTGCATCGCCACCCCCACGAAGAGCATAATGCCCAATGATGAAGTATATTTACAACAAGGGGTGGTGATGGACAGAGTCTCTGAATTAAGCAGAATACTCTCACCCAGTCAAGAGATCAGGGCTAGATCCAACACCGTTTTTTAGCTCATTGCACCATCCCAGTTTCAGAACCTGGCTGTATGCAAATTAGTCTGTCCCTGGCCCAGTGCATCATGGGAACAGGGCAGACCAGACTACAAAAGCCAATTCTTACACTGGGAAGGAAACAAGCTTCCGGGGACCGGTTTCTGGCATTTCAGCCGTCTTCGGCCCGGCTTGCTTGAATCCTGATGGTGCAATGAGCAAGGGACTCACATCTGAGTATACCCTTCCACGCTTAGGGTGGACAAAATATTTACAACAAGGGGTGGTGATGGACAGAGTCTCTGAATTAAGCAGAATACTTTCACCCAGTCAAGAGATCAGGGCTAGATCCAACACCGTTTTTTAGCTCATTGCACCATCCCAGATTCAGAACCTGGCTGTATGCAAATTAGTCTGTCCCTGGCCCAGTGCATCATGGGAACAGGGCAGACCAGACTACAAAAGCCAATTCTTACACTGGGAAGGAAACAAGCTTCCGGGGACCGGTTTCTGGCATTTCAGCCGTCTTCGGCCCGGCTTGCTTGAATCCGGATGGTGCAATGAGCAAGGGACTCACATCTGAGTATACCCTTCCACGCTTAGGGTGGACAAAATATTTACAACAAGGGGTGGTGATGGACAGAGTCTCTGAATTAAGCAGAATACTCTCACCCAGTCAAGAGATCAGGGCTAGATCCAACACCGTTTTTTAGCTCATTGCACCATCCCAGTTTCAGAACCTGGCTGTATGCAAATTAGTCTGTCCCTGGCCCAGTGCATCATGGGAGCAGGGCAGACCAGACTACAAAAGCCAATTCTTACACTGGGAAGGAAACAAGCTTCCGGGGACCGGTTTCTGGCATTTCAGCCATCTTCGGCCCGGCTTGCTTGAATCCTGATGGTGCAATGAGCAAGGGACTCACATCTGAGTATACCCTTCCACGCTTAGGGTGGACAAAATATTTACAACAAGGGGTGGTGATGGACAGAGTCTCTGAATTAAGCAGAATACTCTCACCCAGTCAAGAGATCAGGGCTAGATCCAACACCGTTTTTTAGCTCATTGCACCATCCCAGTTTCAGAACCTGGCTGTATGCAAATGAGTCTGTCCCTGGCCCAGTGCATCATGGGAACAGGGCAGACCAGACTACAAAAGCCAATTCTTACACTGGGAAGGAAACAAGCTTCCGGGGACCGGTTTCTGGCATTTCAGCCGTCTTCGGCCCGGCTTGCTTGAATCCTGATGGTGCAATGAGCAAGGGACTCACATCTGAGTATACCCTTCCACGCTTAGGGTGGACAAAATATTTACAACAAGGGGTGGTGATGGACAGAGTCTCTGAATTAAGCAGAATACTCTCACCCAGTCAAGAGATCAGGGCTAGATCCAACACCGTTTTTTAGCTCATTGCACCATCCCAGTTTCAGAACCTGGCTGTATGCAAATTAGTCTGTCCCTGGCCCAGTGCATCATGGGAACAGGGCAGACCAGACTACAAAAGCCAATTCTTACACTGGGAAGGAAACAAGCTTCCGGGGACCGGTTTCTGGCATTTCAGCCGTCTTCGGCCCGGCTTGCTTGAATCCTGATGGTGCAATGAGCAAGGGACTCACATCTGAGTATACCCTTCCACGCTTAGGGTGGACAAAATATTTACAACAAGGGGTGGTGATGGACAGAGTCTCTGAATTAAGCAGAATACTCTCACCCAGTCAAGAGATCAGGGCTAGATCCAACACCGTTTTTTAGCTCATTGCACCATCCCAGTTTCAGAACCTGGCTGTATGCAAATTAGTCTGTCCCTGGCCCAGTGCATCATGGGAACAGGGCAGACCAGACTACAAAAGCCAATTCTTACACTGGGAAGGAAACAAGCTTCCGGGGACCGGTTTCTGGCATTTCAGCCGTCTTCGGCCCGGCTTGCTTGAATCCTGATGGTGCAATGAGCAAGGGACTCACATCTGAGTATACCCTTCCACGCTTAGGGTGGACAAAATATTTACACCAAGGGGTGGTGATGGACAGAGTCTCTGAATTAAGCAGAATACTCTCACCCAGTCAAGAGATCAGGGCTAGATCCAACACCGTTTTTTAGCTCATTGCACCATCCCAGTTTCAGAACCTGGCTGTATGCAAATTAGTCTGTCCCTGGCCCAGTGCTTCATGGGAACAGGGCAGACCAGACTACAAAAGCCAATTCTTACACTGGGAAGGAAACAAGCTTCCGGGGACCGGTTTCTGGCATTTCAGCCGTCTTCGGCCCGGCTTGCTTGAATCCTGATGGTGCAATGAGCAAGGGACTCACATCTGAGTATACCCTTCCACGCTTAGGGTGGACAAAATATTTACAACAAGGGGTGGTGATGGACAGAGTCTCTGAATTAAGCAGAATACTCTCACCCAGTCAAGAGATCAGGGCTAGATCCAACACCGTTTTTTAGCTCATTGCACCATCCCAGTTTCAGAACCTGGCTGTATGCAAATTAGTCTGTCCCTGGCCCAGTGCGTCATGGGAACAGGGCAGACCAGACTACAAAAGCCAATTCCCTTTTTCCTGTTTTTAATTATACCGCACAGACCCAAGAATAAACACTACCTAGGGTACAGTTTAGTTATTTTTAATTCACTTGCACACTCCCCACATACCCACACTCACTACTGCGGCGGTCTTCTAAAAACGTTCTCTGCCGAAGAGCCCTCCCGTGGGGCCCGTGGGGGACTGCATCGCCACCCCCACGAAGAGCATAATGCCCAATGATGAAGTATGACACCTTAGCGGTTGTGTGAGTGCTTCTCTACAAATTTGAGGATTTCCCCTGCATCCAACCTTCACTCACTGACTTAGATAGACTTATTCAAACTACTCTCACTTTTCACCTATACTTTACGCTGCTGAATGAGCTAGCACTTACTCATAGGAACAGTCCCTCGCTAGTGATTTAAGCTGCTCACATGCTGCATGTGAGCAGTGCCAGGATTGGGCAAGGGAGTTCCAGCATTCTGTTCCAGTTCAGAGTCAGAAGAGGTCCGGAGCGAGATCGTCACTACAGGTAAGTTTTGCTTATTTTTAAATATTTTTCCCATGCGTGTCCCTTCCCCACCTCCTGGTGGATGCCAGCCACCATTGATGTTTCGCTCTCTTCTAATCTTCCACAGGCCCAGGAGTGATCTGTGGTGGGTACCTAGAGATGCCATATTTATGCATGGCCTAAACTTGTGGGTGGGAATGGACACTGGGGATACCCTAGCCAATGGGATAAAAGTTCTCTGAGCTAACTGTATTCACTTTGGTCATTTTCAAGGTAGGCGGAGTCTTCAACCATTATAAATCTGGGCTCGGAAGGCTGGTGTATGTGTGGGGACTGTACTATAGTAATCTGACTGTCTTCTCACATTAAACACTACAATAAAGTCTTAAGCAGTCACTGTACCCTCAACAACTCAGAGACAGACGTCTGGTAGAGCAAAGTTGAGCTTTCAGCAACCAGTCAATACACAAAAATTGTTTTGGGATTCTGTGTCCCTCATTTGAAGTGCTGTATGTAAACCCAGCAGACATGTCAAAGAGGATGTGACATTGTAATGTCAAACAGAGGTGCGCTGTGAGGTACGCTGTGATTGGGGCCTGACTTGCTAGGGGGCCCTGCTCCAGTGTCAGCCATCTGCCTGTGACAGTGGTGGTCTCTTTGAAGTGTGCCCCAGGAGTCAAGTGTCCTATGCAAGACCCCAGTGGACCTGTCAAGCAGGTCTTGAAACTCCAGCAGGATCTGACACTGTGATGTTAACAAGATGCTCACTGTGATGGAGGCCAATCTGGCTGTGGGGACAAAAGAAGATTGCAGGCCTGGGTGTTGGCTACATCTGTTTGTGACAGTGCAAGCCTTTGTCAGGTTAATGAAGCCCTTGGGCCCAGCCCACAGTTCATCCTGTCAAGGGTACAACGCTTCCCCACACCCAAGGCCTCTTGTCCCTGTCCGGGGAGCAAGTTCAAATCTCATTCACACCTATTGAAATCCTAATTATTGGCTGGTGAAAGAGGGAGAGCAAAATGCATATTTAGCTACCAGGGACTTCAGGCAGGGCAAAGTTAACTTTTCAAATGTCTCCTTTCCAAAATATTTATTACAAATCTAAATTTACCAGTCAATCAATCAATCAGGGATTTGTTAAGCGCGACTACTCACCCGTAAGGGTCTCAAGGCACTGGGGAGGAGGGGAGGTGTAGGTTCCAGTCCCTCAAGGAGGGGGTCCGTCGAAGAGCCAGGTTTTGAGGAGTGATGTTGTCTGTCTGAGGTGGAGCGGAGGGGTGTTCCATGCTCTGCCCGCGAGGCCAGTGAATTGGTCTTGTAATAAATGTTTCAAATTATGTGTTGCCTCGGCAGAGTTGATATTTATTAAACACAGATACTGTATCCCAGTGATTTCCTGTAGAACAACCAACCCTGCTACAGTGGTGAAAATAGCTTTCAGAGATTTTTCACTTAAACCCCTTCATTGCGGCGCATGTTCAGCGGACGTCGCGTGCACTACCGCGGTAGTGCTGCGCACGTCTGCTGAACGTTCCGGCCCCGCCTGTGCAATAGAACGGGGCGCAGCGGAGGGGTTAAGGACATGGTTAACATTAAACATTTATATATCCTATGTTTACATACTGTATACCCTGGCTTCTAGTCCACAAGCCCTACGTAGGGGTGAGTTCTTAATATTTAAAAGAATGCATTAGGCCTATCAGGAGGCTTTATTTCGATAGTTTGAATTTGCAGTTAAAAGTTTCAAAGCCAGGCTACTGATGGCAGGCCTGCAGTCCTGTTTATATCATCACTGCAGTTTAAGGCACAATGGGTGCTGCAGACCACTTGTGACAGTTAATTTACAGGCACGAGGCGTATACCATATAGTAGGGACTTGTAGGTAAGTTAAATATGTCAATCTGGTGTATACCAATTTCATCATGTTGAAATGGGGAGAACAAACAATTTATCAATGGCTAGCAGGAGTAAACGTCAAAAAATGTTATAGCCAGAAAAACTAGGGTTCAGCAAAAGGGGAAAACATCTGGAGTGTCCGAAAGGGCACATTCCCATCATCTCTGAACCTGTGTTTAACCCCTTCCATGCTCATGACGAGCTCAGCTCGGCATGGCATATACCTCTCAGGTGCTCATGACGAGCTGAGCTGTTTTCGTTGCTGTCCAGCACAGCAGGGGAAACTACCAAGCAGCGATGTGGTTAAAATGTCTCCACATTCAGTGGGCATGGTTAGGAGGACGCAGGGGCAGACAACTCACTCAAAGAAAACGTGTACATTGTCTCTCTCGGGAAAAGACGTCCTTTCTTCCTGCACTCAAAGGCTTCTCTCGGTGTTAGTTTAACACCTCAGGAGAGAGCGGACGGAGCAGCAGCCTTGTCCTAGGCTCAGAAGAATAGATGCCAGAGTGCTTGTCTCGTACGTCAGCCCTCTCTCCAGGCCTCGCGGGAGCACGCGCTGCCGTGACATCCTTTACTGGGATTTAAACAGCAGCCAGCTGCCACAGGGTCGGAGCTGTCTGCAGGGCCGGTGACTGCTGCCAAGGAGCTGCTCTGCAGGTGCCAGAAGGGCATTAGCCTTGTCTTCTTGGCGCCCAGGGCTGCAGTGGGATTTTATTTTATACGCCTATAAATGTAACTGTAGTTAAAATGTTTTTGTACCTGGGCAGGCAAGGCGAGGGGAGAGAGGGTGAGAGAGAAAGACAGGGAGATGACAGAGAGAGCAAGACACATTGGCAGAGAAATGAAGAAGGAGCGAGAAACAGAGTGGTGTGCAGATTGAGAGAGATAGAGACAGATGGATGACAGGCAGGCACACAGAAAGAGAGAGAAGGGGAGGGACAGCAATGCAGAAACAGTGGTGGCTCCTCCGTTATAGTGGAGGAGTGTTTCCCCTCCCCCGCCAGCAGATGCAAAGCTTGGAAAATAATAAAACAGGTTTATTATTATTTAATTTTTCTTCATGGGCCGAGTCGTGATGACAGGCATGGAGGAGGCGTGCTGGGCACTACTGCAAGTGTGCATCTGGGTTTAAGCGGCCATCTTAGAAAGACCAAGCCGACATGCGCACTGAGATATTTTCAACCCGAGCTGCATTGCCGGGTTGCAGACAGCATGCACAGGCTCCAAGTTCCTGTGGGCGTGTGAATCCAGCCCGCTCAGGCCAATCCTGGTGCTTCTGTCATACTGCAAGCAGCAAGAGAGCAGCATCTGGATTGGCCGTAGGGGAGTTTGGGAGCCTCAGCCTGTGCTGTAGACGAGCCTGAGGAGAAGAAGAGCAGCGATGAGGCAGACGGCAGGTAAGTTCTTCTTTTTGTGTTTTTTTTTAGCGTTTTAATTCACCTGACGCTGCCTCACCACTTTTCCATTTGGTAACTTTAGAGCACTGAGATGGCACATAACATTCGCACTGTGCCCATTCCCGGATGTAATGCCAAAGTACAGCCAACAGTTGTCGTTTTTGTGGTCGTTGTTGGCCACAGTTTTATTATCCGACAAGACATCCTCATTCCATAGTCTCCTGGACATACTTTAATGGCCAGGATCATAAATCATTACATCATAAATCCGGTGTCATAAATCATTTTAGTGCCCGTCATAAATCATGTGTCATAAATCATCTGTGGATCATAAATCAATTGTGCCATGCAAATCAGAAAGTGGGGTTATAAATGATTCCCATTATCGGTCATGAATCATTTGCCATTAATCATTCGTTGGTCATAAATCACTTGCTTGTCATAACTCATTTGCATATAATAGAGTCATAAATCACCCTGACAGTATGTTATTCTGCTGTTTTACAGGTATATCTCCTTCCTTCCCCTTTTTGGAGTCAAACATTGTTCTGATGGTTTCCACGCCCCTTTGTGTGTGGGGCGAAACCTCTCCCCGGAGTTAGGCCCCAACTCGCTACCTTGCTAGTTTCCTTTTTGTGCCCTGCTGTCTGGCGGGTTCTCTGTTTGCTACACCATTTTGTCAGACCTACTCACCCTACCGTAAGGCATTCCAAAGTGAGGGGCCCTCCTTGTACATACCGCCTTGTGGGTGTGCCTCCATAGCCAACCAAACTTATCCCTCTTCTCCGCGATGCCGCTAGGGAGGCTCACGTCTTCCTTCGGCTCCCCCCTGTGCTGATTAGCTTATCATTTTTTGTCTTTTGTTCATTGTCGCCTGCTAAAAGCATTGTGCCTCTGTAGGTTGCCATGCTGCTTGTGGTTTACGGGTTGTTGGCCTTCTCTTGTGCCACTGCACTAGACCACGGTCCTGGTTGCTATTACCCCCCTGAAACCTTGGGGCTGGGGTACCTTATCCCAGCCTCCAGAAAGAATGCTGTCTAATGTCTGGTGCCTGGTGCTTAGCGGCAGCACCCTATGGGTCTGGCTAGGCTGCTCAACTTTGAGGCGGAGGCCCATTGTAGCCGGGGTTTGGTACCTTGTAGGAATCTACCACCAGTGAGTGAAGTGCTAGTGGGCTCTACTTTGATACCCCGTCCCCTACTCCTGACTAGAGAAAGGAGGTATCCCTTGGTAGACGGCCTCATTCAGCATGTGGTGACCCCGATACACTTGTTTTTGTGTTCTACTGGTAAATGAGTTACACGGCGGGGCTGGCATGGTTCAGATATTACCTCTCAGCTAGTTTTTTACACCTAGTTTTGCCTAGCTCCCCAACTCCGCAATGCAGTAGTGAGCTATAGTGTGGGGAGCAGCGCCTTATATCCTCCCACACAATTTTCCGCGCCAATCCTGCGGACGCATAGTGGTTAGGGGGGGAGTTTGAACTCCACCATGCCTCCCCATTGGCCATGTGACTGGGTGCCTCTCTGGCGTGAGTTTGCTGCAAGGGAAGTGCCCCTTCTGCTTGACCGCTTCCAGGCGGCTGGAACCAGATCCTTGAGGGGGCCATGGCTTCTGTTATGGTACCAGCCCTCGAGGACGAGCACAGTAATACCAGCTCAGCATTTATATGTCTACAACTTTGGAATCATTGTTTATGTTGCCATCAGAACCCATCAATGACATTGCAGATGACAAAACTGTTACATGTGACATCTGCATGTTTGTTTTCTTCTTTTATGTTGGAATCCAAAGGCGGCTTCAGACCGCTATTGGGCACTGCAGTCAGCAGAAATGTCAAAACTAACCTGGATTGAGTTTGTCATGGTAAAGAAAGGGCAAACGTCCAGGAGGTGACCTCTGAGAATGTGCCCGAAGTAGGTCCGTGCATGACCTGTATCACCTTTTTCATGAAATATCATAAAATTGGAGGGACAATTAAGTGAAATTACGCGTGAAGTGTAAATCGTTTGGCCTGATAGTTTACATGAATGTTCTAGATAAGGGCATATCTCACATGGAAAAGTTACTTGAGGTACCACAGGAGGCTGATTTGGGCAGTAAATCTCTCAATTCAAGACATCTTCTGGTGGAACCAGCCCCAGAGAGCAAAGTATTTCCTGAAATTGCATGTTTTGCAAAATGGTAAGAAGTTTGCACATTTCACATAGTGCCCTTTAGGGTAACAACTCGGGTCATGTGGTTACCAAAATGACCTTCCAGGGTCAACCATCCTTTCACCTACCCCTTACGATGCAGCAGCATTCAGCTGTGCTCCTGGGGTCACCCCTCCTACCCTTGGCTCCCAACTGCCCCATTAGGGTCCCATATGTACTCCTGGGGTCACAACTATGGCCAGGCCAACATTTACACCACTAAGGCCACATGTTTTCTTCCTGGATCAGTGGTACCTTTTGGAGGCACTGCTACACTCCTGGATTTGCAAAACGTCTTCTGGTTTGGCAGGAACTCTTTCTCGGGTCATAGTTACGCTCTTGGGCTAATACTATCTACATAATATTGATGTTTTGCATATACCCTCCTAGGGCCATAGGTACTTTCATATGGCAATGGAGCTTCACGTCTCCTAGGGCATTATTACAAGTACGGTGGTCCTGGGACCGGGCAGCCTCAGCCAGTACAGAGACAGAGCAGCCTTCACATGTTGAACGATGGGATATTGGGACATGATGAACCATGGCAGAAGTGGGAAAAAGGTCTCTCGCAGTTTCGTAAAAGCTTAGCGATAGAAGCTTAATAAATAGGAAATAAAGTGTGGCTCAGTGATGACCCTTGGGGTACCCCAGACATCAGCTTCTCTACATAAGAATATGAAGGGGCTCTCTAGAACTGTTGCTCTCTCTCATCCAAAAATATTTAAGCCATCCCCAGGCTTGGTCCCAGATCAGAGGATCAGAACTGGACTCTCTCCTTTGTCACACATGAATGGGATGATTTCTATAATCTCCAAGTGTGCGGTCTCTGTACTATGACCTTGGCAGAAACTGGATTGAGTATTGTGTAGAATAGAGTTGGCTTCCAGATAGCTAGCTGAGTATTAACCAGCTTTGAGGCAGCAGGTAATAGAGATATTGGACAAAAATGTGCCAGATTTCAGGAATGGCAAAAGTTTTTTTAAACAAATGGATCACCTGCACCCTTTTCTAACTTCTCAGTACACTGGCCCAAGACACAATCGTAACAATAGTAATGGTGCAATAATTTTTCTCACCATCTGCAGGATGTCTGTGTGGTAACGATCATCTGGTGATCCAGATTTACAAGAAGAAATGGCAGCGGATACTTCCTTCAAATTAGAAAGGACCAAATTCGATCAGGTTGCCGGTCCCCAATGATCGAAGGGGATCATTGACATAATATTGATGCATACAATATCGAAACAAAAAAAGATCAGAAATGATATATCACTAACAAAAAGACCGACTTCCTATACTTAACTAGTATAACCACTACTATCAATAACATGAATATCGTTGTTGAAAATATAGATTTTTACATATTTTTATAACACAAATAACAGAAACAAAAATATTGCTACTTTTAACCTCTTTGGTGCTCATAATGACACCAGCTCGTCATGAGTCACAATGGAGCTGTGCTCATGATGAGCAGGTCTTGTCATAACGGCTGCACTCCGCCCACGCACAATTAATTCCCCGCCTGTGCGGGCAAATTAATCAGTGGGCGGGTCGTGACGAGACCAGTTCGTCATGAGCACAGCTCCACAGTGACTCATGATAAGCTGGTCTCATCATGAGCACTGCCGGCGCCGTGCTCCCCCCGCACCGCGGCGGAATAACCCCCGCATGGAAGGGGTTAAATAAATATATGATATGTCAAAAATATCGATTGACACACTATCGACTACAATAATATTCCTAAAATAATGAAATTACCATTAATGAACATACAAAAATCACTTTTTACATAAAACCATTATTTGAAACAATCCTGCACATTTTATGCACCTGCTTAAATTAAATATAAATACATTACGTCGCCAAAATATTTACCATTTACCCCAATACATTTTATAAATGCGATAATAACAATATAACCCCCAAAAAATATTCCCATTAACTACTAACATATAAACAATAGCCTAAATATGACTAAATATATATATGTCTATATATAAATTATCTACTGGCGGTCGCCAGTAGATAGTTATAGTTAGGACCTATTATTCATAGGAAATCCGCAACATTCTATTTGGAATAACTTTGGCGCTGATTGATGAATGTACGTGAACTTTTCCAAACTTTTGGCCAGCTCAGTTCCGCTCCTTCCCTGAAAGTGTGAGGGTGATTTGTCAAGCAGGGGCCGAGAAAAAAGGGGGGTCCCAAAACATGTTTTCCCCATGCAATTTCCCGTAGGACCTTCAGGAACGGCTACAGCCCGAACGGATGAACAGAATTACACCAAATTTGGCAAAGAGGTAGTCCTCAGTTCAGACTCGTGCCTTTTGCTTATTTGGTGTACATCCGTTCAGTAGTTCCTGAGAAAATGACAGTTGAAGTCATTTATATATCTATGGGCGCGATGGATCCGCGTATCTATCCGCGTTCCCTACGTGCAGCCTACAAGCACCCTGCCGTGCACGAGCTGAATGCTAATTGGTTGACAACTGTCAAAATCAGGAAGTGTTGGCAGTCATCTTGTGCCTCAGTAGAACCGAGGCACAAGAAACCAAAAACAAAACGCCGCAAAACATGAAAAGGGGGCAGGGTGGACACACCCTGACCCCCTAGGCCTGCTTAGGGGGTCCCACAAGTACCCCCAGGGCCAAAAAAAGCATTTTTTTAAAAAAAGAACCGGAGAGATTCGTGCTCCCAGCATGAATTTCGGTCGACATTTTAAAAAAAAATGAAGTGCGGGCTCCCGCGCTTTGTTGCTATTTAGCCCCGGGTGGACTAAATCCCGGGGCAATGTTTTAATTGTTATGGGGGGCCCAAAGGGCCCCCCAATAATTTTACAATTATTAAACATGTAAAACATGGCAAACAATATTGTAAACAACGTTAACAAATTGTAAAGTATAAATGAAATAATATTAAAAGATATATATACATTCATAATATATAGTGAAAAGGCGTATGCTAAAATTATGATGAAAATACATATACAAACAAATGTAAAAAAAAATCAAAAACTGTTAAGCAATGGAAAATGCAAATGAAAAACGCATAACATACAATAGTATTTTATATAATTCACATTTTTTATTTAACAATAAACAATCGTTAAAGCATGGTGGTCAACCGGTTATCACAAGTACAGCGGTCCTAGGAGCGATGTACTTGTAATAAACCTCAACGTGTTGTGCACTCTCCATACCTACTGGGCTAATAAACCTTCCCTTCAAATATTAAACAGCTCACATGTCTTGGAAGCTGAAAAAATTCCAACTCTAATTCACATGTAAGTTAGACACATAGAGACTGAGCAGCTACCTGATGTCCTTCCTTTGTTTCAGTTCCCCTTATGATCAACCAACCTATGCCATCGATCTGGAGGAAGGACCAGAATTAGGTGTAATGGATTTAGCGACCCTCAACTATCAACTGTGTAGGCACGTCAACTTTTAAAGGTTAAGGTCTCATCTGCACCTAGTTAAATAGATCAAATTGATAAATTACAAAAAAAATTGAAATGGTAATTGTACTCCATTTTGCAGCTCAGATATAAAATCGGCTGCCAAGCATTGAGTGTTATCCATCAAGTTTGTAGGCAGAAAGCTGTCGCTTCAGCAACATGCGGCACTGAGTTATGGTGATATAACAATACTATACAACGGCAAATAATCTAGAACAGTTTTTAAGATCCTTGTTAAAACTCAATCCGGGCACTCCTCTCACTCAGTTGTTCTTGGAGTTGGGTCTACATCCTATTTCTAACATTATTGTCCTAGGTCCTGTTGTGAGCTGGGTATGTTTAAATAGTAGTCAACACAGGAAATCCTACCTACCAGCTGTCATTGAAGCTCCAGAGGGCCTAATTTAGATCTTTGCGGATGGGAATACTCCGTTACAATTGTCATGGATATCTCATCTGCCGTATTACGATCCCATTATATCCTATGGAGCTCATAATAATGCAGACGGGATATCCATCATGGAAGTGACGGAGTTTTCCATAGGATGAGATCTAAATAAGGCCCTGCGTCTCTAAACTTTCAAATAATACTTGGGCAGTGTATGCCAAAAGAACTTTGACCGAACCAGGTCATGATGATCTCTAGATGAATCCTGCAGCAATTAACTCTTAAATAATACATAGGACTAAGGAGTTATTCTTCGATATTAAACTCAAAGCACAATTGCTATCTGCAGGACTGTGGGGCATATTATCAAGGGCCGGTGTTAAAATTATCGCCGTTTTATCGGCAGGAAACTGCCGATAAAGCGGCGATAATGGGCTTGATAATACGCCCTTGTTAATTCCCATAGAAGCCCATGTTAACACGAGAACATGGGCTTCTATGGGAATTAACAAGGGCGTATTATCAAGCCCATTATCGCCGTTTTATCTGCAGTTTCCTGCCGATAAAACAGCGATAATGTTAACACCGGTCCTTGATAATATGCCCCTGTCTTCCTTGACTGTTAGATATCTCCTTGTAGAACAATCATGGGGCCTGGAAATTATCTTAATAAAATAGTTTGTATTTTATATATTACATTTTATCCAGGTGTTTTCAAATAATTAACATGTAGTTAAAATGAGTGACTTTGAGTTTTGGGGCGCATGATACCCTGTTGCACTTTCTCCGATTTGGTACTAAAACTAAACACGTGGGCCATTGGTGACCAGCGCCATTATTTAAGAGATTTTCTGTACTTACTTGTAATGCTGCGCTTAGACTTTTTTTATAGAATGTTCCACTAATTTACTTGTCGGTGACAATCTATGTATGGCTGCCTAGATTCCGATTCGATAGTCAACGCCACCGCCTAAACCCATACTTGTAATGTGTTGTGTGTGCACTATTAGTATATGCAACGTGTGCATTTTACTCTTTAATTTTAGCTGCCCCTCTCTAGCATGCTTTCAGTTGAGGGATTACTGTTATTCATTGAGCAAGCAGCCCTGGTTGTATTTACAGATAGATTAGGCTTCTGTCTAGATGGTAGTGAGGTATCGTTTATAATCTAGTTCATGAATTGGAGATGTTTATTAAACTACTGTTCTTTGTTTTTAATTTTTTATTTAGCAGTAGCAATTTTAGCATTATGAAACTGTGATGCCTTGTGCTGAAACAATAAAGGTTTGACCTCCTAGTTTGTGGTGCTGTGCATACATTAGTCACCACGTGCTTTGATCAGATGGTGCCACGCAGGAGTCATTTAGTGGAGAAGTGTGGCTCACTGGTTAGAGGAGGCAGACCTGGAAGCAGAGGTCAGCCCGGGACCAGGGTTCAATTCCCGGCTCGGCGGGGTCTTGAGTCCTAAAATGTCCATGGACTCGACAATTCTCGCTCCGGTGCCTACTCGATTCACGGGTTCACACTCTGTGACTCTGGGCAATAGCTTGCTTCATCTCCACAACGGCCCCTCGTGGCGGGATGCCTGGCTTTCACCTTGCGGATACCCTGCCGGGGTTATCTCACAGGGGAATACCAGGACGGGTTCCTTAAGCAAGCGCTTAGAAACCGCTCGGTGATTTGCGCTATATAAATTCCTGTACATTTACATTTACAAAGCGGGCTAGCACCTCAAACATCAACCGCATCATACATGCTGAGCCATCTATTCAGTTTGCTCTAAAGTACACGCGGACATGGGAATGTATAGAGAGCATGCAATAATTCTTGAAAAGTTTAGACTCCCACCTTGAGACTGAAAACACGCTCTTCTGTCTGGGTGACACTCACCACCTCAGGAACTGAAAACACACTCTTCTGTGCAGTTGACACTCACCACCACAGGAACGGGAGACATGCTCTTTGGTCTGGGTGAAACTCACTACCTCAGGAACTGAAGACATGCTCTTCTGTGTGGGCGCCAGTTACCATCTCAGGGGCCGATTCACAGAACTAACTTAAGACAAAGGGGCCGATTAGGATGGCGGACGGACTTGCGTCCGTCCGCCATCCCAGAGGTGGAGGGACCGTCCGCATGGACTGCGGAGGTCCCTCCGTGCAAATCAGGATGTGACCGCCACCCTGGCGGTCACATCCTGGATATTTAACATTGCGGCGGGTGCTGCTTCAAGCAGCACCCGCCGCAATGTTAAAAGTGCATGTGTAACATTTACATGCACAAAGCGGCAGGCACCGCGAGGTGCCTGCCGCTTTGTGCATGTAAATGCTGGGGGGTACCATAGGTACCCCCCATGTGCACCCCCCACCCGCCTACGCCCTGGGGGCCCGCAACGGGCCCCCAAAAGCAAAAGTACACATGCTTTTCCACGGCGGAAAAACCGCCGCGGAAAAGCATGTTTACTAATGCTTCCTAATTTGGCTGGCGGTGTCTGATAGACACTGCCAGCCAAAGGAGAGCTTTTCCGCCTCAGTTGTAATCCGACCGCGGCGGAAAAGCAGCGGACAGAATCCAAGACCCACCAGCCATCGTAATGCGGCGGTGGGTCTTTGGTGACTCCGCAGAGGATTTTCCGCCTCCTCCGGGCCGGCGGTGGCTTCCGCCGGCCCGGAGGAGGCGGAAAATCCTCTATCATAATCGGCCCCAAAATCCTAAACTTACTGGTTTTGGTATTCACAGAAGGCACTTAGTGGTAGTAAAGTTAGGATTTTCTCATAAGTTTGACTTAAAACAAACTTAAGACAAACTTAAGACAGACTTAAGACAGACTTAAGACAGACTTAATACAGACTCACTAGAAATAATACTTATGTGTCCATGCACTGGGAGTTTCCATTGGCTCCTGGAGCAATGTGTGGGCTTACTCTGTCCTTAAAAAGCATAGTTGACCTGGTGGACTTAAAAATAATCGAAACTGGCCGGAATGGCATTGGAGGTGGCCCCCTCTATAGAGCTGCCTATTTGAAACCAAACCCGATGGTGCCAGGCTGCATAAGGATTTTCCCAAATGCATGGCTGGCAGCTGCTCTCCTATCTGGAAAATTGTAAGTCCCCGACCTCTAAAAAAGGCATAGAACTGAGAGGAGGGGTGAAGTGACGTCCACCAATTTTTGGCATTTGTCCCATTAGAGTAGTTAGTCATATCAGTACTTATCGAATTACATCCCCATCAAGTGGGCCACTGTGCTCACACTTCATCAGACTCATAATAATCCTGCAGGCATAGCCACACTGCAAGAGTAACTCCTGTTATTGCTGCAATGTTTTAATAAACACAATTGCATATCATGTTAACTGGGCCATTTATTGTGGATGGTAATTATCCACACATTAATATTTAATTTGCTCCAATCAACATGGAGATTTTATCTTACCAAGCGTCACCCTACCAGCAGCCTTATACTGAGGTTAAGCAACACAATCCTGATTGCACAAACCAGACTCAACCATAAGAATCAGGGAGGGAGGGACAATTTATGTCTTGAAGGATTATCTCTGGAATTCAAGCCCTCACTTCAGGGACCAACTACACTTGACCTCAGTCTAAAAGAATCTTAAACCAGCCTTTTCAGAGGATTTTATCTGCCCCCAATGAACAACGGACGAATGCCCACTACTCTCATCTGTCACCACCAGAAGCCACTCATGTGTCTGCACCAGAAGCCACTCATCTGTCTCCACCAGCAGCCACTCATCTGCCAAAACCAGAAGCCAATCATCTGTCTCCACCAGAAGTCACTCAACTGTTTTCATCAGAAGCCACACAACTGTCTCCACCAGAAGCCACTCATCTATCTCCACCAGAAGCCACTCATCTGTCTCCACCAGAAGCCACTCATCTGTCTCCACCAGAAATCACTCTTCTGTCTCCACCAGAAGCCACTCATCTGTCTCCACCAGAAGCCACTCATCTGTTTCCATCAGAAGCCACTCATATATCTCCACCAGAAGCCAATCACTGGTCTCTCTTCCCATGCAATAGTAGTTTCTCCTTTAAGGTGGTGGTGGTGCTTTGTGTGTGCTGCCATTTCACATGCTTTTCATGTAATAGAATCTTACGTGTTTACAATAAAATGTTTTGTCCCAGATGGCCTGACCATTGTGCGCCTTTCGTTGTGCTGGATCAGGTGTCTTTGATGCTGGGGCTAATTCTGGCGAAAGAGAGAGTAATGCACATGGTGATGCATGAAGTGTATTTCGCATGTTGGGTTGGACAGTTGTCTTGCTGTGCTCAGCCTGATATGCAAACTTGAGACCTCTCCAATCTGGGATGTATTAGAAGCCGGTGAGAGCAAAGACACAGCCCCCCCCCCAGTCTGCCTGCCCCAACCAATCCTGGTGCTGCCTTCATGCTGTTTACCATCATAGCATATTTGAATTAGTTCCAGAGTTTGGCATGTCGTCCTGTGCACACAAGGCTGTGCGGGGCAGGAAAATTGAAGGGCATGGCCAATCATCATGTGACTTTATTGTGAAGACACAAGGTGATTGGACATTGGTCTAACACAGTCGCTCTCACAGCCTGTCCCCTCTCTTTGCACTGCACAAATGACGACACTGTGCATGAGAGTAGTGAGCACTGTCACTGAGGGAGCAGCCTGTTCACCTCGGGCCACAGTGTGCGCTGGGCAGGCTCAGTGAGAGATTCAGTGACAATATGAAGACGAGGTGAGATTCAAAGCACATTTTGTAAGAAACAGCAACTTTCTGTTTCAGTTTGTTTAAAAATGGTCAGAATTCAAAATGGACTCATTAAAGTGAGTAAAATCGCACTGTTTTCAGACCTTATTAAACTGTAGAGGAAAATGATAGAGCGCTTACAGCACTCTAACTTGTATGGGTTTATCATACTCATGGCTTAAACGCACTCGCATATATTTTCATCATTACAGTGTATTATGTTTATTAAATGCATTTATTCTACATCTTGAACAAGGAATGTAATATGCACCTTTAAATAGAATTTACATGTATTAGAGACACCATCATTTCTGTATGCATAATGTGCAGGATTACATTATAGTCATATCAATATAATCGTGTGTGTTAAAGTTGCCCACACTGTGGGCCCAGAGTTATAAGTTGTTGACAGTTTCGTAAGCCCTGGTTGTTGAATAAATAATAAAATGTATCTCTTGTGTATGCCAGAACAGTATGCTCTCACCCCACTGCAGGTACAGGAATTCAACCTCATTATTTTTAAGTTTAAGGAGATAACCGGAATGTCTTTGAAGAGTCTGAGAATGGAAAGGAAGGATATCTTCTGTGCCTGGCCCATCTGAACCTCAAGGCCACTAGAAGACAAGAAGATTTATTTAAAGAAGAAATGGAAAGCTACTGAGAATCCTTGCAAGTGAAATAATTTGTCATGTGATACATTTCGGAAGGGGCTGAATTGTGTATTTTTTATATGATGCGCAATGACAGAAAATAAGACTTCTAGATTTTTGGAGGAGAAGGAGGATCTTAAGAGCGAGCGCCATAGCCTTAAGCTATCAATGCCCATTTGACGTGAGTATTTCTAAGGAAGTCTACATGTGCTTACACCTTTGGGGAGAAGTTAGGGTACTCAATCAGGAACCTTGATGAGAGTAGTGTAGGGAAAGATAATTCATGCTTTCCTTCCTAATGAACAAGGAACTAGATTCAGCCTTCATCCTGTGTTGTATTTTACTTTTAGAATTTGTCACTTTCTACCTTATGCGTGGATTCGGCTTTGTATTGATTTTGATGTATCTATATTCATTGATTCTTCGATGCGTGTATATTCAATTATTTTTAGCCTTATAATAAAATCCGTAAAATTGGAATTCGGAGTCTGTGGTTCTTTAAACATGATTACATTGTAAGTATAATCTTGAAGTGGTTATTCCCCTCGACAAATTTAAGCAGGCAAATAAAAGACCATCAGTACTAAATTTGGAAGGTAAGGCAAGGTCTAAATTTAGCGCAATCAGAAACTAAGGCGGGGTGTTTGCATACTTTTTTGTTGAGTCTTTCATAACGAGGGATCAAAAACGAGCAAACAGCCACTCAGTTGGAAGATTGCTGATAAAGTGTGCATTATCAGCACTCCCAGCACTTCAAAGCTGCACAAGTGGTAGGAAGTATGGGCCAGATGCATCAAGCATCCATTTTGCGATTCCTTATTAGCGAAAAATAAGGAATAGCTAATAAGGAATAGCAAAATGGAATGCATCAAGACATCACTACAAAAATAGCGATTTCTTAGAATTCCTTAATTGCGACTCGCAAATTGCGAGTCGCAATTAAGGAATACCTCCCCATTCATTCCTATGGGCCTAGAGGCCCATTGGAATGAATGGGAAGACAATCTCATTTGCGAATCGCAATTAGTGATTCGCAAATTGAGATTGCGATTTCTAGGGTGCAGGGGTGTCCAAAGGACACCCTGCTGCACCCCTGAATTTGATCTGTGCACATATGTTGTGCACACACATGCCCTTAGGGCATGTGTGTGCGCAACATGAAACTTTGAAAAATGCACTTTAGTGCATTTTTCAAAGTTTTTGCAAATTACCATGAAGTTGCACGGTAATTTGCGTGCCCAATTAGCGAATTCGCAATTTTTGGAACTTTCATGCATTGCATTTAAGGAATCTCAATTTGAGATTCCTTAAATGCAAACAATCGCAATTTAGCGAATACTCTATTTGCGATTTTTGCATTTGGGATGATGCATCCCAAATGCAAAAATACCAGTCGCAAAGGGGCAGATTCTGAGAATCTGCCCCTTTGCGACCGGTTTTTAGGTTGATGCATCTGGCTGTATGTTTACAAAAACCACAGTGAATAGATTGTGAAGACAGAATGCAAGGATCCACAGTATAGCTAGCGCAGTTTGACAGTTGCCAGGGCGCAGGGGTGTATGCAGCTCTATCTAGAGTCACGTATGCAAAGTCAACCTCCTGTTCCCTCTGTTTTATTGACAGGGTATCTTTTTAGCTGAACTGAAACTGTTTAATAAGATGCAGTGAATCTTACACAAGACATTTCCTTCTTGTTCTGCATGACTTTGTTTTCCAAGGCTCTAAATGCGACAGAAGCTCTTCTCTCTCATGTTCATTCAAAAGACCGCTTGAAAAAATGAACATACATGTTTTCATATCTATGGAGACAATTTACTTGTCCAAACCCTTCACACACATTCTTTAAATCCTTAGCATCATTTCACAAATGAAATTTAATGGGAAAAGAACTCACCCACAAGTGGTTCTGCTTTTCAACCAAATCAATTATCAAAAGTTGCTGAAAAATTCATTATTTTGTACTTTAAAAAAAATACTTTCCAAGGGGAGAGCTCCCACTGACCCCACAATAGGCTGTTGGGATTGCACATTTTGTTCAATCCATCACACTCGTCTGCATCATTTACAGAGCAAAACATTCAAAAATCACCAGCCACCATTGAGTCACCTCCAGGCAGCCTGGGAGAAGTGTGTTGTAAAGAGGTCAATTACTTGCAACAAGAAGATACAATGTGGCTTCACGCCGCAAGCCAGCACCGTACAAAATGAAACAAGCATTGGTAAATGCATAAGGTTTTGCCTACAATCAATCAATCATGCCATTTGTATAGCGCACTACTCACCCGGGAGGGTCTCAAGGCGCTTGGGGGGAGGGGTATGCTACTGCTCGAACAGCCAGGTCTTGAGTTGTTTCCTGAAGGCGAGATGGTCCTGGGTCAGCCGAAGGTGGATTGGGAGGGAGTTCCAAGTCTTGGCAGCCAGGTAAGAGAAGGATCTTCCTCCGGCGGTGGCTCTTCGGATGCGTGGTACGGCTGCGAGGGCGAGGCTGGTGGACCGTAGCTGGCGGGTGGGCGTGTAGAAGGTCAGGCGGTCGTTGAGGTACTTGGGGCCCAGGTCGTGGAGAGACTTGTGTGCGTGGGTGAGGAGCCGGAACGTGATCCTCTTGTCGACGGGGAGCCAGTGCAGGTTCCTCAGGTGGCTGGAGATGTGGCTGCGTCGGGGGACATCCAGGATGAGTCGGGCGGAGGCGTTCTGGATGCGCTGGAGTCTTTTCTGTAGCTTGGCTGTGGTTCCGGCGTAATAAGCTGTTTTTTGTTGTAAGTTATAGCTTGCTGTGTAGTTGTACACTATAAGTTACACAACGTCTGTTAAAGTGTTATGACTTGTTCATGTACAAAAAGGCAATGTATTGTGCTGCTACTAGTGGTATAGTGCAACATTTTGAAAACTGAAACGAAAGAGCAAAATAATAGAATTCATTGATGGAATAGATTTACTATGTGTTTGGAGGAGTCCTGACAACATTTGGGCTCGGTGCCACTGCACCAGCTGCACCATTCAAATCATGCCCCTCGTGCCTGGAAGATAACTGTATTTGTGACTGCCTGTTTAATAGTACAATATAGCAATATTTGGTGTTTAGAGGAGTTACAACGTTAGGACCTGGTGCCACTGCACCATTCAAATCATGACCCTGTTGCCTGTAAGGTAACTGCACTTGTGACTGCCTGTTTAGTAGTACAATATAGCAATATGTGGTGTTTAGAGGTGTTATAACAACTTTTGACCCCAGTGCCACTGCACCTGCTGCACCATTCAAATTATGACGCCATTACCTGTAAAGTAACTGCACTTGTGGTTGTCTGTTTAGGAATAAAATATAGCAATGTGCGGTGTTTAGTGGGGTGCCTGGAGCTTTTGGTCCAGGTACCGCTGCACCTGCTGCACTATTGAAATCATAACCCTAGTGCTTGCTAGATAACCCCACTTATGACTGCCCATTTAGTTGTAAAGTATGGCAAAATATTGTGTTTAGACGAGTTGTGACAACTTATGGCCCCGGTGCACCCACTGCACCATTCAAATCATGACCCTGTTGCCTGTAAGGTAACTGCACTTGTGACTGCCTGTTTAGTAGTAAAATATTGCAATTTTCGGTGTTTAGAGGGTTACCTAGAGTTTTGGACCCTGGTGTCACTGCCCCTGCTGCACTATTGAAATTATGACCGTAGTGCCTCCAAGGTAACTACACTTCTGACTGCTTATTTCGTTATTAAATATAGCCATATTTGGTGTTTAGAGGAGTTCCGCCAACGTGTGGCCCGATTGGCCCCACACCACCATTCAAAGTATGACCCTAGTGCCTGCTAGATACCTCCACTTGTTAGTAAAGTTTAGCAATGTTCTGCGTTTAGTGGGGTCCCTGGTGCTTTTGGCCCCAGTGTCACTTCACCTGCTGCACCATTCAAATCAAGACCCTTTTAACTGCAAAATAACTGCAATTGTGTCTGCCTGTATGGTAGTATAATACAGCAACATTAGGCGTTTGGAGAAGTTCTGGCAACTTTTGGACTCTGTGCCAGTAGACCTGCTGAACCATTCAAAGCACGACCCTGCTGTCTGCAAGATAACTGCAATTGTGTCTGCCTGAATGGTAGTATAATACAGCAACATTAGGCGTTTGGAGAAGTTCTGGCAACTTTTGGACTCTGTGCCAGTAGACCTGCTGAACCATTCAAAGCATGACCCTGTTGTCTGCAAGATAACTGCAATTGTGTCTGCCTGAATGGTAGTATAATACAGCAACATTAGGCGTTTGGAGAAGTTCTGACAACTTTTGGGCGCGGTGCCAGTACACCTGCTGAACCATTCAAAGCATGACCCTGTTGTCTGCATGGTAACTGCAATTGTGTCTGCTTGTATACTAGTAAAATACAGCAATATTAGGTGTTTGCAGGAGGTCATGCCCAATTTTGGGCCCAGTACCACTTCACAGGCTGCACCTTTCAAATCATGACCCTGTTATCTACCCGATGCCTGCACTTGTGACTTGCAGTTCAGTAGTACAATATAGCAATTTTAGGTGTTTAGTGGGGTGCCTTGAGCTTTTGTTCCTGGTGCTACTGCACCTGCGGCACCATTCAAATCATGACTATGTTGCCTGCTACATAAAGGCACTTATGACTGTGTTGTTCAGTAGTAACATTTTGCCATAATCTGGGGTTAGGGGGTCATTAGAGCTTTTGGCCCCAGTGCCACTGCACCTGCTGCACCATTCAAATCAAGTCCCTTTTGATTGCAAGGTAACTGCAATTGTGACTACCTGTTTAGTAGTCAAATAAAGGGATAATATGTGTTTATAGGAGTTCTGACAACGTTTGGGCCCGATGCTACTGCACCTGCTGCACCATTCATACCATGACCTCGTTGTTTGCAAGGTTACTGCACTTGTGTTTGCCTGTTTAGAAATAAAATATAGCTATATTAGGGGGCAGATTTACAAGAAAGTGACGCATCTGTGGAGATGCGTCACTTTCCCTGAGCCACCCTGAGAAACTGTTGCGCCACCATCGATGTGCCATGTTTACAATACGGCACCCCATGGCGCAAGGATTGACAGATGCGTCAGAAATTATGACGCATCTGTTGGGGCAAAAGTCATGCATTGCTGGAGTCATTTCGCAAGCACGACACAACTCCAGCAATTCCCACTACACTGCATTACTCCTTATGTTGCTTCAAGCAGGCGTAAGGTTTTGACGCAGAGGCGTCTTAGAAGTGATGCAGTGAAATCTTGTAGATTTCACTGCGTCACTTTAACAAGGCTTTCCTGTGTGGGAACGCCCACCCTGCATACATTATACCTGACGCAGGTACAATGTGACGCAGGGATTTACAATGTGACGCATCTCCCTAGATGAGCCACGCTGTAAATTAGCTGCAATGGCAGCACAAAAGTGTTGCAAGGGGCTTGTAAATCTGCCCCAAAGTGTTTAGTGGGGTGCTTTAGCTTTTGGTCCATGTGCCACTGCACCTTCTGCACTACTGAAATAATGACCCTAGTGCCTTCTGGATAACTGTACTTGTGACTTCCTGTTTAGTTGTAAAATATAGCAATATTAGGTGTTTAGAGGAGTTATGACAACTTTTGGCCCTGCTGCCTCTGCACCTGCTGCAACATTTAAATCAAGCCCCATTCAACTGCAAGGAAATTGCATTTATGACTGCCTGTATAGTAGTAAAACCTAGCGATATTAGGTGTTTAGAGGCGCTCTGACAACTTTTGGGCCCTGTGCCACTGTACCTGCTGCACCTTTCAAGTCATGACCCTGTTATCTACCAGATACCTGCACTTGTGACTGCCTGTTCAATAGTATAATATAGCAATTTTAGGTGTTCATTGGGGTATGTAGAGCTTTTGGTCCTGGTGTCACTGCACCACTGAAATCATTACCCTGTAACCGCACTTGTGACTGCCTGTTTGGTGGTCAAATGTAGCAATATTATATGTTTAGAGTTCTGACAACTTTTGTGCCCGGTGCTACTGCACCTTCAGTGGTGGGGAGCAACCAGTGTTGTTTAAATACCCCTCACACACCAAAAGGCCCCTTGGTGTCATGCTTCATCATCGGGGTCTTCGCAAACCTCTACGGAATGCGGCGTGCTACGACTCATGACTACGTAGGAGCACTGAAGGTGAACTATGTGTTGGTGTGTGTGGAGTAATAGTGTGTGAGTGGTGAGGTGGAAAAGTGTTGGTTAAAAGATATCTGGCTCGTAGGGAAAAAACAAAAACTCTTTATTAAGTCCTCGGCTGGTATCATTAAAAAAGTGCAGGTGAGGTTGTTGACTTACTGATTATGGTATGTCAACCTCAAAAGTGCGTCGACATGTTTCGGAGTCGAAGACTCCTTCTTCAGGACGAGGATATGCACTGGTTATCCTCACCTTACTCACATGTATAAGTAGATGTCAAAGTGTGCTCTACAAAAAAATAAATATGGTGAAATGTACCTATCTGTATAATAAGAAAAGTCCGTTGCGCCCAATTGTAGCAGCCGCGTTGAGGGGATGAAAGCCTACCTGGTCGTGCTGAAACCGTTGCTACATTGAGCAGAAAACAGAACCCCCAATACCACGCTTTTGGCTCATGAGGCTATTTAGTCTTTATCTATAAGTTCTGATTAACGCCAATTGGGCGCAACTGACTTTTCTTATTATACAGATAGGTACATTTCACCATATTTATTTTTTTGTAGAGCACACTTTGACATCTACTTATACATGTGAGTAAGGTGAGGATAACCAGTGCATATCCTCGTCCTGAAGAAGGAGTCTTCGACTCCGAAACATGTCGACTAGTCGTGAGTCATAGCACGCCGCATTCCGTAGAGGTTTGCGAAGACCCCGATGATGAAGCATGACACCAAGGGGCCTTTTGGTGTGTGAGGGGTATTTAAACAACACTGGTTGCTCCCCACCACTGTAGGGATCACCTACACCATCCTAGTGGATTCTCTTTGTTTATACATATTGCTAGGGGAGACAGAATCCACTTCTTACTCTCCCTCCCCCCTTTTGTTAATTATTTGCTACTGCACCTTCTGCATCATTCAAATCTTGACCCTGTTGTCTGCAAGGTAATTGCACTTGTGGCTGCCAGCAGTAAAATATAGCATAGTGCTTGTATATTAACTTTATTTTTATGTGCAATGTTTATTACAACATTTAGAATTTGATCATAATGACCAAATAGATTACATTGAAGAAATAAATATGATAATGCCTCGCTGAGGAGCGAAGAGGAAATCTCACAAAGTTCTAAGGCTAAAGCATCCTCTTTACACAATTATGTAATAAAAAGAAAGCATTCCAGCAGCTGTCTGCCTTTTCTGTGGGAAGACATCTTATCTTGACAGTGAATTACACTTAAACAGTGTGAACAACATTAGTAGAAGTATTGTAAATGCGTGCAGCCAGGGGAAGTTTACCCAAAAAAGGTCCACAAAAAAGTGAATGAACACAGTAATTAGGCCTTGGGGACTGATAAGAGGCCACTTTCAAGATATATTAAATACAAGAGATTTCACAAGCACAGTGCAAGCACTGTGCAGGAAAACCGAGAGATAAATTCCAGCTGTGCTGAAAGAGGGGGTGCGTCAGGCGCTGCAGCAGCCCTAGATAAATGACAGACAGTTTGACAGGAGAATAGACAACAAACAAGACATTTATTGTGGCTTTTTATTGCAGCAAGTGGCATACTTTGATGAGCCGTCACAGGTTGGATTTCATTAAGTCAGTGTACAAATGTTTGCCACTAACTGTTGTTAAATTATATGGCCATTGAGATTTATGTTTATAATTGTCTGCCTGCAAGTTTAGTGTATTTTATTTTAATTCACACATGTTCGTTGAGAAATAAGCTATGACAACATATACAACAAATCTAAGAAATAATACATTTTTGTGATCATATATTACTTTATGTGATCATTTAAATTGATGAATTGATCATTAAAGACACTGGTGATGCCCAGGAAAAAGAGAAACAGAAAGGATCTGTCAAAGAACTACTAACCCCCACATAGGTGAAAGCATTTAGGCACCGATTACAAGTCCGACGGTCCTTAGGCTGCGAAACTCGTGGTGGGGCGTGGATTGTGGTTGCGACCTTGGTTGTCATTCTAGTCTGGGACGGCCAACACCGTCAGGGAACCGCCGCCGTTCCCTGCAGGTGGCGTAACTGTCCAGAGGCATGCATATGCTTGGCGGGACCACGCTCGACAAGCAAATTATGAGTTTCCTCCCCTTCAGGATTTTCATGGCGGTTCCTCCTCCTTGAAAACCCTGGCAGAGATAAAACAAAGGGAGCCCTATAGTGCCCCCTTCTGCATCATGCCCTGTGGATTCACACAGGAGGGCACATGGAAATGCCAAAGGAATCGCCCGTCAATGACTAAAAAAGTAATTATACAGCAGGCGGTTCTCTTATGCGTTTGGTGGCGCGGTGGAAGGGTGATCCGCTGCCGTACCATCAATCTTGTAATCGGCCCCTTACTGGTTTCCATTTCACTGTTTAGAACTATTTTAAATATATTTCATCTAACAAAGGAACAAATGAGGCCGTGGCACTAGATGCTTCTATTAAGCCCGGGAAAAAATTAAATTACACTGGCATAATGCACATAATTTTGGGAATTTCCCATCACGCTTGTCAAATGTCACCATTATGCCACTTCACATAATTATGCGCATTTATTGTGTTAAAATTTACAGCGAATGCATGCAACAACTGAATGCAAACAGTTATTGTTGGCTGTGCTTTTGTTGAAATCCTCACTCCAAAAACTAAAGCAAAGATGCATTTTGCACTAAGGTATAGATGAAGTGGAGGATTTGCCTTTTGTGTAATTACACGTAAATCTGCCGTAATTTTACATAATTACCTGGAAAGCAAATTACATGCATTTCACAGACCCCTTGCTCATATTATAATCAATGACAAAAGCAACTGTAGACACATTAAAGGAAGACTAAGATCCCTGTATTTTATTATTCCCCTTTAGGAAATATCTTCTGTATGAGAGGCATTTCATGCAGCCTCATATCGACAGCGAATGGTTTGTCTGACATCATGGGCAGATCTAATGTATTGCTGACATACATTTTTCATTATCTTCATGCACATGCATAATATTTTTCCAGCAATTTCATCCTGAAAAGTTCACATTCTGTTCTATGCATATCGTTGAGCTTAATTATTAAGTTTTGGCATATGATACTACACACCAAAGTACCAAGAAGAAGGCAACTACTTTATAGTGAATATTTGTATTGCAGCATGAGTGTCTCAAAGTTTAGAAACTGTACACAGGACAGTGTAGTTTGTACAAATACCAAGCACAATTGTATCACCTACCCATGAGCTTTTTAGCCACCTTTCAATATGCACAATGGGAACCTTTATTTTGATTAAAGTATTTGGAAAATCCCGCTCATTCAGGAAGGTTGAAGTATGGCTCATTTACTACACTTACGGTAATGGGTATTTTTCAAAATCCCTGTTTTATTGAGTTATCAACAATGATGAGCACTGCACTCTGAAAGATGCTCCAGCACTGTTGGAGGATACCAAAATTATGTAAACGCTTACTCTCAAGAATTTACATCAGCTTATAGCTCTGCTTTGATCCAGTTCTAAACTGCTCCCAAGGGCTTGATGACCATGTACAGTGCTCTGCTGAATTTTTGCAAGGATTTGGCTACAGCAATAACATACACATACATACAAACAGTGGACATAATTCTTCTCTGTGTGGCTACTGGATCACAAGACAACTTGGCAACACCAACCATGAGGACGCTGGTTCAGCAGCTGAACTCATGGGTTCTCCTGAAATCAGATATCTGTGGCTTGAGCTGGATAGTTAACAATGTTGAGATCTAACAGTTCTATGCCTGGATCAACCCTTAATTTAAGATGTTTCTTTATGTTTACATGGTACTAAACTTATTTTCTCCAGAACAATCAAAGTACTCTAGTGAAATTTTGTCACAAAGCTGTATTTGATGAACTTAAACTCTATATGTATTCTACTTGCAGATACTGGGGACCTTCTGCTGGATGATGATGCAGAAACAGCAGAGGACAGTGGAAAATACAGGTGAGAATTAAATCCTCCTCTAAGCAACGATTTCAGCAGTCAACAGTGCTTGAAAAGGGACATGGATGAGAAGAACATTGTTGTCTCACACTGAACATCTCCAAGAAGGCCATTTCATGGCCAGGCAGCAGTCTTCCTACAAAGTCAGTTATAAGGATTTCAGTCCTCAGCCATTCGCTAAACTGCCAAAGATGCTTGTTCTGTCTCTGAAAGACTCACCTCCACAGAACGCTCAACTAACAGGCGCCTCTGTACAATCTTCTGCTAAGAAGCATCTCAGTGACATTTTCTACACACTCCTCCCATGAAGGTTTATTTCTGGCCGTCTCTTATTCACCTGAAGGAAAGAACACTGCTGGTGAAGAACATCTTCAAAGTTTTAGGAAAGTGAGTGCAAGACAACATGTCTTGGTCATGAAGATGATAGAAGCAATAAGCAAAACATGCCAATGGCATTCTTCATGGCCAGTTCATGCACAAGATTCTAGACAGGCCCCTCAACCTAGGAGAGACACAACATTTTCCTGTCTCAAACCTCAGCCACAACCACCTCCACCACTTCAGCCTACACCACCACCAATCACCGACAAGACACCCACACTCTCAAACTATTTCACCACCAGTATTGCGTAGGTGAAGTATTAGGATAAACTCCCCAAAATAACTTCTGTTTTGCAAAATTTCTCAACTCTTTCCCTAAAACACTCACTAAAACCCTTTTGGAAAAATATTGTCTATCATGTATTGAATGTTTGAAGTTGAACTTACTGCATAGGAAAGTATAGTTGATGTGTTATGTCTTATTTACTTTCAAAGTGTATTACATTTAAAAATGTCATCAAGATAATGAAAGCATCTTCTAAATCTGTGGTTCCCAAACGCTTGACTCCTGAGGACCCCTATTGAGTCACTACTGGAAGCTCAGGTCCCCCAAGCAATTTGTACTATTTTAAATTAAGATTAGCAATAGCAAAATAATTCGCAAAAAAATACAGAAACATGTGCACACCAAACAAATATTCGAATTACTAAAGATTTTTTTATTTTATATTGAAAGAATTTACAAAAATCAAAGAAGGTGAATGGGTATGTTGATGCTGCATCTTGGCAACTAACTTTTCATTGTTTGCTTTTATTTCACATGACAAGGCTCCTGCTCCTGCCAGGGTGGGACGTGACACCCAAGCAGCACTGGCAAATGTCAGGCCAGTCTCTGTACAGTGCACACCAAGTGCAGCGAGTGAGCCTGACAACTACAAAGGGATCTTTAGGGGGTTCTCCCCCCAAAGAAAATTAGGGGGAACATTTATTGTTATATATTGAATGTTGAATTTAAAGCATAGTAAATGATGACCTTACTGTGCACCAGCATATGACAATCTTTGTTTGGGCTCTTCACTATCACCTTCCAACATTGGCTCTCATCTCTCCGTAACCCTTCTGTCACATGTATTTCATTTGTTTTATAGCACCTCGCATACCAGTGTAGCCTGTCAGAAAACTTTATATCTCACACACACATAGACAATGAATCATGCATGTGTAAATCAGTGGATAGGAAATATTACATAAGGCAAAGGGGACTAGCAGGTGTATGATTTACATGTCATCTATACTAGTAGACATTTTTAAAGAGTGCTTGGTCTGGAAAAGCTCAAACTCAGGATTCAGAACATAACAGTGGTTAGAATTGACTTTAATAATAATAATTTATTTCTACCCAAACAAACATTTTTTAGCAGCTTCAGGATAATGAAGGACTGGGAAAAAAATATCTTACTAACTTCTACCATGCAGTTTTCATGCAGCTCTTTGGTGGCAGTTCATAGCTCACTGTGCTAGATTACAATTGTAATTCATGAACTGAACAGTAACAACTGAATCTCTGTGACAAAAGCAGTAACCCACTATGCACACAAAATATTGTTTTTTGAAATGCATGGTGCACATTCTTTGTAGCAGGCATATTAACCCTCTGCGCTACCTTAGATTAATCAAGCTGCTGCTTGACACAACAAATATCTCTCTTCAGCAGGTGCATTAATCACTGGAGTTATCATGACACTTTTATTGTTGCACATAAACTGCCGATTATACAAGGAACTTGGCAGTGCTTTTAAAATTGCTGCCCACAACCCCCCTGGGATTGTGTCACAGACCCCTGGGGGTCCAAAGACCACAGTTCAGGAATCACTGTTCTAAATAATTAAACATTTAATTTGCCCAATGCAGCACAATGCATGAATCCGCATTTTTTAAAAATAGATCATAAAGATCATTATAGATTATTCAAAAAACAATTTTTCAAGAATATTATTTTGGGGAAAATATAAACTGTCCTAGAGAATGGGCAAAAACGAATTACTTCGGAGAGAAAATGCAAACTTGGACAGCGGTGGGCAAATAATATAAAAACATCAGGAAACGTCAAATGAAGATGTTCATATACAAAGTGGACACATTGAAAAAATGAACAAAAAGAGTCAAGAAAAATCAACCCATAGAAATATTTCTTGAATTTGTCCAAAAATTTACAGTTAAGAGTCAACGTTCAGTCTATTCTATAATAAAGTAACTCCACAAGCCAGAGATGGGTGTATGAGTCATGTTCATGACTTTTGATAAAATCTTTTTTGGCCTTCCTCGGTCTCTCTTTTCACTACAACAATGATAAAGTCCACCTCTGACACAGACGTTAAATGGCTGACTGTGGCAGGATCAGAACCCCTACAAGAAGAGTGAAGCGCAGGGATAGAAGAAGACCACAGGAAGAGATAGGGCAACAGGAAGTGTGGTGAGATGGGGAGACAGATGCAACATTAGAGCTACTATTAAGGATATCATGAAGCCAGATAAAGTTCAGGAGCTATTCAGTGACAGTCTTTCATAGTATTCAGTCCTCTCCAAATAAGCCCTGGATATCCCGAAAGATTGCTCACTAAACCTCTCCATTTAGCCTGAGAAACCTCCTTGAGAACATCCTTGAGAGGACACATAATTTATTTGAAGGAAAGGAGTGGGCTACACAAAAAGGTTGTGGAGTCAGGAGCTTAAGTGTCCCTCCACTGGTGTTGTTGTTCTCGTCCGGCATTTGGATATGATGCCTGTATAGGGGTGCAGCTGGAGGCCTCAATAGTATGGCGGCCTCTGGAGATAAGGAGTCAGGGGGTGCAGGTCCAAATAATGGTGGGACCTGCTCTTGGGACATCACTGTTGTTCTTGCTCAAGGTCAGGAGGATCCCCAATATCAGCCTGCTCCTGGCTGGTGGTGTTCATATCTTCCACCTCCAACATTTCCTATACAGTCGCCACTCTAGGTCTTTTGCCACAGATTATGTTTGTTGCAATGTAGGTACACTCCCCCTGCTTTGGGGGGCTTCCTCCTATTTGCTGGATAGCTCTCATGCCTGCCTCACAGTCAAGGATATTTTTTATTTCCCTGGAGTCTGCTGTGATGATGTTGGCCAGTCCAGTCCAATAAAAAGAATGAAGAGAGAAATTCTGAATTCAAATGTTTAATACTATATATAAAATGTACTTTATATAAAAATAAATATTATATTTCTAAATATAAGAACTGACATTTTACAGTCTTTACCAAACATTTAGCAAGCCAGTGTTTATAAAATAATCTTTAAGAACTTCCAAATAGTAAGAAGTGATCATTTCCATTTTTTTAAAATCAGGCATTTGAAGTAGGAGAACGTTTTAGTAAAACAGAGTTTTGTATAATCCTGTGATTACATTTTCAAAAGATGTTTTTCAACTGTATGGGGTTTGCATGTATGAATGGTAAGTTTTGCGTCTTACAACTGGGCTGTTAACCTCACAAGTATAGATTCTTCAATTACACGGGGGCTGGGGTTCGCAATCTAATCTACAATGTTTATTCAGTTAGTATATTTGCAGTCGTATCATGGTATGGTTTTTAAATGAATTCTTTTTCTATTATAGTATACCACTGGTCACAACACCTTGAGGAAGGGTCAAACCCGAAACGCGTTGGTGATAACGTTTAGTAACCAGTGTTCTCTTTCCATAATATGTGTTTAGCCTACAAATGTGACACCTGTCAATTATCAAATTGTACATCTATATATTAGTATATGACAAATGAAATAGCAAAATCAGTTGCAAATATTCTTGTTTTGCATTTAATTGGTCTTCACTTGATATTCTACTTCTAGGAGCCCCAAAGGTTTTGATCCATAAATTACAACGGGTTCAAAACATGGCGGCTAAACTAGCCCTAACCTTGCCTCGCTCGGCTTCTTCTGCCGGAGCTCTGGCAATCTTACATTGGTTACCGGTCCAGCAGAGGATCTCCTATAAGGCTTTGTGCCTGATTTTTGGTGCACTGCATGGTCAAGGACCAATACCACTGCAAAACCTCTTTTCGTGGTATCAGGCTGCCAGACCTCTGAGATCCGCCTCAGCGTTCTTAGTGAAAATCCCAAGAATAAACAGAGTGAGAATGGGCGGCCGCGCCTTCAGTTTTACGGCCGCCACAATGTGGAACACTCTACCTTTAACACTGAGGAGCAGTCAAAATTTGATTTTATTTAAAAAGGACCTTAAAACCTTTCTCTTCCCTAGAGCAGAATAAATGGTAGAGCAGATGGTGGAACTGATCTCAGCGCCAGGATACCCGCTGGGTGACAGCTGAGCTTAATAAGCATTAAAATACATACATACATACATACATATTGTTTTTGTGGTTACAATTGTATAGAAAAGGATCTGATATGAAATGTCTTTTTAAATATAAAAAAAGATTTTTTGAATTGTATAAGTGTATGTTTCTTCATAATATCTGATATCAATCATCAGAAACAAAAAAGAGCAAAAAAGAAATAAAAAGGATATATTTTTGTATAAAATAAGTATGAAGTTGGTATTTGTTCACATATCCTTGATATGACTGCTGCACAATCAAATAGCTAGCACGTTGCCCATAGCAAATATTTTTCCAATAAACCAAACATCTAGCAAGCCAGTGTTTATAAAATAACCTTTAAGAACTTCCAAATAGTAAGAAGTGATAATTTCCATTTTTTTTAAATCAGGCATTTGAAGTAGGAGAATGTTTTAGTAAAACAGAGTTTTGCATAATCCTGTGATTACATTTTCAAAAGATGTTTTTCAACATCTTTGAAACATTGCTAGCTTAAAATGTAATGAATTTGTACAAAGCAACAGACCATTCTAAAGGACTACGTCTTATTGTTAATATTAGTATAAAATATTTAAGTGTTTATTTAAACATTATGTGAATTTACATATTTTGTAATGGAAACAAATATGGTGGTTTGAAAATAAGGTAAAGATACACACTGTTAACATCACAAAAATAACTTTGACCAAATTTAAATGTAACAGATACCAACTGTTTTTAGATGTTATGTTATCTCAAAATATGGGTTTGAAAAGCATTTCCATTATGCCCAGATTTGATGACTACAAATCTAGCAAAACTACAACAATACATCCATGTTAGTATTTTTAAACGTTCATTCTATTTATAATTCCCAAGTAACACATATTAAATACATCTTGAAATCTTATAACAAAGCTCAGACTGAACGCATGAATAGACACTTCTCCAAAAGTGCATATGTTTTTAATGGAATTCATAAATAATACACTTACAGCTTGTCAGCTGCTCAGAGTCTTCTGGCTGAGTATGGAAGATTGGATAGGCTGCTCTCAGGAAATTCCTGTACAATAGTGTCATCTGGCAGTGCCGTGAATGTGGCTGGGAAGACAAATCCATAATGTTCTGGGTCTTTATGTGGGCCCAGAGATAAATATCCTCCCGACAATGGTGGAAAAGCTTCCCCCGCCGGGTAAATATACCCATAGTACTGTAGTACTTAACAAATAATTACCAATTCTCCATCAGTGAATGGAGGGTCCTCTCATCTTGTCCCTCAGGTGTGTAAGGGGTATTAATAAAGAAATCAGAGCAAATGGATGAGGATGCCTTTGTGGTGAAAGGATGACTCAGAATGACCACAAATTGGCGGACTTTCTGTTCCTGTACATAATTTCTTGTTTGTGTGGTGGGCGAAGAGGTTCACAATGCCGGGCGTTAACTACACATGTGGTAGGGAGACTCCAGCATGTAGACAAACCCAAATAAATGTAGGTGATCCCAAAAATTGTAACTGATTATGTACAGCATTTAAATGCCACATGTACGTTTTTGGGAACATATGTTCTAATGCATTAGTGTACTATTTAACAGCTTGTACTTAAGTATATTTGGACAAAATATTGAGTTGTAAATATCGGGAGACAGAAATATCGTAAAAAATTATCGTGATACAAAAATATTTTATTGCTGAAATATTGTTCTCAAGAGTATTGTTTTTTTCAGGTAATATCATTGTTAAGGATATCGTTGTTAATATCGTTTTAAATAATATAGTTGAAAAAAATATTGTTTTTAAATTATCTTAATGTATTTTAGTTCATTTGATAACTGTATGTGTTTTTATTGTTTGTATAATTGTTAATTATATTTTTAAATATAGTTTGTAAATTTAAGTGATTTAAAAATGTTAATTAAATCACTAATAGTAATTTATACTGTAGTAGCGGGTTGCTAGGTTTGTAGGGTATAGGATGAATTATGCAATAATTAATTGCTAATTAATTAATAATGTATTCCCTACTGTTGCACAGACTAGAGTCGGAGTAGTAAATCTTACCTCTCCGAAGTCCAACGCTTTCCCTACTGTTGCAGAGATTAGAGTGGGAATAGTACATTTAATCCATCTGAAGTCCAACGCTTTCCTGTTGCACAGACTGAAGTGGGAATAGTAAATGTCACCCCTCTGAAGTCCAACACTTTCCCTTCTATTGCACAGACTGGAGTGCGAATAGTAAATGTAATCCCTCCAAAGTCCAACGCTTTTCCTACTGTTACACAGTCTGGAGTGGCAGTAATAAATCTTACCCCTCCAACATCTAATGCTTAGCCTATAACTGTGGCGTAGTGTGATAAATCTTCCCAAAATTTTCTGAACAAAAGTGTGCGGGTAATTCTAGTTATGCGTAGAAAATTTCGGGCTGATCCGTCAAATGGGGGCTCAGAAAAGTGGATGTGGTAAAAAAAGTGTGTTTCCCATGTTAATTCCTAGAGGGAATTTAAATATGACTCAGGCCAAAATGCGGGACCGAATTAAACCAAATTTGGCAGAAAGGTAGCTTTTGTTTCACAGATCACACTTTCCGGTATGTGGTGTAAATCCGTTCAGTATTTTTTGATAAATTAAAGAAAATTCAAATTTGTATATCTACTACTGCGACTACTTCGCAACTATTTCGCAATGGTTCGTTAATTCACACACCAACAAGAATTCTGTGATTGACTGGCCTTAACCTGCAAAGAAAGTTGCATCCGCCATTTTAGTTTATCAGCACAGTCCCCGAGACTAAAGGGAAAAGGAGAAAGTTGAATAAGGGTTTTATAGTAGTATGTTTAAAATAATAAACAAAGAATGTAATATAATGTAAAATATATATATTTAATAATTGTATTTGTATTTATATAGTGCTCACTACCCCTGACATGGTGTTGAACTGCTTTTCAGCGAGTAGCACAGTACTCCAGAACCCAAAAAGGATTGGTGGTGGATTAATATAGAACAATATGAGTTGATTTGAGAGGTGGACATGCAACTCTGTTAGCTGAATTTGAACAGGATAATGGAGAAATAGAAGAGGGAAGAGTCTAGAAAGTGTTATTTGGGGCATCGTAGTAGGAAGATGAGGTTTGGGATGAGCAAAAGGAGAGCAGAGTAGGGAAGTGTCTCTAGAAAGGGAGTAAAATGAGGTTTGGGATGGGTCAAAGGAAGGATACATGAGGGAGGAATTTAGAAAATGCTGTTTGGGGTGAACTAAGGAGGGACAGAGGAGGGAAGAGTCTTGAAATTGTTATTTTGGAGATCATAGTAGCAGAATGAGGTTTAGGATGAGTCAGAGACTGGCTGTAGAGCTTATATTGAGAGAGGTATAGGGTGAGACAGAGTAGTACATTAGAGAGAGTCAAAGGTATTTTTTTCTTTTACAGTAGGAATAAAGTAATAAACATAGATGTATAACTTCATAGATATCGTATACATTTATATGGAAGATAATATATCGAGATTTAAAGTTGTATTGTGTAAACTCAGAATTTCAAGTGTTGGTGTACTTGAAGCGAATTTATTTGTGTATTTTTATAGCTATAATGGTGTTACATTATATATTTATATATAAACATGCACACATATGTGTGTGTTTCGATAAGTATATATTTATATATAGTATTAAACATTATTTAAATGTAATACTATGTGAAACTATATATGTACATATGTATACATATGTACACATATGTATATGTATATATATAGTTTCAAATACTAAATCTTAAGTATTTTCTAATATAACATTAATATAATGTAATATCATTACATTTAAATAATTTGTAATACTATATATAAATATATACTTATCAAAACAATAAATATATATAAAGAAAACCATTTGTCTTCTACAAAACGAAATATATATATACACATTGCTTTATTCAAGGTTCAAAGTGTGGCACATTGCTTCTATCCTGATGTGTTTTGGCTCATGATGAGCCTTGTTCACAGGTGAACACAGCCTCTGATTGCAACAAACCCTTGTGATCTTATAAATGAGTCCAACAAGCACTTAGTTATTATGTGTTCTTAAATTTATACCAACATGAGAGTGCACCTTTAATGTATATGCAAGCACTGTTTAAACTGCAGTGTATGTTTCCTTTTTTGTTAACTTTGCAAAACACTGCAGTAATTATTTTCATTTTTTACATCAAAAGTGCAATAAATCGCCAGCTCTCTAAATAGCCAAGCTGCCCCCAACATTAATCATATCCTGTAGTGCCCGCATACTACTGAAGCCAGTAAGTGAGAAAACATCCCATTCTCATTCCCTTGCCCGCTCATCTGCATATCACGGTTGGGTACACACCTGTACCAAGTATTTTTGTCGAGGGGTGCAGGTGGGTCAGACTCCAGTCAGTCATAATCCAAACACTGTATCTCCAAGAAAGAGCCCCAGATCCAACAATGGTGGTCACGGTGATATGGGGACAAAGCAACCGGTTAATATGCCTAGAAACTCACTCCTTTTTGTTCAAAAGAAGATCACCACACACTGAACTTCCAGCAATATAAGGAGTTATATATATATATATAAAACAATATTTATGTTTGTTTTTAATATTAGTGTGAAACAATATATTTAGTTTTTAGATATTCTTGTATTTACCATTACATGTAAAGGGATACAATACTTTTGTTAGCGATATTTTTGACACAATATATTTGTTACACTATATTATTATTTTCGATATTGTGTCAGTGATCCACTTTATTGTTTTAATGAACAGTGTTTGAATATTATAGAAAACTAAGTGGTATTATTCTAAGGAGACTGAGCACAGCATGTTGGTTGATGACATTATGTAAATGAGACAGCGGTACCTCACGGTGGTATATATGGACAGTGTGGCAGTCCACCATTCATCATTGACAACAGACTGTCCATACACATAAATGTACCACCCTTATCTGCAGTTCAAGGCAAAATGAGCTAATTTGTCAACCTGCTCCGGGATGCCCTGACCCTCCTTCTCTGTCCACTCCACAGATACCTGGATCTGGGCACGGATCATGGTCAAGATCTATGTGTAAGCCTCATTGCATGGTGATGTTGTGCAACAGAAAAGGCCTCAACAGCCTTGCTCACTACTTCTGAGGAGTACACCAGTATCCCCTGTAAGGTCAAGGCTTCTGAATCATGACTTTAGGATCCCAGAAGTGCATTCAATAATGCCTTGTATATGCATGTGTGCACTTTGGTACCTCTGTTGAGGCAGTGTGATTAGACCTCTGCATTGCATGAGGAGATGGGGAGAGAGATCACACACTGCATTACCAGCAACAAATTTGACAGAAATGTCTTAAAAGTGGCCTCTTTTCTAAATGAAATACATCATGCCCACATACAAAGTGTCTCAGTGTCTAAACGTTATGTGTGTACATTGTGCTGTGGTGATTCATGATTGTGTTTGGGATGGCGTGCCCCAAATGCACATGTAGCCCTAGTATGCAATGTTACTTATCAATGAGCCACATGTCACCAAAATCCACAGCAATATGGCGACATGCAAGAGGTGACTGACAGAAGTAGTAGCTGTTGTGTTTGCTTCCACTTCAGCGAAACAGCCCCCAGCATCGCAGACAGCTTGCATGTTGATGGAGTGACAGGAGTTTGTTGTGGAAAATGTGTGCTGTGTTGTGAGGCAACTGAAGTTCAGAAAGATGCAGTCAATGGCACATACTACACAAAGAAAGTGAGCAAAGGCATAACATTACCTTACAGTGCTTTGCCCTTCCACCAGTGACTGGGGCAATGCAATACACTGGTACAAACTGCTGTTGATGTGTCTCAGAACCTGATGCAAGCTTTGAGACTGGCTTCTGAGATGTATACATTGTCAGAGCTGACCCCCTGGAAAGATCCAGAGCCCATGAAGTGGAGTGGAGCCAGTATTTTGACATGAAGCAAGCTCATGCCCCCAGTTTGCAACCATGTAAGGGATCACTTCGGGTGATAGGCAGTATCTGCCAAAGACTATTTCCCTAGACTTCCCAAAAATGTGATCCTTTGCCTGTAAACCCTCCCTCTCCTACTCAAATTTGTTTTCCTCAAAATGAGGAGCAAGCCAACAAACGTTCACCAACATAGTGATTGCAGCAAAAGGTTTTTGGTGTGTGAGCTAATTTCTTATATGGTCAACCTGGACGTGATTGGTTGATGTTGAACTGTGTTTTACCAGCACATGGTTGGTGAATTTCAGAATAATCACACCATGCACTACTAGATGTATTTCAAGTGATGCAGCCTGTGCCACACCCACCATCTACCCATGTGCCCCACTATATCCAGCGGATTGAGCTTTCTGCTCACCCACAGGGCAGCAATGAAGCTAGCAGGACACTACACTAGGCCATAGGCATTTCCTGATGTCAGCTGGCCCACTGGTTTAGCCTCAGGTGATCCTACTCCTGGCCGTCACGCTGGAGGACACCATCGCTCTCCACTCCTCATTTCCAGAATCCTTATGGAAGAGTTCATGGGCTTTTCTTCTACCCTATGCAAGATGGCGGCCATTCCATTTATGCTATTGGAAGCTTCCCAATACAAGATGGCAGCAGCATTCATGAGGTAGCTTCCTATCCTTGGGGTACAAAAGGGGTAGATTTATCTTCCTCTTCGTGTCTCAACACTTCTTCACTTCAATTGGTGTGTTTCCTCAGTCCTGTTGGGATTCCTCACTTCTGTTTGGTGTTTATTCACTCCTGTTGGTGGGAACTCACCTCTTCCTTTTATCCATTTGTGCACGTGTATCCTGCTTCTTCTTCTGGAGACCTCTTTTCTGCATTGTCATCCTCGAGCCTTGCTGATTTCCTTGGGGCTTCTTCTAGAAGCCACAATCCACTTAGGCACTCAAAGTGTCAGTTACACTGTGGCTACTGGAAGGAGTCACCTTTACCTCTGACAGACCATGACTGTCAAGAACAGGGCTCTAAGATCTTTTCATCTTCCATAGTCTGCGAAAAGAAGCTCTCCATCAGAGTGATTTGGCAGTCACAATCTTTGTTTTAATTTCATTAGCTTTAAGAAAAAAATGGACATTAAAAAAAACTGTTAGAATATTTAGCTGGATTTCCTGAAAAGTTTACAACATTTTTGGAACTTTGAAAACAATAAAAGGAAAGTTACTTTATTTTTCAATATTTTTCAATATTTATTTTTGACTTCATTATTTTTTATAGAGCGTGTTGCAGTACCTGTGTTTGGCCATGTGTGGTGATAGACTTACTCCAAAGATGATCTGGAGTACACTTACTACTGTGTTGGGACCTTTTTCGCTGTAGTAACTTTGGAAGTGCAGTTTGCAAATGGCAAGGCGCTTACCTCTTCCTAAACCTGCCCCATTTTGTAATACATATTCCCAGTTTTCCAGTCAGTCCCTCTATTTACCACTAAAACATAAGCATAAATGTGTGCACATCTCTGCAAACAGGGCAGAGATCTCCACATACAAAAGATAGGAGCTACTAGGGTCTAGACCTCCGCATGTAGGTTAGTGAATAGGTTTTTGTAGTACGTGAGTGGTACTATTATAGTGCAACTAAATGTACTACAACGGGCAGTTTGTGAACAGACGTTTAAATATGCACAACCAGGAAAATATACGGGTATTAGCAAAGAACATATTTTTTCAAGTTGCAGGGGACTCTAAAAGAGCCCCTTACAGACCTCCTTCATTCTGTCATGCAAGAACAGTCACAAATGTCTGCTAAGATTATAGAATACATAGAATCCACTTCGGTATAATTCACACTTGGTGGAAAATCAAGAGCAGTAAGCGATGACAGAAAGTAATCCTGGGTGAACAGTGAATAGTGCTGATGGCCCATTTTACGCCTCTGCCTCTAATTATATGGGAAATATACATATTATGTGAAATAGAAACATTGACATTTAAATGTTCTTATCAATTCTCCCCGCCTAATAACACAGTAATGAGTCCATATTTAAAGGCTATTAGCATCAGAGTGCACAGTTTCTTAAAGTAATTATAGCATTCCTTAATATCTCAATATAGCCTCCCGGCGAGTGCTCTAATGTTAAATTGTTTTCAAAATTATAGGCCAGAGGGCCTTAACCATTTTAGCCCCAGTCAGAAGGGTTGTAATGCTATTAGAACATTCCAGCCGCTGAGGGTGCAATGCTCTAAATTGAACAAAAATAAAATGTAGGCGAACCAGAGACAGCTAGAGCGTGAATAGATCAGTAGTTATTAACCTTAAGACACTCCATTGTCTTCAATAGAGCTCGCACGATTCGAATGTTGTAATAAAGCATTTTAGCCCATTGCAGCGCCTAATAATAGCTGTTAAAGGCCCTTTTCCTGAATTATAGGCCTGAGGTGCAGGCAATGGCTTATATCAAGAGAGAGGGCCTTTAACAATCGATATAGCCTGAGGTAGGAGTGATATAATGCGTTTAGAAATTCCAACTACTGGGAGTAGAGTGTTCTCAAATAACCAGAGAAAGCAGAAGGGAAGGTTTGGAAAGTCGAACCAAGAGGTCTAAATCAGCAATTATTTGCTCTGTCACTTCCTTGTTTTCAATGGCGCTCTCAAAATTCCAAGGTTCTAATTTGTGTTGCTGCAGGAAACCTACGGTTTAATGGATATACATGTGTGTTGCATCTTTAAAATCTAGGCACAAGTATCATGTCATTCATTGCTTTAGGCTGACTGGCAAGCACATGGTCAATGATGTGCAGCTAATAAATTACCACATGTGACACATATAATCATATGTATGAGCAGGATACATAACCACTTTAGCTCCTCTACTTTAACAGGAAAATGAACCCATTTCTACAGCTGCTTTCTAGATTGCAGAAAGGTTGGGACTAATCCATTACCCTAAATCCTAACCATAAATCTAACTGCTATATCCTAAGCTAATGCCATAATCACCGTCCTTTGTAGGTCCATAATACCTTGAGCTAAATTCCACCATAGAGTTAATTTGTCGCCCTTGACTGACTAATTCCTGGTTCAAAACCTAAGTGTAAACATGAAGATCTAAGCTCATACTCAACCCGCCAATCTTTAACCCCTAAAAATAATCACCAACCACTAACTATAATCCTTAACCACAATTAATTAATAGTCTAATTATTCATTCTTTCGCTTACTAAGCATAAATGCAGGTGCCTGGCTACATAAACTTTAAACCTAAATTTCCTTCGCCCCAGCCCTCTAAGACATTAACCTAAAGTTGAGTTCCTAAATGTAACCCTAATGCCTAACCCATAGGCCGAAATCCCTTAAATCAGTACCACCCTTTGCATTACCATAAAACCCTAATAATGCAGTCCAAGCATATTTAACTAATTAGTCTAATATTCTCCATACTAGCCATAAATATACAGTAAAGCAACTCAAACTCCATGGCCAATAAATGAATCTTAACTCCAACTCTAACTTCAGGCCCTCCTAAATTGCTGCACCAGGCCATAAACAGAAACCTATGCTACCCCAGGTTTAAATATAAGCTCTAACCTGCTAACCACTGCACCTTAACCCTCAAACATTTATTTGATAATCCTAACTAAAACCCGTAACCCCTTAGCTTCCAAAATCTTAAGCTTTTAAGCCCTATTCACAAAGGTAAATTCACATGTATAGATTTACTCATATGTAAATGTACTCTTACACTTTGCAGTAATGTTTTTACTTTAGGCTACTCACCTTTTCCAAGGGCAGAATCAGGAGGTAGAGCCACATTTATGAGGGTAAAGTTACCGCTGGTAACTTTTCATACGCAGGCAAAGGCTCTGCCGCTGAGGCGAAGTTCTACCTATGGCAAAGTATAGGGAAAAGTTACAAAGTTTATTATGTCTTTAAATAATTTGGCAAAAATACTTTGATGGTAATTATTAGTGGGAAATATTTTTAAACCTCAAACAAATAAAAAAATGGTTACAGCACTATTATCTAAAAAGTATAGTAAATTATTGTTTAATTTAAATATATTTAATTGCTGTACAATTATTTATTTCCAACTTAAATTTAAAAAAATCACAGCTAAAGTAAAAACAAATGCTTTAAATTAATATGTATTAACAATCATTAACCCCTTCAGTGCTGGCCACGTTCTGCGGGTGTCATGTGCACTACCTCGGTAGTGCTGCGCACGTCCGCTCAACGTTCCGGCCCCGCCCGCGCAATAGAACGTTCCGCACCAGCGCAGCGGAGGGGTTAAACAATAGCTATATTATTATATAAAAAATAAGTTACATTACATTTCTTATTTAAAAGTGTGTATTAAAAATATGATAACATATTATTCAATTTTGTAATTAATCATATATATTTTAACAGTAAATGCAATTTACATAAATGTTTGTTTAAGTCAAAATAAGTTAATTTAGTTCAACATTACTTCCTATAGGGTTTTATTTTAAGTCCCTACCTCTATTATCTAAATTATTTTATATGGAGGGTATTGCAGTTCCAGCGGTCTGTGCTGGAGTACTACTTATCTGGATCCTTTTTGGTTGTAATAACTTTAGAAGTGCAGTGCCTGAATAACATATGCTTACTCTTTTGAGGATCTTTGTCCCTCCAGAAGCCCCTACTTAACCCTCCTAAAACCCTGCTTACCCCTCCTTATTGCTCCTATTGAATAGTAAATGTTTCACATTTTCCAGTGACTCCCCCTCTTCCTCCCACCTTTCCTTCTACATGGGCGGAGTTCTCTGCAATCGGAGTGGAGTTCTCTGCCCACAAAGGTTAGGAGCAGCGGAGGTGTAGACTTCCGCTAGTAGGTTTGTGAATAAAATTTTATAGTGCATTAGTTGTACTTTTGTACTACTACTAAAAGTACTATAAGGTGGAGTTAGTGACTAGAAATCTAAATCTGTAATATCTCAATCCTATTATATCTTTCCCTTAAAACCTTCTACCCTTTTTGTCTACCTGTGAGATATCTCTTAGGAGATGAGGGTGCACTTTGGAAAATTCTTGAAATAATTTAAATAAATAAAGAGTGACGCTAAAGTACCTCAATATCCTATACGCTTAACCAATACCCTTAAGCTCTTACTCGTAAAAACCTGACTTTTATTGCATATTCACAGTGGAAATGATTCACAAAATGTCAGAGAACACATATGTAGACAATACATATAGAAATATGACAACACCAAGCGTTAAGACATCTGATATTTATATTGCTGGTCCTTTGTTTATGTTTTTGCATTAATTGTATTTGCCAGAAATCTGGCAGGATACGTTTCTTAAAATTGTGGATGTATGTATTTGCACTACCTTCCCCATGCACATCACTTGCACTGATCCCAACTTTTGCACTTGTCACTTTATTTGCACTTGCTTTATCAAAAATGTAGATTGTGACATACATTCTGTCATCTGAATCGTTGATCTTTTGACAACCCTTGGTTAATTGATTAAATCACAGTCATTCATCGCATTTGTCATCTGGTGTTATCATATTTCTATGTGTATTTTCTACATATGTGTTCTCTGACATTTTGTGAATCATTTCCACTGTGACCATTCTTTTGTGTACCGCTATTTTACCGAGTCCAGTTGTCTATTGGGTTACCCCATTGATATATAACACTTTTTATTGCATTATGGCTGTTGATATGATTTGTTGTATATAAGATATTCACCTGACAGACCCAACCTGCTCCAGCTCGAAAGAAACAGAATGCCCTTGTACATGTGAATGGATGTTGGGGTGCAGAGGTTTCTTTTAAAGGAGGACCTCAACCAGGTTGACTTGAAATGAATGTGGACAAATACCACTGCTTTGTGAAGTTGGTCCCTTGGTTCCCCAGCCATCCACGCTGGCATGGTCACACTGATGCATCAATCCCTCAACAAAAATTGTTGCCTTGAGTAAATAGATATCAAAATGAGATATTTACACTGAAATAGCACCCCTATCTGCTTGTGTGTGTTTCTTTCGTTTTAGGTTAATTGACCTATCAAAACGGAGTGTTAACAATCTAACACCAGTTGTGAGTATTACACAAATTGTGTGAGTTACATATTTGTTTTTTAGATGTTTGTCCTGACGAATGCTCCGCAGACCCGGCTGGGCCAAATGGAGCAGAAACATGTTATGTTTGTCCTGACGAATGCTCCGCAGACCCGGCTGGGCCAAATGGAGCAGAAACATGTTGACTAAATCCACAGTGATATAGATAGATCTAGTAACACGATCTATATTTATATCAAACAGTTTTAATAACAAAACTTCAACCTCACGTCAATTAAAATTTATTATTTTTTTGGGTGCAGTTTTGTTTTTTATACACCACTTGCTCACTCTCTCCTGTTGGGGGGTCACCTTTCAATCTCTGGACACTACTTCCTATACCAGAGGTTGCCTCAGGCTTGAGGCAGGCATATAACACAATTTGGACACCCGATGATAAATGCCATAACGCGTATGTGGGGCGGGGAAATTATATACACTGCACAAAATACATAGCGTTTATTAGGGTGATTCAAATAAAACTTATGGTGTTGTAGTTACAAGTGTCCATTCTCTCTTGGTTATGTGGGGAAAAACTCAACCCATCCCTCCCACGCTAGGCTCATTCCCAGTGGGCAATGCATCCCTTATCTCCATCTTCCTCTACTGCACTTGAACCCTCTGCAGGGGTCTGGAGCGCTGTCACCAGAGCCTCCCATGCTCTAGCCACTGCTAGGGATTTATCATTATCTAATTGTCTGGCTTGCTGCAGTCGGAGCGTTCCCTCACCTCGAATAACTAGGGCCTACGTTCGATTTCCAGTGCATGGTGAGTTCTCTCTTGGCCAGAATCAGACCCAGGTCGTAAAATTTGCTAGTAACTTTTGTCCTGGATGTATGTGGGAACCACAACAATAAACAAGTTCCCATGTCCGCCTCAAGCTGCCGGCCTGTGACAGTATTCAAACAATCCACCACTGCCGTCCAGTAGCTTGTCAGGCGTGGACATGACCAAAACATGTGGGAGAAATCAGCTCCATCGACTCTACACCTCGGGCATTGTGAGGGAGCCCCGCTAAAAATTGCGAGATCTTAATCGGAGTCAAGTATGCCCAATGTAAGGTAAAAAACGGTACTAATTGAAATCTAACGTTCCGAGTACCCTTCCAGGCGCGTCGGATCAACTGGGGCCACGTCGTCTCAGGAATGGGCTTTCCAATATCTGCTTCCCACTTACTTCGCAATCCCACAAGAGGCAACAAAGTCTCCGTCGAGAGCCTCCTATAGAGGCATGTCACAGCTTTGTAAGTACCAGCTGCCATAACCACGTATTGGCAGCCCAGAGAGGTCAGAGGCTCAGAGAGCCCCATACTCCAATGTTTCTGGATGCCAGCAATCAGCGCAGCATGAAGCAGATAATCTCCCCCTCTGGAGCCCGTAAGCGGTCTGCAACTCTTGGAAAGTCAGTAGGGCCCCATCTTTATATAAATCGCCAATCATATGTAGCCCGAGATCTTCCCAACCAGCCAATGCCGACCAATTGCCGCCGTGCGGGAGAGCCGTACACATTCCCAGAGGAATCTCCGGTGCATACGGATGAGTGGTATCCGACCGTTTATGACTCCGATTCCAGCATAGACGGATGGTGCGTTCCTCAAGCGTGAGTTGATCTAAGTCGATCCTCTGGCGCAATACTATAAAAGAGAGTACGTGTCTGCGAATTAGTCTGCCCTGCGGGCCTTCCGGCTCCCTGAACTCCCGAGCCACTGCCTGGGTAAACCATTGCAATTCTGCTGCCAGGTAGTACCATTCAAAATCAGGGACTGCCAGGCCTCCCTCAGCTCTGGTACGCAGCAGGGTGGTCAAAGCGACTCGTCGTCTGCCCGATGCCCAGATGAATCCTGTGGTCAAGGAACGAAGTTTTCAAAAAACCGACGCTGGGATCCATATCGGCAACGTGCGAAAGCGCCACCATTTTCAGCAGAGCCACCCTCCCCGCCACCGAGAGAGGCAGGGTACGCCAGAACCCCATGCTACTCCGTAGGCTGCTGATCGCCCTGTGCACATTGCCCTCCAACAGATCTAGTTGAGAGTGATAAATATGGGTACCCAAATACGGGAGACAGTGACGCTCCCAGCGAAGGTTTCCGGTGATCTGGGGTGCATTTTCTCTGGGAGTCATTGGGAAGAGGCAGGACTTTCCCCAATTGACTTTCAGTCCCGAAAGGTGGCCAAAATTATGAAGCAGGAGTTTGGCACCGTGTAGTGAGTCGCGTATATCCGCCAAGAACATCAGTAGATCGTCTGCGTACAGAGAGATATACTGGGTCTCGCTCCTCAGCGTCAAACCTTCGTACGCCTGACCTAGCCGCGCATGAGATGCTAAGGGCTCAATGGCCAGCGCAAACAAGAGGGGGGACAGTGAGCACCCCTGGCGCGTCCCACGGCCCACCCGATACGCAGCTGATATTGTGGCTCCCGTTTTCACTCTAGCCATAGCTGCATTACAGAGCAACGTAGTCCATTGTACAAACCGGTCGCCCAATCCAAATGCCTTAAAAACTCGAAATAAGTATGGCCATTCAACACTGTCGAAGGCCTTTTCAATGTCGATTGAAAGCATAGGAGCCCTTCGAAATCCTCCCCTATTATCCGAATGAGCCAGCATATACATGTCGCCGTGGTGCGCTGGGGAATAAAACCGGCCTGATCTGGATGAATCAGTGCCCTCATGTGTGTTAGGAGTCGTGTCGCCATGATCCTGCTCAAGATTTTATAGTCAACCGTGAGCATGGATAATGGTCGGTAAGCTGAGCGAGAGCTGGCATCCCCCGCGCTTTGATAATGGGATTATAAGGGCCTCCCGGGCAGTCTCAGGCAATATCCCAGTGTCCCACGCCTCTCTGTAGACAGTTTGCAATCGTGGGGCAAGTATGTCTACGTATGCTGCATAAAACTCGATTGGTAAACCGTCCGTACCAGGGGTTTTACGGCGAGCCATATGTTTTATCGCTGTATGAATCTCACCCTCTGTGATCTCTCCTCCTAAGCTATCTGCATGTGCCGGATCTAGGCGCGGCAGTCGGGCCGCGGTTAGGAAACCATCAAGGTCTCCAGGTACGTCCGGCAACGCACTCCTATAAAGGTGTTCATAGTAGGCAAAGAATTGGCCATTAATTTCCTTCTGGGAGTACACCAAGCAGCCCTCCATAGTGGACAGGGATAAAATCGGGGTGCCACGGGAGGCAGGATTAGCCAACCAGGCCAGCAGAGAGCCCACCTTATCCCGCTCAGCATGAACCCGAATGAGGTATTCCTTATGGTCAAAACAGCGGAGTCTCTCCATTTGGGCCGCGACTTCCTCACGTGCAGCCGAGACCGCTTCGTGAGGCCCCGAATCCGTGTGGTTGGTCCGCTCTGGTTGACGTAATCGATCTTCGCTCTTTGCAAGATCCTGCAGCAGAGTCCTACGAGCCCCCGCCGTGGAGGATATACAAACCCCCCGGATCACCGCATTAAAGGCATCCCTCTCAAGGGCCCTACTTGACGCCGTCCCCTCATTTTCGGTAAAATAACGCTCCATACCTTCCCGCACCCCTGATATAAAAACTGAGTCTTCCAACGCCAGCGGGTTCAAACGCCAGGTGGGAATTGCCTGTCATTGTCTAATCCATTGGATCGCCACCAGACAGGGATTGTGATCGGAGATCGTTCTCGCCAGGTACTCACTATGGCGGGCCAAACCCTGAACATCCGGTGAGCATAAAATACTGTCTAGTCGGACATGCAGGTCATGTGGAGTGGAATAAAATGAATAGTCCCTCTCAGCAGGGTGGTGTGTCCGCCAAGTGTCAACCAGGCCCCACGTGTCTTGCCAATCTCGTCTTCCCTTTGCTATTTTATGCACCGCCGACTGAGCAAGTGGAGGGTGTGATCTATCTAGTCCCACATCAACAACAGAATTAAAGTCCCCCCCAAGTAGGACCGTGCCAGCAGATAAAAGCAGGTACATACATATTATTCTCGTATTTGTATTGTATTCACTACAAACATATAGAAAAGATCTCCATTTGACACATGAAGATATTTCATGACATAGGCATTTTATCCAAAACTTGGTTTAGAAGCTTCATCCCACCACTCACCTCCATGAAACATTGCAACAGCATCATGTTACGTCACATTGAAGTGACAAACCTCTACTCAGTCAGCACGCACCATCGTATCTGAAGTACACCCCGTATCTACTATATGGCCCTCCATGTAACCTTGTGATGTGCAGTAATCGAAATGCCCAGGGGGCTTTGCGGCGACTCACGGAGGCTCATAAGGGTGTGTTATTAAATAGCATGTCAAGGGGGCCCAGATGTCTCTTGGTCTAGAGGCAACAGGCAGCAGTTCGGCATATGTGGTAAGTCGCTCTTGGCAAGTCATTAAATCTGCAATCCAGACCTTAAATTTGGGTGCCCGTCCCCTACCCCAACGGCAGGCCACACGCCTCTTGGCCATAAGCAACGCTAAAGTAGCATTTTGCGGTGTTCAGCTCGCACTGGTTTAACATAACCGAGCAGAGCCATCAGTGGGGAGGGTTCAACTTGCGTGTTTAACATTAGTGTCAGAGCTGCAAATACTTGTACCCAATAGAAGTTCACTCTAGGGCATTCCCACGCGAAATGTAGGAAGTCCGCGCCGGGAGATTGACACCTGTCACACCTGTCCGATTCTCTAAGCCGGTAACTGTGTAGGCTGGTTGGAGTATAATATATTCTATGTAGGAATTTATAGTGTACTATACGAAGCCTGCTACTGGCTGATACCCGCTCCGTTTGGAGGCAGCTGAACTCCCAATGGTCATCAGTTAGCTCGAAACCCAGCTCCTCGCTCTACCGTATGCGGGACTGTGTATGCGGCAGCATTCTCAATGTATGTACTGTCCTATATATTTGGGAGACAAGGCGTTTAGCAGTCGCGCATTTCAGCATTGATTGCAGTGGTTCTAAAATCTCTGGTTCCTCAGGGAAGTCCGGGTAAGAGACCGAATCCCTTGTCTAAGGCGGACATAACGAAACGTGTCAAGCGGGGTTCGCTGCATGCCCCAGAAACAGATGTTCAACAGTGCAAAAGCGCCCCTTATGATATAGGTACCCCCAAGTGCGCCGGTGGGTACGTTCCTGGAATTTATGAAAGTGTATTTCTTGGAGAAGAGGCATGGTAGGATGATAAGTGAGCAGCAAAAGCGGTGAATATAGTATATCTACATTCAGCATGTTACTTATGCGTTGCCAAGCCGTGACCGTGCATGTGATGGTGTTTGGCGTCCTTTCCCTGACCACAGTCGGTTCACATAGAGCGCCATCAATAGGGATTGGGTGAGCCAGTCAGTGCTCAGCCGCAACCTGTGGCATATAACGTGGCTGCGACACCCATAACCAAGCATAATGAGCCTGTGCACTGAGTTAGTACAACTCGAAATCCAGTATTCCGAACCCTCCCTGTGAAAAAGGCCTAATAAGGACATTCCATTGCAGCCTCGGCTGTTTCCCACCCCATACAAGTTTCGTTAGTGCAGATCGAAGTGTTTTGAAGAAAAACGTCCCCGGATAATATGGAATATTTAAGAAGAGATAAAGTAATTGGGGAAGGACCACCATTTTAATGAATGACGCCCGCCCAGCTATGGACAAAGGCAACGCAATGCAACGGTTGACGCAGTCCTCTATGTGGGTTATAGCAGATCCATAATTTAATCGCATGAGTTCCCCTCTATCCTTAGTCACCCGTATTCCCAGGTATCTCAATTCATCCTCGCACCACTCTAAGGGATAGTCCAGGGGGAAACGAATCATAGCTTCGGTCAATGGAAAAATACTTGATTTCCCCCAGTTAATCTGCATCCCAGACAGCTTCCCAAAAACTATAAATTCCCTAAGGATCAGGTTCAGATTTTGCTGTGGGTCTCGGACATATAGGGTGATATTGTCAGCGTATAACGATATAAATATTTATCGCATATTACAACGCAAGGCCTTGTCATTATGATGTTGCCGCAGTTTCGCCGCTAGTGGTAATTTGGAACGTTTGGGAGGTATGGCCATTAATGAGCACTTTAGCCACCGGCAACTGATATAATAGCTCAATCCATGAAAGGAAGAGGGGTGGGAATCCCATTCGCAGCATCACCCCAAAAATATAGTCCCACTCGATCAAATCGAAAGCCTTCGTGGCGTCCAAAAAAACTGCAGCCAAAGGCAAGTCTTGCGAGACATTATTTAGTACAGCAAAAAGTGTCCTAAGGTTATGGGAGGTAGCCCGCCCGGGCACAAAGCCCGATTGGTCAAGAAGTTTTACATTTTCCATTATTAAGCTTAGTCATGTAGCGATGAGCTTGGCCAATATCTTGGCATCTCAATTGAGGAGGGAAAGGGTTCTGTAGGAATCACGGTGCTGAGATGGTTTCCCAGGTTTCAATAGCGAGATCATGAGCGCCACTCTCATGGATGCGGTGAGGCATCCGACCTCAAGAGCGTCCTCGTATACCTCACGTAGGATAGGGGCCATTAAGTCAATATACGTTTTATAAAATTCCACCGGTATGCCATCTGTACCCGTGGCCTTGCCTGACTGCATACTCATAATGGCGTCCCTGACTTCATCCAGTTCACATGGAGCGCAAAGAAACGCACGTTGCACATCACTGAGCCAGTTCAGTGCCACATCCCCCAAAAAAGCCTCTGGATTAAGTTCATCGTGCCGTTGTGTGGTGTAGAGTTGCTTATAATGTCATGTAAAGGCATTAAGGATATTAGTTGTGTCTCGGTATAACACGCCATCCTCTCCCTCAATTTCCAATACGTAGCCGGAGCAGCGAGGCTTCCGAACAATTTGAGCCAAAGCCCGTCCTGGTCTCTCCCCTTCACCATAACATCGGGCCACCCAGTATCTGCCCCTAAAGTGAGTCTCACGTTCTGCTGTTTCCATGTATTCTGTGAGCGTTTCCCTAAATTGGCCCAGGGCGGGTCCATTAGGGACCGTGGCTAATTTCTCTTCTAGTGAATTAAGCTTTATCTCCAATGTTCGCAACGTGTTAGTTATGTCTTTGAGTACTCCCGCCCCCTCGAAATACAGAACCCGCGCAACGTGACCTTAAATGCCTCCCAAATGGTTTCCACATTATTCACCGATCCCTTATTACGGGCAAAAAAATCCTGTATTTCCTCCCTCAGTTCTTCCTGAAGGACGGTGTCCAGCAAGCTAGGGGCATATAGCCGCCAGGCGTTGCGTGGTGTACCAAATACAGAGCTAGAAAATGTAAGAACCACCGGGGCATGATCAGAGTATGTTCTGGCCAAGTGTCGTACACTGGTAATGACAGGGACCAGCCCGCGGGATAGCAACCAATAATCTAGCCTCGCCCATGACGCCGCTTGCGCTGTAAAGTGTGTCCCTTCCCGGGTGTGTGGATGCAGGTGTCTCCATGTGTCCAGTAACTGATAAGTGGTTATAGTGTCTTGCAAAGTCGCTTGCACCTTTGTATAGTGGTGAGGGCCAGGATGCGATCTATCCTTACTAGGGTTGTATGTATTTGAATTTAAAAATATTTGTTCAGCGCACTTTTACCCAGCGGTTTCATGGCGCTATGTGTAATGCAGTGGGCGACAGCAGGTGGGAGGGGTTTAGGCAGTGTAGACTTGCGAAAATAGGAAGGTTTTGAGGTCCTTCCGGAACTGAAGGTAGGAGGGAGATGTTCGAAGGGCAATAGGGAGGGAGTTCCAGAAAGCTGGGGCAAGGACAGCGAACTTAGCTCCACCCACCCTCAGTTTTTTTAACCGAGGAGTAGCTAGGAGGGCCATGTGTGAGGAGCGAAGTTCTCTGCCTTGAAGATAAGGCTTGATAGCAGAGCACATGAACTCGGGGGCAGTACCCGACCTTGCCTGAAAGGTGAGGCAGCCAAGTTTGAAAAGGGCGCGCTCTTTCACCGGCAGCCAGTGCAGTGCTTTAAGCAATGGAGTGGCCCGATGGAATTTAGGTAGGCCATAAATCAGGCGAGCGGCCTGATTCTGCACCAGCTGCAGGTGGTGGATCGCATAGGCAGGGGCCCCATTATAGATTATGTTGCCATAATCGATGCGGGATAGTACCATGGCCAGCACAATAATTTTTAGAGCAGAAGGGAGAAAGAAACGAGAAACTTTCCTAATTATTCTCAGAGAGAAAAAACAAGAAGAGACCACAGAACCAACTTGTGAATGAACAGAGAGTTGAGGGTTTAGGAAAATCCCAAGGGTTTTAACTTTGGATACCGGGAGTGGAGGGGCACCAAGAGACGGGGGCCAGAAGGAAGGGGACCACGGACTGCAACCACCTCCGGTCAAGACCAACTCGGTCTTGTCCGGATTGAGTTTGAGGTGGTTGCAGTTCATCCAGTCTTGAATGAGCTTCATGACTGTCTGGATGTTTAGGGCAGATGAAGGTGAGTGGGAAAGGTTAAAAATTAGCTGGAGGTCGTCGGCGTAATTAAATACCGTGACCTCCAGCTGCTGTAACATAAAAATGAGGGGGTAAATGTATAAATTAAATAAAAGAGGGGAAAGCGACGATCCTTGGGGGACCCCGCACTCTACCTTACGGGAGGCCGCGGCGAAGCCAGCCAAATGGACCGCTTGAGCTCTCCCAACTAGAAAGGACTCGAGCCACGAGAAGGCCAAGCCCTCTATGCCCGCCGCCCTGACACGGCTGAGGAGGATGGAATGGTCCACCGTGTCAAAAGCGGCGGACAAATCCAGGAGTATCAGAGCTTGCGGAAGGTTGATGTCAATACCTTCACGCAGCGTGTCCATTACTGAAATCACCACCTTCTCCGTAGAGTGCAGGGGACGGAAACCGGCTTGATAGGGGGAGAGGCAATGATTAGCCTCTACGTGGGTGCTCAGAGTAGTCGTGATGTGAGTTTCAAGAACTTTTGCTAAATATGGCAGGAGGGAAATGGGACGGTAGTTGGAAGGGGAAGATGGGTCGGCGTCTGTTTTTTTTATGATAGGAATGACGACCGCGGATTTATGAGAGCTGGGGACCGTGCCGTGTTTGAGCGAGTCATTGAGGAGGGTCAAGGGCGGGTTGGGGCAGGCTAGGTAGATTTTCCTAAGGATATGAGCAGGGGCGAAATCCAGGGGGAGCCTGATTTTACCCTACAGAGCAGCGGGGGAAGAGTGTCGTTGTTTAACAACGGGAAGGTGGTCAGTTTAAGGGCCGTTGGAGGTGGGGAAGGATTAACAAATGTAGGGGAGGGCGGGGAAATGTTGAGTTTGATTTTAGCAACTTTATCAATAAAAAACTCGTTGAGCGAGTCACAGAGGGTCTGGGAGGGGGGAATGGAGGCCGTGGTTCTGCTAGATGATGCCAGTTCGTGGACGGAAGAGAAAATTTCCTTCGAGTGAGACTCTGCTGCCAATATCCTGTTCGTGTAGAACTCGGTTTTAGCCTCGAGGATGCCTTTTTTATAGGTTTGTAAAACAGACAGATAGGTGGTCTTTAGCTCGGGGCTGTATGTTCTTCTCCAAGCTCGCTCGGCTCTCCTCGCAGCTAATTTCTTTACTTTTAGGTCTGGGGTAAACCAGCGGTTGGCTGCATGGGCCCGCTTAACTGTAAGTCGCTTTAGGGGGGCGAATTCATCACCTGCCAGAGTCAGCCAGTTGTTGATGGCGCTCAGCTGGGAAGCAGCTGCAAGGCCTGAAAGATCAGGGCTGGTTTCAGCCAAGGTTGAGCAGAGAGAAGGCAAGTCGGTTTTGCCCCATTTCCTAACCCAGGTGTTCTTGGGGAGCTGTGGTTTGGCTATAGGAGCTAAGGCGAGGGAAAAAGTGATGATGGAGTGGTCTGACCAGGAACAAGGGGATATTGTAGGGGATGTGGCTGGGACATTCAGTACCCAGATTTGGTCTAACGTGCGACCATGTGTGTGAGTGGGACTGTGAACAAGTGGAGAAAAATTCAGGCTAGTCATGAGGTTGGTGAATTCTTTGGATTGGGCGGTCTCGGCAGGGTCATTGGGCCAAAAATTGAGGTCCCCTAGGACTAGTACTGAGGAATTGTTAATCACCAGGGTGGCCAGGAGGGTCTGGATGCTAGAGAGGGAGGAAGGAGTTGGTTGGGGGGGACGGTAGATAAGAACAAAAGTGAGCGGAGCCCGGTGAGAAGTTGAACGGGCTACAAGGTGTTCTACGTCAGGAATAGGGGGAGAAGGAAGAATTTGAAAACTGAAGTCAGTACGAGCTATTAGGGCCACTCCTCCGCCCCGTTTGTCTTCTAGGCGATCCGCCCGAATGGCGGAATATGTGGGTGGTAAGGCGGCTAGCACGTTGGGCAGGGAGTCGTCCTTGAACCAGGTCTCTGTCAGAAATAGGAGATCTGGTTCGTGGGAGTCGATGTGGTCAAATAGTTCGTATTGATGATTGACCGCAGACCTAGTGTTTAGGAGTGTGGCCGAGACACTAAAGGCTGGAGCAAGGGGGGTAGGAAGTGACGGGGGAGCAAGGGGGAACATAGCTGGCAGTGTGGCAAGGAGAGATACAATCCTAGGGGGTAGAGAAGGAGGGGGGATGAACAAACCAAGATGCATCAGATGAGTAGTTGTTGAGGGATTAATAGTACCTGGTGACCAATATGAACAGAGTAAAGAGGGTGAATACATAATAAAGCGGGCAGCATCTCGAGCCCCTGACCCCGGCAGGCCGCGGACGGGCGCAGACGGGCTTAACTCAGGCGCAACTCCGGCGCGCCTTCGTCGCGCCCGCTGCGCCCGTCCGCTGCGCTACCTCATACCGTCCGTTTAAATAGGGGCGGAGCGGCGGGGGAGTGGCAGGGCTGGGATAGTGAATTCAGCCCAAGCTAAGATGGCGCCCGCTGCCGCTGGGAGCCCGCTAACACGGTCAGCCCCAGCCGGCAGCTCACCCCTAAGAGCAAAAATTACATCAGCACCTGCATAATTTTAAAAGGTTAGTGACAGTTTTAAAAAGTACAATGAGCAGCGAAATAGCGCCTCCGCTCGCAATCAGCGGGGCGAGATGCGTGGAATAATAGCAAGCTCTCCAAGCGTTGACCAGTCTGCCCACTGCCACCGGGCCACTGGCAAACACGAAGGGAGGGGGGAAACGAGCTCCTAAATAGGGGCGGAGCGGCGGGGGAGTGGCAGGGCTGGTATAGTGAATTCAGCCCAAGCTAAGATGGCGCCCGCTGCCGCTGGGAGCCCGCAAACACGGTCAGCCCCAGCCGGCAGCTCACCCCTAAGAGCAAAAATTACATCAGCACCTGCATAATTTTAAAAGGTTAGTGACAGTTTTAAAAAGTACAATGAGCAGCGAAATAGCGCCTCCGTTCGCAATCAGCGGGGCGAGATGCGTGGAATAATAGCAAGCTCTCCAAGCGTTGAACAGTCTGCCCACTGCCACCGGGCCACGTATGTGACGTTAAAGTCCCCTCCCCATATCGCATGGCTGGAACCCACCTCAAATATTCTGGCCCACAATGTAGTGAAGACCTTGCGAATCCCAAGCCGCTCCCGCCAGGTGGAACGGAGCCCGTTTTTTTACAAGGATCGCGGTGCCTCTCGCATAAGAGGAATAAGAGGAGAAGATTCTGTGTTCCGCCCATTTACTTGCAAAATTGTTCGAGTTGTGAGGTGCGAAGTGTGTCTCCTGCAGCATAGCTATGTGTGCCTTGTGCCTATCCAGGTATGCTCAAATCTGTCTCCTCTTTCTCGGGTCACCCAGCCCTCTAGCATTCCATGTAATAACATTTAGCGCTTCCGAGTTTACATCAACCATACCCCTCAAATCTCATCAGCAACCTGCATGTTAGCCGGTGAGTGTAGCCTCTCCATTGTACCTCAGTGTAGTGTTGTATGTTAAATCGGTTGTGGTGCTCACGCAGTACCTGGAACTGTACCTTTTGTATTGTTAATGAAAGGGGGATCCTGATGCCTACCCCTGGTATTCGGAACTAAAACAGAACATCCCTATCCACCCCCCACCCACTGAAGCTGCCCCAACTTGCCAGTAGTAATCTCCCGCCCACCCTCTCCCATTCTCAACCTAAACAAGAACAGTTCTACATCCTTTGCAGTATACACCTAATGAACCAAAACCCAGGGGGAGATACCCGTTAGGGGCCAAACTCTAGGTGACTACACATACATCCCTCGCCCCCAGAGCCCACTTTAGGTGGAACGTCTGGACCCTAAAGGGCAGAGGGTGCCCGGTGTACATTATACATCATTCAATAAAACTTCTCAAACATATAGCATTCGCGGGTCTAGATACAAGATCCAGCACCCCAATAATCAATGTGTCCCATCTTACTCAAAAGTCTGGAAATGTGGCAAGGATGTGTTCATTGTGAATCTTCTTCTGCTCCGGTCGATACAGATTGTTGTGACACCGCCATGTCACCGTCTGTGTGCGCCGTGCGCCGTATGTGTTTGAGGAAATCCTCCACCTGCTTTGGTTTCGTGAAGAATCGCTGCCTGCCCTGATGTGTAACCCGAAGCCGCTCCGGGTACAGCAGCGCTTAACCGATTTGTGCTTTTCTCAGTTTGGCCTTAACGTCCATAAATTTCCGTCTCTCTTCCTGCACTATGGGTGTAAAATCCGGATATATCGAAAAAGTATTCCCTTCAAACGACAGTGTCTGTTTGCTTCTCGCCGCCCGTAGAGCGACATCCCGGTCCCTATAGTTGAGAAGCCTCGCTATTATGGGGCGTGGAGTGCTACCCGGTGGAGGACGCGGTCCAAGATATCTGTGTGTCCTCTCCACAATGAACTGACTTGAGAAGGACTCTGCGCAAATCACAGTCACCAGCATTCTTTCGACGTATTCCTCCATTCTGCCAGTGTTGGTGGACTCTGGAATACCTATCACGCATATATTATTGCGCCTGCTGCGCGCTTCCAAGTCCTCATTCTTCGCTGCAACGATTTTTAGAAGCTTGTCCATGTGAGCAAGTTGTGTGGCATTCCGGGCTGTTGTATCCTCAGTATCCGTGTTGCGTCTCTCCGTTTCTTTTATACGATCTTCGTGTCCTTCCAGCTTGTGTGCAATAGCATCCATACGGGACGACATACGATCAACTTTAACCACAATGGTGACAAAGCCCTGCCGGACCTCCTGCAGGATGGTCTGTACATCATTGCTGTGAGCGGCTGCCTCTCCTCGCGTCTTCCCTCCCTCCTCCAAGGTGCGGTCCTCCTGGACATTACGTGTACTTTTTTTGGCTGTTTCAAAGTTCAGTTTTGGTTGCCTTGTGTCTGTTTTCCCCATACTGGTACCGGGGCGTAGTTTAGTTGATCGTGGCACCAGTCTCGCCCTTACTGTCCTGCAATAAGGATGGCTCAGACACCCACGTGGCTGTCAGTACGCAGCTCCTATTAGGCACAGGCTGGACAGTGATGCAAGACTACACCGGGCATGCGAGCTGCAGCTATTTTTCCCAGAATGGGGTCACGTAGCAGCCGCAAGCAGCAGGGACAGCCACAGGTCTTCACCACTGTCACACCACCTAAGGCCGGTCCGGAGCGTGTCGTCGCTAGCCACACCCAGGCGTCATTGCCTAGCTCCTCTCTTGCCACGTGGCGTTCCCACAGGGTGATACTCAACGATCATTCAGCCAAAAAACTCAGTGTAGCTTCAAAGGGCACTACTCAATGGCTTTGCGTATGCAGAGCAGGCATCAGTTGGCATATCAATGTGACATCACCGCCGCTTGGCGGGTCCGGTGCCTGGGGTGGCGGCCATCTTGGTTTGGGGTAGAGGCAGTAGATCGGACAGCGCTTCATTGCGCATGCGCCAGCGGGGGAACGCCTATTTAAGGCGAGTCCCCGGTCTTCCTCCCCTGACAAGGAGCGCACAGCTGACAGGAGCGTTACTGCGCTCGCTGAGAAGCATTTTAACTATTTTTCTTTCTTTTAGGTCTTCAGACCCTCGCCTACCATCTCCCCTCACTCGCACTTAAATTGTGACATCACCGCCGCTTGGCGGGTCCGGTGCCTGGGGTGGCGGCCATCTTGGTTTGGGGTAGAGGCAGTAGATCGGACAGCGCTTCATTGCGCATGCGCCAGCGGGGGAACGCCTATTTAAAGCTCCTCCCCTAGCGTAGCGGTATCGCGTAGCGGGCGCGCCTTCGCGTGGCCGGAGTCGTGCCAGAGTCCTGCCCGTCTGCGCCCGTCCGCGCTAAGGACGTGCGGGACGCTGCGGCTGCTGGGCTGCGACCAGTATTCCATTGTACTACGTCGCAATGCTGACATACACCAGAGAGAGCCTATATTCCATCGGTCAGGTGAGCCATAGATGTAATCTTCCGCCTGTCCTTCCGCTTTGCGGCCCATACCGCTGCCCATGCAATGGTTGGGTACTTGACCCTCCGGGGTCCATCCCCCGGAAAAACTGCTCAGATGTTCACCGCATTAGGGATTCTATTTCCTCTCTGCGGATTCTAAACCTAAATGTTAGATCGGTATTGAAACATCATCAGTACATCTACGATCTTATTGAGGATGAAGCCCCAGACATCTTTGCCATCACTGAAACCTGGCTCCAGGAAGCGGACGCTGCTATTTTCAATCTTGCATGCCCCCCTGGCTACTCTATGTTCACCTTGAATAGATCCTCTAGAGGCGGGGGTATAGCTCCTATAGTCAGATCCAGTTTTTCCTGTGTGTGGAGTGCCCTCAAGATTGCTGGGTGTGAAAGTGCTTCCTTTAAGGTTTCTGTGAGCCCTGAGTTTACACTCTCCGGGATGGTTGTGTATCGCCCGCCGGGTAGCGAAGTGGCGTTCAGAAATGCTTTCCCCGACATTGTTGGCACTTTGGTCACCGACTGTGCCAACTTTTCCATCATGGGTGACCTGAACCTTCACTTCGACACCCCTTCTAATCTGACGGTGCGCAGCATTTCCTCAGACTTAGAGGCCTTTCAACTCTCCCAGCTGGTTTCTCAGTCCACCCATATTGGAGGACACATTCTTGACCCCTTCTTTACCAACCTGCCGGAGACTAAAATTACATCTATTGCTCCGGTAGAGTGGACTGACCATTTCCTGGTATCTATTCTTTGTCCTATTTCGGTTACTCCCTCTACCTCTTCGGCGAGACGAGTACCTAGGAGGTTATGGAACAAACTCAGGTTAGAAGACTTCCATCGTCTTCTGTTAGAGGAGCCACTGGGTCCATTGAATGGCGTAGAAGAGGGATATGACCTCTTCTGCTCTTGGCTTACTAGGGCTCTGGACACTCTGATACCTATCGTATCGACTAAAATCAACACTAGAGAGTCGAGTCCCTGGTACGATGGTACCTTACGTGCCTTGAAGGGAGCCTGTAGGCGGGTGGAGAGGGCATGGCAGAAGACGTATGGGGCTGATTTTAAAGCTGCATACACTATGTCCGTCAAGCTCTATCATCGGGCTATCTGTCGAGCTCGAGTGGCATTTTATGCCGCAGAATTTCAAAACAGCACTAACCCGTCGAAGGCCATTTTCAAGGCCGTGAAAGATCTCATGGCAAAGCGGACTACCTCTATGACCGTGAGCTCCATCTCCCACTGCGAATCCCTTGCTTCTTATTTCTTGGGAAAAGTCCAAGCAATTTATCGGACATTCCCTAGCATAGGAATCGGTCTGGGAAGTCCCGATGGGACATCTCATCAAGCCACCCTGTTCTCATTCCCTCCTCTTACTTCGGAAGGATTTGACAAACTTGCGCTGCAAGTTAAATCTGGATCTCCATCTGATCCAGTAAGACCTGCTCTCTTTCGAGATCAGATCTTTATGGGGCGCCCTGCTGTGCGTGCCCTTGTCAACCTCTCCCTAGAGTCGGGTATAGTTCCAACTAAGTGGAAGCAGGCGGTGGTGTCCCCAATTATCAAAAAACCTTCCTTGGACCCGTCTAAACCCGAAAGTTACCGACCCATCTCGTTGCTACCATGGCCGGCAAAGATTACAGAGGCCCATGTCAATCTGGCCCTGTCAGAACATCTGGCCCGGACCAATGCCCTCGACCCCACACAAAATGGCTTCCGTGCTGGACACAGCACGGAGACCGCTCTTCTTGTGATGGTGGAATATCTTCGTGCGAGGTTGGATGCTGGTCAAACGGCGGCGCTGATATTGTTAGATCTCAGCGCCGCCTTTGACACGGTATCCCACAGCATCCTCCTGCATCGGCTCGAGGAGTCTGGGAATGGTGGCCAGGTGTTGCAATAGTTCCGCTCCTTCCTAGACAATCGTTCCTTCTGTGTTTCCATCCCTCCCTTCAAGTCCAGCTTCCAGCCTCTGGCCATGGGGGTTCCACAGGGGTCCTCGCTGAGTCCCACGCTATTTAACCTTTATGTGAGACCGCTGGCTGATGTCGCCAGGCAGTGGGGCCTTACTTTGGTCTCATATGCCGACGACACACAGCTGGCGGTCACTCTCAGCGGGGACGCGGAACAAGATGCCCCCAGGTTTCAGGCTGGACTGAAGGCGGTGGCAAGCTGGTTGACAGGAAACTGTCTCCAGCTCAATGCCACCAAAACGGAGGTAATGATTGTCGGAAGGGGAGTGGAGCTGTGGGGTGACCAATGGTGGCCTCCAGAGCTGGGACCCACTCCGACCCCGGTGTCGGAGGTGAAAAATCTGGGGATTTGGCTGGATGCGGGCCTTACCTTTGTAGGACACACTAAAAAAACAGCAGCCTGTTGTTTTGGTCTGCTGAGAGGCTTAAGACCAGTACTTACATTTTTTGATGCCCCAACCAGACAGCTGGTGATCCAGGCAACTATCATCTCTCGCCTGGATTACGCTAGCTCCCTTCTGGTTGGGGCCAACCAGGCTGAGTTAACTCGCCTGCAACGGGTTCAAAATGCTGCGGCAAGAGCAATCGTCGGCCTGCCCAGATTTTGCCCGGTGGCGAATGTCCTTCGCTCCCTACATTGGCTTCCAGTGAGGAAGCGCATCCTCTTTAAGGTCCTTTGTTTGACCTTTAAGATTCTGAGAGGTATAGGCCCTGAAATTTTGTCCAGCTGTCTTTCTTTCTATGTCCCCACTCGCGCCCTCCGCTATCAGGGCCAGGCTCTTGCTGTAGTCCCTAGATTCAGACTCTGCCGCATGGGGGGTCGTTCCTTCAGTGTAAAAGCTGCATTAACCTGGAATTCTCTCCCGGTTGAAATCCGTTTGTTAGAGGACCTTATGACCTTCCGGAAAGCAATAAAAACTTTTTTGTTTTAGCTGCCCCTATTATGTTTTATCTTTTCCTGTTGTGTTATGTTTCTCCTTGTCTATGCGCCGGGACGCTCCTTGGCTGGAGTAGCTGTGCGCACAAAAAATTAACATAACATAACATAACATCATGCCCACCGACTCCCAAGGCAATCCGCCTTTGCTTCCTCGTCACAATACTGTGGTCTAATGATGCTCAGCCCCAAGATGGCGCCAGCCCAGGGGTCCCACCAGCGTGTCTTCCTCCTGCAGGCCAAGTGTGCAACTCGCCAAGTAATAGCCTCCTACGTACCTCTGCACCTGCCGCAAGGTCTCAATCCAGGTGGGGAGTGTAGGAGGGTGGGGGGGGATACAGCAGCCACCTTCTGAATAAACCAGTTCCGGCCGGGACCGGCAGTTTTCCCTCGACCACCGCTCTTTACCACACTCCCACTGAGAGAGAACGTGAGTGCGGGGTCGACTCTCCAGGTCACTCCAGGGCGCCAATCTCTTTAATGTTGGGGCCGCGCAAGCGAGGGCCTTCACCAACCTGCAAACTCAGGCTCCGCCGCTGCCAGTCCGCCGCCGCTCCTCACACCGTCTTTGCTATGTCTTCGCTGCGCAGAGATCACACTCCGGTCTCCGGTGCCGCCAGATGTCTCTCGGTCTCAAATGCAGTGCCGAGCTCCACCATATAAGTTGAATCCAGCGCGTCTGGCCCACCCTGCGGCCTATACCGCGCCAGTGAATCCGCGGCCTCAGGTGACCTCTGTAGCCGCTCTGCTCTCCACCTCAGATTCTCGCAGCTCCTCTGCCAAATTTTCACTGCCCCGTAGCTTGGGCTGCCGTGGTCCGATTCTCCCGGAAATCGCAGCGAGTCTGCTATGGGGTATACTTTTCACGCCAGCAGCGAGTCAGATGCAGAGTAGTTCTGGAAATCAGGATAATTACAGGATTAATGAACCGGGCTGTAGGAGCCTCACAGAGGTGCAGCCATTTTACATGTGTGCCACCTAGCGCCCAGGATCCTAAGAACTCTATCTCCGCAATATGCTCATTTGATGCAGGCAGCTAAAGAAGGTACTGAAAACCAGTTATGAGGCACTTGAGGCTGAAAGGAAGTTATGAGGTTGAAAGGAAAGTTTTGTTCTTTTCTGCAATAGGCTCCATGCATCACGGAAAGTGCTTTAAATTACATATTGTGCTCTATCAGCACCCAGTTTAGGAAGCTATGGTTGCAGCCACTTCATGATACTGGCAAAGACCACACTAGAGTTGGCATGTTGCCTTCTTCAATCTTGGGAGTTTCTTACTCAGAGACCGAAGAGGAGCCGAAGATATGCTCCATCCCCATTGTCAAGACACAACATGATCATGGCTCCAAGAGTGAGGCTTGAGTCGCCTGTGGAATGAATGGTAGAATCTATTTCAGCATCCAAAGTATAAAGAAGCACTAGCACCAGACTTTTGTAATTATTCAGCAAATATCAGATCTTAATCAAGTCAGACGTCCAGGATTTCCACTTTGAGGACTCCTCCTCGAAGCTTTCTAACCACATCAGAAGAGAGTATCATAGACCAGACTTTAAGATCTTTCTGTGTAATCAGTATTGTATCCTTATCTCTATTCAGTGTAAGAAAACTCCTAGCCATCTAATGATGGATGGAGCTAAGACAGCCTCCAAACCATTCAATATCATCAGATGAACAATGGTCAGATCTTATCCCTCCATAAACCATCCCATTTTATCCTTAGTATCAGTAGTGTCGGAGAGTGCTTTGAAACCGAAACGTTGGATTAACCCCTCCAGAGACTGGGCCTAGCTGCTAAACAGTATGTGTGAGAGCGTGGACCCCTTTGGGTTTAAAAAGCAGGAAGGCTGCTCATTAGAATGACGTGGGAGAGGGATTTCATCTGCATCTGGCCTGACAGAAAGTACCTGTACCAGTCAGGTGTGGGTCTCCCAGCCAGGAGAGATCAAGAAGCAGTAAGCCTCCAGGATCACACTAGTCCTTTGTGGCCCTTAGTTCACAAAGGTGGACCAACACCATTTCTGTGCTGTGCCTCAACTGGAAACGAGCCTGGGATTTGTCCAGTGCTCCTATGTTGTCAAGGGACCACTTTGACAAATGCTGCTCCATGGTTTTTCAGAGATTTTAATTTTAAATTATTGATATATGTATTTATTTTATTTTTATATAATTTAAAAGTTGAAAAATTAAATAAAGATAAGAGTTAATAAATTATTTTAAAGTAAATATATGTATATGTTTAAATTATTATGTTTCCGTGCTTGTATTTTTTAATATTAAGTTACATTTTTATATTTAGTTACAATGTATATTACATTTATTTATTTTTGTTAAAGGTACTATTAATATTTAATATATGTAATATATATATAATTTCATTTTATTTATATTTTTAAATCAATATTTTTTACATCTATATTTTTAACTTCAATATTTTTGTTCTTACCTGTTTAAGTATGAGTCTATATTTTTACAATCTATATATTTTTTTCGATATTTTTACCATCGATGTTTTTAGCATCAATATTCTATTAGTGAACCGTGCCCACATCAGCCGGATTCATCATAGCAAGAAGGTTAATCACTGTGTGTGCTATGGGGGATCAGGATCCTGCCCTGATGACAGGGATCCTTTGATCTCCTCATAAATCTTACACACTCATCAATGTTCCACACTCCTCATAAATGTTACACGCTTTCTCATCATCACTCAACGCTTCTGAAGGTCTAATATCAGAAGCACAGCAAGTAGGAGACATGAAAGGCGTAAATACTGAGAAAAGCTCCCCAGGCCACTGGAAGATGTAAGTCCGATGGCCAGAAAGGAGGCTTTGGCTGCGCGGGAACAGAAACATGATGTATACTGTATTCTGTTAACAAAAGATGTGTGTCCTTTTCGACTCCACCTTCCTAGCGAAGAGGCGAAGACTCCTCAACTCAGGAGCAAACCAACACATAGAATATTTTCCCTCAGAGGAGGCCATAGAGTGCCTAGAAGTTAGGACTAAGTGGCACACAGTACAACTGCTGAAGTTGCTCTCTGGGGTCCCCCATCCCTCCGTCCGTGGTTGTACCCCGTTGTAACCCAGAGATACCCTGGTCTCTGCTAAGCACTATGTGGAGTCTCAGGAAGTCATCTACGAGCCTTGGACGGAAAGGGTCGATGGGGAAGTGTTGTACTGCAAACCCCATTAGCCGAGGTGTGTATTCTATAGATGGTTTATTCAAGCTTAGTTACAAGGTATGTTCTAGGTAAGTAGGTAGATGATAACAGATAGCATGTATATAGCGTATAGCCCCATCAGGAGCAGCCTCCCTGCTGCTCACCCTGCACACTCCAACTGACACTCAGCACATCACCAGGCGCCCATGCATTCTATGACATCACTAAGCACTCCAGTACTCATCCTGACTGGGAAATAGGGAAGATATAGCTAAGGAACAGGTACAGCAACAGTTAAGTCATAACAGGAAGCATGGTAGAGGCTTCTTTCTGGAAGGATCTCTGTTTCCTCTTCCATTTTAACACCTCTTTCTATAAATCAGAATTTTGGGCAAACATGTAGGTGCCCAACGTGACATATAGTCAATTTCACGATTAGACTCCTCCTCTTCAATTAAGTTTACCCAGAGAAATAAATTGCACAAAGCAACTTTTGATTGTATATTTGATAGAACCTTTATGATTCAAAATGCATAGTTTGAATTAATCAGTACTTTTGGTCGGATTTTTTGTGTAGGAACATTGGATTAGAAATGCAGATAGTATTTCCCCAACAATATCCTGAGAAGGACTTTAATTTAGGAATATTGAGGCGACCATGCTTGTCACATGACGTAGATGTAGCACTATTCGCCTCATTGTAAAACATCATAAAATATTACATTGTTGAATAAACTGCAACCGTTTTAATGGAGTTTCATTAAACACGGTTTACCTAAAAAAAAAAAACTTGAAAAGAAACATTTTTTCTACAGTGGGGATAACGCAGGGCATTCTGAAAAGGTTGGCTGTGTTGGTACACTAAGGGGCTGATTACGATGGCGGAGAAACCGCTGCCGTCGCATAGCACTTCTCCACCCACCATATTACGAAGGTGCGCAGTGTGCTGGCGGACGCAAAGTGCGTCCGCTTAGGGTCCGCCACAGGCAATCGTTACGATTGCCTGGAGGACCCACCAAGCATGTCTAAAATGGTGGCGGTGCCTAGCAGGCACCGTTTGTCAGATTAGGATCCTGCATCCCCACCAGCCTGTGTATGGCAGTCCAACCGCCATTCACAGGCTGGCGGGGATGTACTTTGGGGGCCCGTAGTGGGCACCCCTTCAGCAGGGGCACTCCAGTTGTTTACGGGGGGTACCATAGTAGGTGCTCAGCTAAACAGTTCTAGTAAGCTATAAACATTCATTAACATCACACCAAACATGGACCAATAACAGGCCTAACGTCACTAGACAACCAGGCACACTCCACAAGACAGGCCAGATAATACATAGAGCAGGACTGTTCTTTTTCTGGATTAATGTGCCTTTGTGGGTACTATATTGGGCATTGTCTGTCAATAACTATTGGCCTATATGGTGAATGAAAGATTACGAAAAATGCTCTATGGTCTGGGGAAGAGTCAGTCTCGTGCAACTAACCAAATTCCTTACTACAAGTCTGCCTCATTGAAACCTTATAGTGCTCATCCACATATCAATCTTGTAAAACGGTCATGAATGCTGCACTCATCTGTTTCTGTTGATCACCAGCATCAGCCATGCTTTGCCTGCACATCTGCCTCTCTCGTTCATTAATGGCACCCATGTCTCACTCTAATGGCGGCCATGTTTAATCTGCACATCTGCCTCTGCCACTCATTAATGCCAGCCATGCTTCACTAACGGCAGCCATGTTTAATCTACACATCAGCCTCCTTCCCTCATTAATGGCAGCCATGCTTCACTAAAGGCGGCCATGTTTAATCTGCAGTGCACATCAGCTTCCGTCACTCATTAATGGCAGCCATGCTTCACTAAAGGTGGCCATGTTTAATCTGCCTCTGCCACTCATTAATGCCAGCCATGCTTCACTAACGGCAGCCATGATTAAACTGCACATCTGCCACGGTCACTGATTATTGGCAGCCATGCTTCACTAATGGCAGCCATGTTTAATCTACACATCTGCGTTTGTCACTCACTAATGGCAGCCATGCTTTACTAAAGGCGGCCATGTTTAATCTGCCTCTGCCACTCATTAATGCCAGCCATGCTTCACTAATGACAGCCATATATAAACTGCACATCTGCCTTTGTCACTCATTAATGGCAGCCATGCTGCACTAAAGACGGCCATGTTTAATCTGCACATCAACCTCTGTCATTCAATGGTGTCCATATTTAATCTGCCTCTGCCACTCATTAATGCCAGCCATGCTTCACTAACGGCGGCCATGTTTAATCTGCACATCAGCCTCCGTCACTTATTAATGGCAGCCATGTTTAATCTGCACATCAGCCTCCGTCACTTATTAATGGCAGCCATGTTTAATCTGCACATCAACCTCTGTCATTCAATGGTGGCCATATTTAATCTGCCTCTGCCACTCATTAATGCCAGCCATGCTTCACTAACGGCGGCCATGTTTAATCTGCACATCAGCCTCCGTCACTCATTAATGGCAGCCATGTTTAATCTGCACATCTGTCTCCACCACTCATTAATAGATGTCATTCTTTGCTGAAGGAAGCCATGATTCCTCTGTTCAGCTGCCTCTGTTGAACTTTAACGCAGTCCATGCTGCTCCTGCCCCTGTCGCTCATTAACAGTGGCCATGCTTTGCTGACGTCAGCCATGATTGCCCTGTTCCTTTTCCTCTTTTGATCCCGGTTCCATGCTTCTGCTGCCCCTTCCCTCTGTCAGTCACCAGTGCCCATGGGGCGCCTGGTCTAACGCGGCTAAATGCTGATGACGCTGGTCACAGAAAGATACGCAGATTGCCTCGAAATGTCAAACGGATCACTTTGCTTTGAACCTAAAATTAGTCCAATTAAAAATGAAATAAACAGTTGTTAGAATTCCATGTTCATTTCATATAAATGAGCTTTCCCGAATCGGACCCCTGTGGCGCACGAATGCTCCTGTTTACTCACAGAGGAATCTCATCCTGGTTGTATTCGCCTCCGTCAGTGGCTGCTTGAGCCACTCTGCGCGGATCAGTGGCTCGGGCCTTACTTTCTTATTTTGGCTTTCGGGGCATCACTTCCAGTGCTGCTGCATTACTGGTGTCAGTTTCTCTATCAATACACAACTAACATCACTTGTCTTCTTGCATTACTGATGCTACTTCCTGTCATTGTGCATTACTGATGACAATTCCTGTCCTTCTATACTCCATGCACTACGTCCTTGTGTGTTACTGGTGCCACTTCTTGTCCTTGTCAGTTATTGATGCCACTTCTTGTCCTTGAACATTACCCATAACTTTCCCTCTCTTTGTAAAGTATTGATGCCACTTCCTATCCTTGTGCATTACAGATGTCACTTCCTGTCCTTCCATTACATGCACCACTTCCTGTCCATGTGCAATACAGATCTCTCTTCCTGCTCTTCTACATTACTATTGCCTTTTCATGCCCTTGTGCATCACTAGCACCACTTGTTGTCCTTATTAGTTACTGCTGCCACTTCCTGTCCTTGTGTGTTTCTGCTGCCACTTCCTGTCCTTGTGTGTTTCTGCTGCCACTTCCTGTCCTTGTGTGTCCTGTCCTTGTGTGTTTCTGCTGCCACTTCCTGTCCTTGTGTGTTTCTGCTGCCACTTCCTGTCCTTGTGTGTTTCTGCTGCCACTTCCTGTCCTTGTGTGTTTCTGCTGCCACTTCCTGTCCTTGTGTGTTTCTGCTGCCACTTCCTGTCCTTGTGTGTTTCTGCTGCCACTTCCTGTCCTTGTGTGTTTCTGCTGCCACTTCCTGTCCTTGTGTGTTACTGGTGCCACTTCCTGTTCTTCTTCATTACTAGCACCACTTCTGGTCCTTGTCAGTGATTGATACCCCTTCCTGTCATTATGCACTACTGAGGCCTTTTCTTGTCCTAGTAAAACGTTGATGTCACTTTCTTTCCTTGAGAATTAATCTTGCCACCTCTTGTCTTTGCGTACTATTCGTGCCACGTCACGTCTTCTTTTAACCACTGTGTTACTGCAAACCTACCTTCAAGCCCACCTAAACAAGGCCGCCCTTCCCCACTTCACTGCCTCTACACTCTAGCCCAAAAGGGATTCCAAAGCACATATATGTGGATGTGGCATTTGCTCATTGAACTTAGCCGAAAGACAGAGGAGGGCTGTGTAGAGGCACATTAAAAGGTACAGTCAGCATATCAGTGGAGTGGTTGTTGTTTTCTAAGAGCATTAGAGGATTCTTCGCGCATCCAGATGTAGTGTTCTTTAAAGAAGTGAGGGGCATATTATCAAGAACGGCGTTAAAAATTGTCGCCGGTTTAGCGGCAGAAAACTGCCGCTAAATCAGCGATAATGGGCTTGATAATATGCCCTTGTGAATTCCCATAGAAGCCCAGATTCTGGTGTGAACATGGGCTTCTATTGGAATTCTCCAGGGCATATTATGAAGCCCATTATCACTGATTTAGTGGCAGTTTTCTGCTGCTAAACGAGCAATAATTTTAACGCCGCCCCTGAGTCTTCGGTTCATTCATAATTTGGTGCTGGTGGCGCGTGAGATGCTGATCTGGATACTGGGTGTTAGATGGCGAAGGCCTGTTTCTGTTCATTTTTATTCTTTTTTTTGCAATACTTCATCTCTTAGCAATGGCGTCCTGGCTGTGGGTGAGCTGAGAGCTTCTGAAGACGGTGAGCTTCTCAGCCAGGAGCGCCAATAGATGAGGCATCTGGGAGCAAACTTACTAAGGACGTACGTTGCCCTTGTGTCATGCAATGCGACAAAAGTCAACCAAGCCCTTAAGTGAGATTTATGAAGCCATGCAAAGCCACCTTGCGTGCATCTAGTGGCTTAGTAACTCCAGAGTAAAGCAAGACTTTGAAAATCTCTGCCTTGTGTTACTCTGCGTTGAGAAGACGTTCTATGGGTGGAGCATGGGCGTTCCCAAACGTCCAACTAAGGATTTTGAAGCAATCCCAGATTTACTGAGGTCAGTAATCCTGGGATTGTGTCCAATTGGTACACTTTCCCAAGTGAGGCGTAATGAGGAGAAATATCTGTATTACTCCGCGCTATCTGCTGCATTCTGCAGCACACATAGAAAGAGGAAAATGCCTCTAAGGTGTTTTTGTGCAGGAAGGTATCACTTTTTATCCTGCATGAGCACAGGCACTCCTGCACCATGGCACAAGGGTACTTAAGTTGCCTCTAGGCAGCACACAGTGCACTAGCACAGGGAGAGAGCAGACAGACGTCATATCTTAGTAGATATGGTGCATCTCTGCTCTCTCCCTGTCACAAACGCAGTGCAGTGCGTTTTCTGGCTGCATTGCGTTGTGTGACTTCTTACTAATTAGCTGTTGCGTGTTGTTCTTGACAAATAAAAGGAATTCTGTTTTGGTGGGGTTAAGTTTCAGATAGGGACTGGACACCCAGGTCTGGATGAGTTGTAATCAGTGTGTGAGGCATTAGAAGTCAGGAACGGATTGGACTTTCTTGAAGAGTTGTGTGCCATGTGTCTATAGTGAACGTTTAGATTGTAATCTGTAGTAGAATCCCAAAGTCCTCCATGTAGAAGAAGATGACGTGATTCCACAATGGCTTCTTGTACCCATTTGTCCCCATCTCTTAATGTCTAAATATTCCAGTGTTTGATGATAAGAAAAAACTTGGTGATGTTGCCATGTCCTACTTTTAATCTGTTTTTACCAGTTAGCTTGTGTCGTTCCCCAGGGCTATTTATTGAGCCCTTCAATTTATTATCTCTACTTGCTTCCATTGACTCTCTCTATCAGAAGGAATGGATTTCAGTTTGACTACTATGCAGATGATGCGCAGTTGTTTATTCCAAGTGTTCATCAATACTCTGACATCTCTCATCTCCAGCCACAATTTCAAATGTACCTCCAGGTGGTAACACTGTGGATATAGACAAATCATCTTACATTAAGTTTGGAAAATACAGAGATATGTATTTTTGGTGGCCCTCCATTGCCTCTGACCCCTTTTATGGGGCTGTATGATGTTACAACGCATGCTATTACAACGCATGCCTTTACGACGCAAGTTTTACAATGCAAGTCGTTACAACGACTTGCGTTGGGGGCGCTGGATAGTGAATAGTTTAATTTACTATTCCAACTCCAGTCCCCGTGGATAGTAGGGAAGGTGTTGGAAACTATTCCCTATCCTAGAGCGCCCCCCAGCGCAATTCGTTGTAAAAGTTGCGTTGTAATGGTTGCGTCGTAAAGGCACTTCGTTGTAAAAGTTGCGTTGTAAAGGAGGTTCCCCCTTTTATAGCTATCATTCCAGACCTGATTGATCAAGGCCTTCTGCACATCTTTGGAATTTTGAGGAAAAGTGTTCCATCACTGGTCCACACCACTATACGACCACAAAAGAGACTACGCTATCCTCCCACGCGGATTACCGTGATGCCTTTTACTCGTGTTTACCTGAAACCATGATTCGCCTTATGCAAATTATGTAGAACATAGCAGTAGAGAACACATTTCAGAACTCCTAAATATGCCACATTGGCTCCCAGTGCACAGATGTTTCAAGACTTCATGTATTTATTTCTTACTTAGCACCAGTCCAGTTTTCTTACGTTTACGCTTCAAATGCTACCACACTGCTGCATGTGCTCTCAGACCAGCCCCTGCAAATCTTCTCTTGCTACCCCCAATTTTTCGCTCAAGAATGTGGAGCAAATCTTTTTCACACATTTAGAGCTCTCTTTCTCCCCATCATAGGGCCATCTGTAACCATTATCAATCCCACAAGGCTCTCAAGACGTGGAGTTTCATTTCCACGCTAACATGCGTGAACCGTAAGCTCCAGCAGTATCCGTAGAGATGGATAACCCCATCCAGGTCATGGGTCATGATGTTGTAAATGATTTTAATGTCACTCATTCATTCATTCATTCAACTAGTGCCTTTACAAAAGGCAGTTTTAAGTGTGATGGGATGAGTTAATTCTAACACGGGTAGTGGTGCGGCCCACCTCTTGCACACAATCCTTCCTGGTGTACAGGAATCAATAACTTACCCCAAAGAAATCTCATAAACTATAAAAGTACTCTAAGGCCCTGATTACGAGTTGCATGGTACTGGCGGTGTCGTGCAAACCCTGCTGGCGTAATTTAGATTATTGTGTGGAAAAGTGCACCAATACCGTGCGATTGTGAGTTAAACCGATGGCATGGGGAATAACTGTGTGGGACTGCATTTCACAGTTGTAAAACCACCCACAATTAAAAAATCCATGGGGTTCAAAACACGCATTTACCGCCTAATCTGAGCAAGTTGTAAATGTATCTCTGCCCTCTGGGTGGGGTTAGGGTGGGAAGACGGACAAAGAGGAGACAAGGGTAAGCTAATTTCTGGCTGGGGGCACCCATATATGCAGACACATTTTAAGGCATGGGCAAAGTGGGCCCTGACTCAGGTACCCAACCTTTCAAGGCCCCCCCAGATAGAGACATGTCTATTCTAGCCTAGATGACAGTGAATCATTTTTGCCAGATTGTTTTAAATACCTTATTCCTTAATTTATTTTTAATGTGGGTGATGTTTTGGAGTCTTATACAGGCATTTGGGAGAGAAATGTCTGTTTTTAGACAACATTGCAAAATTCATAAAAGCAGTTTCTTTTAGATCAAAACAGGACCTCACATATGAGAAATGGGAGGGTGTGATTGAGATTAAAAGCAGTAATATTAGTGAGCTGCTGCTGTGTTACAATATTGAAAACATACATCACTATCCCGCAATATTAGATGTAAACACATTTAGAATTTGGACGAGTGTGACTGTGCACTGTCAGTGACCGGGCCAAAGAGGGCACGAAAGAACTGACATTGGATCATAAATTCAAAGTGGTTCTGCATGGGGGCCCGAAAGTACATTTGGCCAAAATCCTTAAGATGTCCCTGCCTATATGCTCCCCGCCTGCTAAAAGAAAATGGAAAAGACACAGATTTGCTGCCTCGTCAGATCGGGTTTGGGGTTCAGCACCTGAGAAAAATGGGTGCAGAAACACGGGCCTATTCAGAATGAGGAAAAGTGGCCTAGCTGGACTCATAATCAGGGCATATATGTTACTGAAACATTACCAAATTCAGAGAAAGAGGTGCATTCTGGGATGGAAACTTCACACACTTTGGTTACAACCCACAGACCATTGAGTACCAATTTTCCAACTAATCCAGGAGGGGCCCGTGCAGGTAAGAGAGAGCAGTAGGGGTGGTAGGGCTGGGTTGGGGGGATTCGACAGGTGACCACGAGGGGAAATTAAATAAATAATGAATTTTCCTTCATTGTCGTTTGTAGAAATTCCCCCCCCAACCCGGCCCCACTGCTCTTGCCTGCATGGGCCGCAGCTGGACTAATCTTGTAAACTTGGATAGTTTTGAGGAGGAAATGTCCCATGGCCAACCCTTGAGTGCTCTACAGGCTCTAAAAACATTGGGGGATATTCTCAAGAACAGGTGATAATTATCACCAACCTAGGTTAACACAAATTTACATAACGCCGTCTATCGCGGGAAACCAATACCGTGTTAATGGCGTATTCTCTACACACCAGCAACAGGCAACAGTGTCCCGATAACGCGTCAAATGTACGCGTTAAGATTACAGAGAGGCCGATAAAAAAGGAAACCCAAACGTGAAAAAAAGATGCGATGGGCCCACCAGAGATAAAAACATCAGCGATGAGCAGCGCCAGGCTTGCAATTCCTACGTCAGGTGGGAAAATCAACATAAAAGCTGCAATTTTTTTTTTAAAAGGAGCAAGACCCAAACTACTGAGAAGCACCATCGAGGAAGCTGAAGCAACTACAGAGGCCAACCAGAACCCCACAAACCCCCCTGAGGACCAGCCAGGGAGAGGAGAAGGGCAAGGAGAAGAAGAAGAGGAACCCGCGATTCAGTCCGCAGGAACACAAGATCCTGATTATGGAGGTGATAGTGCGCCACCTACCCTGTTCATCACCTCCACCGTGTCATTGGAAACTAAAAATGCAATATGGCAGTCCATCTTGGCCAAGGTGAATGCAGTCGGAGTGTAGTGCCAAGAAGCGCTGGAATGATGTGACGCGCAAAACCAAGCTGAAACTTGCTAACAACTGGAAAGCAGCAATGCAGACTGGAGGTGGGAGTCCAAGGCCACAGTAGGAGCTGGACGAGATGGAGGAAAAGGTGTCCACAGTCATCAGTGGGGAGACGGTGGCAGGAGTTGGGAGACCGGACACTGCTCAATATGACCTGACCCAACAGCAACAGGGTGAATGACGACCAGGGACTGCGGGGACAGGTTGCGATGGGCACAATGGCTTAATTAAGTATACCACAGTGCACACCCACAATGACTCCGGATCATGTCCCTGATCTCCTTGGCATACTGCAGCACACATAGAAACAGCAAGCAGGCCCCCGTCGGCAATGTGCCCAGAGGGGGCCCTCCCCACACTTCACTAATCTCACAACAAACCCAGGCACATGTGCTGAACCCAGCAAAGCTGCGGGTCCATGAGCCACACTGACAATGCAAGTGACACTGCATGATGATTAGCATGGCTGCATTACAATTATCATGACATGGAGAAAGCCACGACAATGAGTTGACTGAATGTGGACCACATCCGTAAAGGAGCAGGTCACACTCTGATACATTGATGTTCACAAACAACCCCTGACGTCATCCCCTTACATCCATGTTACTCATGTTGTGGGACGACTTGAGTCACAGGGTGCATCTCTGCATCAGGGAGGTTCATATCTGGCCCCAAATGACACCTGAAATGTCATATTTGACCGCAAATGACACCCTGTTGTCTTTTTTTGGATACCAATGACAGTCTTCATGTCATGTTTTTGTACACATGTGATACGCTGATGAGTGGGATTACATACTACATTTGACACCCTGAAATGGCATTTCGAATACATGACACCCTAAACAGCTTCTTAGTACAGAGGTGACATACCCACCATCTTTTTGCTATTCGTGACACTGTTATCATTTAATGTTGCACTTACACTTGTCAGAGTGATGTGTTAATGCCGAGGACTGACATGCACACAGGGAATGTGTGTTGCAATGAATTTATTTGCACATGCTGCGAAGAATTTGTTAATGGTTGTGTTCCTTTGGTCTATTCCTGCTGCAGCTGCAGTGGGGTGTGGTCCACCTGCCTCATCTTCCTCATCATCGCCTTGTGCATCTGGCACCGGGATCCAAGGGGCATTGGTGCGTACACATATGTTGTGTAATACACAACATGCAATAATCATCTTGCACACTATTTCTGGGCTGCGAAGGAGTCTTCCACCTGTAATGTCCAGGTACCTGAAACATGACTTTAACAGGCCAAATGTGCGCTCAATAATGCCCCTGCTGCGTTTGTGGGCCACATTGTACTGCCTCTGGGCTGGGGTGTTCGGGGCTCGGAGGGGTGTCATCATCCACGGGCATATCCTTGATCACCTGTGAGAGGTAAGTGAGTTTAGTGTAATTTGGTGGTTCTGTATGCTGTGTTGGCAGACTTACAGGTTTTGTGGTATGTGATTTATGCAACTTTGGGATTTATGTATGCATTGTATAGCTTCTGGCAAATGTGCAGGATCAATGTGCCTCACCTTGGGACGATGACTTGTTGTGCACTGAGGTAGGCCCACCGGAAGAGCTGAGAGGGTGTGCACCCTGTGATGATGCAGTGGCCTAGAGGCTGTACGATGACTTGTGGTGCACAGGGCTAGGCCCACCGGAAGAGCTGAGCATGTGTGCAGCCTGCGATGATGCAGTAGGCCTGGAGGCTGGACAGTGACTTGCGGTGCAGAGAGGTTGTGGCACCTGAGGCACTGCGTTCGGCACAGGCCCACCGCCACGCGGCGATGACTTGCGGTGCACTGAGGTAGGCCCACCGGAAGGGCTGAGCGGGTGTGCAGCCTGCAATGATGCAGTGGCCTGGAGACTGGACGGTGACTTGGGGTGCACAGAGGTAGGCCCACCTGAAGAGCTGAGCGGGTGTGCAGGTTGTGATGATGCAGTAGGCCTGTTGGGCCGGACTGGAATGGATTTGTCTGAGACCTGCTGGACCGTAGTGTAGGCCGAAGGGAGCAGTCATCACACACAGAACTCCGATGTGCGGAGCCGCTGGGTGCACTGAGGGCCTGTTGCATGGAAGCCAGCAATCGGCTGAGGAGGCTGCCAAGCTTACGGGCCTCAGGCTTGAAAATTGCACCTGCACATGTTGGGCCCTCTTGGAGACACGTCAGTGGCGGCAGGTGAGCAGTGAGGCCTGGATGCGCAGGGGCGGGCAATCACCGCTGGGCACCTGATGGGTCTGGGGACTGGCGGGCTGGGGTGCAACAGGTGCACATGATCGTGCAGGCACCACCGGTCACGGCGGCAGCATCATGGCAGGGTGAGGGGAGCCGCCCTGGCAGACAAGCCCCTGCAGGAGATGTGCGCCGGGTGGCCTGTGACGTAGCAACCTCGTCGCCGGTGTAGATTTGTCCGTTGAAGGTGGTCGGCCCCGTGTGTGTAGACCTATGGTCAGGATATGGTGGACACAGAGACACATGCAGTAGTTACTTTGGTGGCCATCCCGGAAGTGAACCACGGCCAGAGCCCGGTCTATTTATTCACACTCCTACGCTGGACTGGCATACGCTTACAGGGGGGGCAAGATAGCTACATGTCCAAGGTAACATGGTTGCGTCCACTGCCCACAACATTACAAACGCTAGCAGTATATGTCCACATGGGCATGTCTGTGCTCTGCATACTCAAGACAGTCCAGCACATCGCCGCCACACTTGGCATTGTGTACATTCTTATTCATGGGTCATTTGCCTCCTTCGCACATTCTTGGTTCCCGCCTCTCACCACATTCTGCAATTTTGTGGCAGAGGGGCTGTGCCTTTGTGGATGGTTTGTCTACATGTCTGGCCCCTGTTACCACAGTTACTTGTGTTGTCGTGTCTGGTGGGTGGGCATGTTGTTTGGCATGCGGTATGTGATTTTGTTGCTTGTGCATTCCCACAGTTCAGAGTTGTATGATTGTAGAGTTGAGGTGTGTGGTGTGTTCCATTGGTACTTACCAACGAGCAGTGCAGTTCCATAGGTGCCCTCCTGGAGGCGCTGGTTGATGATGGATTGTCGGAAGATGTCGGAATCAGGCACACTGCCTGGGAAGTTGGTGACGACATTGGTGAACAGTCCCCGGTGGTCCACTATTGCCTGCACATTGATTGAATGTGTGTGCTTTATGTTGCGGTAATTGTGTGTAATGTTGGCAGGGGGCACAAGTAGGACATGTGTGCAGTCAATTGCCCCCAACATGTGCGGGGAGTCAGCTATGGCGTAGAAGCTTTGCTTGGTCTCCAGCTGGTCCTGCGCAGTGTGGGGTAAGTGAAGGTGCTGGGGTATCAAGCTGAGGATGGCATCTAGGGCAGGTGTGAGGAACTTTGATAGGACTGCCTGTGAGACTCCTCCGACTCTGGCAGTTGTTGGTTGGAAGGTACCAGAGGCCAACAAGTGCAGCACAGCCAGCAGCTTTGTCTGTGGAGAGATGTTGGTTGTCCGCTGTGTTGGTACTGTCAGCATGTGGGCAATGTGGGTCAGGATGCGGAGGATGGTTCTCCTTTTGAGCCTCAGTGGGCAATGACATCATCTGGTGATAATCCTCTGAGGCTGGTGCTTTTTCAGAAGGTCCGCTGTCTTGTTCTGCACTGCCTCGGTGGTAGTCCGGGGGGGGGGGGGTGGTACTGGGGGTGGGGGTGGTCCTGGGGGTTGTGAAGGTGGGTGTTGTGGCCCAAGTTGCATGATAAGTAGCTCCATGGCATCTATCCGTTGGTATTCAGATGTGGCTGTGGGCTGGGCTCCCTTTATACTGCAGGTTTTCGTGCTACTCAAGACCATAAAAAAGCAGGTCTTAAGTCCCTGCTGCTAACGTGCCTTATTGCCTGTTTTTGGCCCGCATCACCGATCTGGCTAGTCATTGAGAATATCGCGAAGTGGTGTTATCGCGAGTTTTTAACGGGAACACCTTCTCTGCATATGATTAGTGTTAGTTGTCGCTGTCAGCCTTGGCAATGTTTTAGCGACAGCTTTTGCAGGTAAACTGACAATGTCGACTGTTAGCTCAGGCTTGTGAATAGGGCGATAAATCTATTGCCACTTTTGTGGTGGAAAAGTGCAGCTAAATCGACGATGAGTCCTCGAGAATATGGCCCATTGTCTCCATATTTGTGACACAAATTCTGTCTCTGGAAGCAGCGTGCTGTGGATCACCACAGCTGCGCCATTGCTTCTGATATACAACCCTGTGACTGGCCTGAGAGGGAACCAGAGCTGCCAGCGCCTGATAAGTTAATTACAGGCACCGACTCGACGCTGGCTCCTTCCTCCCCCTTTAAATGGAGAGGCAAACCGCCATAAAGCAGGACTAAATTAAAGGATCAATAATGCTGAGGCATCTTCTTGGCCCTCGCGAGCCTCGGAGTCTCTAACAGGCAGAAGATCCATCTCCCGCCCTTTTCCTCGCAATAAAGATGGCGTCATGTGAGCAGGTAGCGGGGCTTGGGATGCATAGCTGCCAAGGTTTCAGATTGCTATGTGTGACATTTTCCCAATTTCAGAGTAATTATGCGTGACATTTTAACGACTATGCGTCATACTTTCTCGTGCGCAAACAATGAAACTATGAAGATGAGGGAACCATATATATATATATATATATATATATATATATATATATATATATATATATATATATATATATATATATATCAGAAATAACACTAATTTCAGCAACAAGAAACTCTAACGTAACTGCTGCAAAGCCTAAGAAATAATTGTTAAACATCATTCATTTATAAGACTCATGCCTAAGTAAATATACTTAGAATTGTACAAATATCACAAATCTCCTTGGCAACATATTAAATCAATGCTCTGAACATTTGCTCAGCAGTTTATTTTCTTTTTTTTTGCAGTTGTGTGGTTTTTAGGCTTGTGCTTCTGTGTGATGAATGCTACAAGCTTGCACAACACACCCAGCTATGGAAAGCCTCGCAATTTGGCAGTGGGATTGTGCAGCCCTTCCTCTTGTGCATCAGTGTCTTTATTCCTAGTTGCAGGCTGTCCCTCTGACTGTGACTAAGAGTGAAGAAGATGAGCCCTTCAGTTCTGCATGAGACCAGGCTTCATCTGTGCTTGAGATGACACAAGCTCAAGGAACATGAGGACAGACTTTCTGTCCCAACATTCTGCCACCTGTAGCTATGCAGTGAGTCCACCTAAATCATGTGCAACAGTGATTGCCCACCTCCATTTTGGTTACAAGGATGATTCACTGTGTGATTATAGTCCATCTTACCCTCTACCTTTTGCACCCTTATGACGCAATGTGCCTGAAACCGGTGGTCAGCTCCGGTCGCAGCTGGGTCAATAATACCGCAGCACAACACGGTGCAAGCAGCGATAACATTTCCAGCCTGCCAACACCTCATAAATTCCAGCCGCCAGTCCTAGTGCCACCGTGGGCGGCTGCAGGAAGTTCCGCATGTGCGTCAAAAAACTCACTGACCTCCCCCCACGTCGCTCAATGGGGACTCTTACGTCAGCCATCACTAATGTATCAAATATGCCGAACAGCCGGCGGTGTCAGGTGAATCCCAGTATAATGTTACATTGTTAATTTGTAGCAGTAGCAACAAGAGCTGCGGACTCTGAGCTAGCCCCTCACCCTGGGAGCAGCGTGCACAGCGCACTACAAATCCAGCCTTAGTTTTGTGCTTAAGCCGTATGATTACTAGCGCTCCTCCTTGACAGCAAAGGCATTATTATGCGTGACTTTGCCTTTCAGTGCGGTGAAGCGGACCACCACACTAAAATGCGTTAGTCTAAAGCCTGATGCATGGTATTTGGCAGAGCTGGGGATGAGGGAAGAGAGCGCATGACTGACTCGTGTGGTAGAGATGTGGTCAGTCTGATGCTAGTTAACCAAAGGCTAGACACTGCTACTGGGGAGGAAAGATCCGACTTGTCGTTTGGATGTTCGAAAACTGGCGAGTGTGTATGTTTAAATGTTTTACAGAAAATAATATCTAAGGTGGCTACTGTTCGAACTCCAAGGGAATTCCATATAAATAGTGCGGAGACACCATATACTGGCAGAACCCACACCCGGCAATTGAGTTTCACTTTCTTTTCTGCCTTAACATGCCAGTCCACCAAAGGCTGTCTTCAGCGCTATGGCAATCGCATACTTCTCACAGCACTTTTTATGACACAACATGCTTACAAGTTTTGTTGTACTTTTGAGGAAGAATTTATTTGTGGAGGTTGGTTGCCTGCTATACTTTAAATAACGCCCATAAGGTGTAGTGTAGGAATTGGCAGTGGGTACCTTCTGGATGTGGGGCTTTTATGATGAGACTGATAAACTGGCACACTCTGGTGCTCCCTCAGTCTGATCTAGTGTAGCAAGGATGCCATGGGACCTGGTGCAAGCAAAGAAAACAGTTAATTTGACAGTTCTTAGGATAGTAAAATATAGCATTTAATACGGCTCAATGGGCCCCTGAGGGCTCTGGGCCCCAGTTCCACAGCTCCTGCTACACCAATGGTAGGTACATCTCTATCTGTCTGCAGCAGTGGCTCTTCTGCTATGGTGGAGGAGCGTCACCCCACTGCTTTCTGGCAGTGAATGAAGCCAAAACATAAAATGTTAATAACTTTTAGTTTGCTTTCTGGGTGGGCGGGTAGGTGGGGCTGCTCCTCTCCCTGAGCAGGTCAGAGGAGGAGTGGTTTGCCCACTCCTGAGTGCGCAAGGAATGTTTGGTTGGCCCTCTTGGGCCGCCAAAACCAGTAATGCTTACTTTGCCCTTCTCCATGTAGGCTGCAATGCAGCCTGCATGGAGAACATGCCCACCCCTCTAGCCCCTTACTTAATGTTCTTGCTGTTCTCCTCATGACCGCTGAGACCAGTTGTAGCAAGGGCAGGTACAGTGGTACCGAATGGCAAGGCAGTGGTAGCAGCTTCCACCCGGGATACCTCAGAGCCACCCATTGTTTTGCTATGTTGTGGGTTTGATCATCTTGAAAGCATCCATTGCTGTGTGCTTTTTCACAGCTGCATGTTCTGCTTGGAGCACAAGGTGAGGCCTGATTGGACTCTGGCCCAGAGTTACTAAGAGTTTGTGTCAGGGTTGTGTCACTTTTGTGGTGCAGCCATGATGCAAAACCTATTTTCGTATTTACAAAGCCACCCATTGGCTGATTTGTGTGCTTTGCATTGCTTTGTTTAAAAAAAAAAACTGAATGTAGCACATAGCATTGTCTTGTGTTACTTATGTTGGGGGGCGTTACATGGGTAGAGAATGGGGTTCCTGTGCATCCACCCAAGCATTGTGATGAAAACCCATATTCACTTAAGTCAGTAAGTATGGGTTTGGCCCAACTCGGTGCACCTACCCACGGCTGGCATAATGAGGAGAAATATCTTGATTTTTCCTTTTTTATTTCCTTTTCGTTTGTGTATTGTAGAACCCATACAAAGAGGAATACGTCTCAAAGGATTGTTTTTGTGTAGGAAGATATACCTTCCTGTGCAAAAACAATTGTGGCTATAACGCAGGCCACCTTGCATCGTGGCACAAGGGTTTACTAGAGCTGTGAAAGAGCTGGAAAGCACCATATTCAATTAGATTTAGCACATTTCTGCCCTCTCCCTTTCACTTGCTGCGTTGCACTGCATGAATTTCTGTAAATCTGCCCTTCCGTTTATTACTAAACTCTTGGCTTCCTCTCTGTTTTTTCCAGCCTTATAACTAGTGTGGTAGATTCTATGCTGGTTATGTATCCCTGTTGTAAGCACATTGAAAGATACTGAAGATGTCCTTGACCAAGTGCTTCAGCTCCATCAGAGGTAGTTTTAAAGAACGGCTATTGTTTGGATGTGTAAATATGCGAATAATGCGTCGATGGCAGGGGCGCTGTCCCACTGCTGACAGCCAGCAGAGACAAAAGTGAAAAACAAACTGTTAATAAAACCTTTTTATTCTTCAGAGAGCCAGCGGAGTCTTAGGTCGGGAGGGGCCTTCACAACAAGAGTGAAGAGCAGGGAGGAGGAGTGATGTGCACTGCTATGTGCACATGTTAGTTTGGCTGGCTGCTTTAGTGCGGCCAAACCGACATGCGCACTTAGCATTTCTCCACCAATTCCAATCAGACCAATCCCAGCACTTCTCTCATGATGGGAATAGTATTCCCAGCATAAAAGCAGTGTCTGAATTGCCATCTGGGAAACTGCACAGTGTGCAGCCGTTTGTGGACGTTCGAGAGGCGACAATCGGGACAGGAGCAGAGGAGCAAGGCTGCTTCCAGTAGCAGCAGGTAGGTACTCTTTTATTTTTATTTTTTGCATTATTTTGTCCAGTTTTTTTTAAGTATTTCTCCTGCACTGCCACCACTTGGGTTTGAGAGGAGCCACCGCTGGTGGATGGTTTGTATTGTGTGCAGTCTTATAGTCAGCATGGCTGTTGCCAGAAGTTTAGTTGTAAGCTGGTGATTGGGTGGTTGAAAAAATACAATAAATGCTGAGAAAGATGGGGGCACAGCAGAGGCAGAGCTGTAACAGAAGCGGGGAGAGGGTCAGAGGGAGAAGCATCACACATGGGAGAGCAAGAAAACACATGCACTGCTCAGGAGTGCTGAAAGCTGAAGATAAAATGTAGTCCCCCTCAATGTAAGCAGAGAAGGATACAAGTTATCCAATTGAAAGGATGTTAAAGAAGCTAATCTTCAGGGGAAGGACAAACAGAAGCAGGAAAGGAAAGCCATTGATTATGAAGGAAGCAAATGGGATTGATTAAAAAAAGCAACAGATCATGAAAAATAGGCTGACCCAGAGTGCCCTCTAAATTCCTCATTTGGAGTGGCTTCCTAATTTCTTTGGGGACAGTAAGAGTGGTTACTGGCCCATGGGAACCATGAGCTCTGTGGAAATACTGCAGGTCTCTTTACTTTCCCCCAGACATGTTGACTGCTGAAAACAGCTGAATTTTCTGTGTGAAACTATTTAGGGAAATAATGAATTACTATGGTAATTGCATCTGAAATTACTGATTCCCCCATAAATCGTCCTTTCTTAATAGACCCTCAGCATTCAACTTATAATGGTCAGGATGTTCACCCCCCCCCCCCCCCAGAGTTCAGGGTACACCCCGTATCAATAACTCAAGGTTGGGGGATCCTGCACATTTATGGGACCATTCATAATCAAGGCTCAGGCATTGGTGTTGTTCACAATATGTCTTTCAATAACAGGCAGCTTGAACCTGTCTATAGAGGACCTAAAACGGGGTGTAAGCCTTGGAGTTCAGTCTGGCCCAGAGATGGATGTCTGTCCTAGAGGCAGTACCTGTGGTTTTGTGTGTTATTCTTGCTGCCTTCTTGATCCTGGTGCTGCATGTGGTGGTTTTCTGATCAGGATAACAAGCACACACACTTTTTTCATTTTTAAATTGTCCACACATTTTTCGGAATGTGGGTAAAAAGTCAAAAGACCAGCACTTTAGTCAGTGTGGACTTGGCACTCAAAGTCCAGCTATTAATCAGTTAAACAAGTAATGCATTTATACTGTATTTGGATGCGTACTATTGCATATTTACACTTATGTTTTCTGACACTTGGAACAATTTTCCTTCAGATTTTGAAATATACTACAAAAAAAGATTATCCTACTTAAAGCTGCTTCTTGATTTATATTCGAGACTAGAGAGCATTATGGGACAACTTAGCAAATATTCAAAAACTATTAGACTCATGAAAATATAGAGAAGAAAAATAATAGGGACAAATCTGCATTTTGACTAATATTGCCACGAATCTATAACAAATAAAAGCAAGTAGTTCTCCATCATTAATAAGGGCAGCAATGGAGGGCTATAGTAGGTACGAGATCTTGTAAGTGTTGGGCTAAAGGTAGTGCCAAGAGGTTAGGTCTTGTGTTAGGACACAGTTTAAATGTATGATTTGGGTGAGGGTTAGTACTTTATTGTATTTATATAGTGCTTACTACCCCTGATGAGGCATTGAAGCGCTTTACAGCGAGTAGCACGCTACTCCGGTACCCAAGGTTAGTGGTTAATCCAGTGGTTATTGGCTTTAGTCATGTGCACTGAAGAAAAGATTGCATGCATTTATGGCAGTTACTTTGTCACAGATTATATTAATACTGGTCAGGTGTGATCATTAGTGGGTGCTTTGTGGTTTCAGGTGAACGATTGGCGACATGGGCAGTCAGGTGAAGATGAGGTAATGTTAGGTGACGTGAATGGGTTTTTAAAGAGGAGAGGTTGTGATCTATTAAATTAGATGAGGTATCACCCAACTACAGAGCAGCAGTAAAAGAGATTAAGGCCGACATGAGTGAGAGGAGGCTATACTCGGAAACGGAGGACATGCAGAGGATGAAAGGTAAGAGCACGGTCACTCTGGAAGAAGAAAGGAAAGGAATCACACGGTCTGTGAGTCAGGGTAAATTTTTCATGCAGGATTTTAGGTGTGTAGTGGGAGAAGGCTTTCTGAGATAGCATTCAATCCGGGGGAGAGGGGATGTAAGCTGTAGAAAGACACATTATACATAGTATTCCATATCCAGGTCAGAAAGCTTACATATGTGATTCTGAGTGTAGACATCATTTAAACATTAAGAGCCCAGGTCTGCTGGGTGCCAAGCCTAGGACAGCCCTTATAAACATGGCCTGGATTACACCAACCTTGGTACAGGGTCTGTATGCTCAACAAGGAGAGTTGGCGCAGAAAAAAAAGAGGTCTCCTTTAAATCTCTCCCCTCTGTATTCTGTAATTAAAGGATTGTTCACTCACAAAAATGTGTTATTTGGCACTGGCTGAGAGCATCTCGCCAATACGAAGTCGGATTCATACCACGTCATCTAATTGCATCCAAGTATATATTGTGTGTATGTGGCCATTGTAGTATGTGCATTGTATGCATAAGAAAGCAGATGGATGGAGGCCTGTGGGTTCCATGTTGAAAGCCCCAGGGCTGTTCCTGTGTAGACGATGGCAGTGTTGTTATTTACCCAGTCAGAGGAAGAGTGTCATGAGTGATGCAAGAGAGATACCTAGACAGTGGAGTAAGGGCACAGGAGACAAGGCTCCTATACAAATTCTATTAGGTCTTTTTGCTGAGTCGCTCCTGGTCAGTCTTCCTGTAGCACTGCCACTTGGTAGATGGTGGGGGAAGACGGGGGCTGCAGTCCCTGTTGTTTAGAGTCAGAAGAGTCTTTTAGGTAAAACCACCCTTAGTCTCCTTCTTGTTCATTGTCTTTGAGACTGTTCTAGTTTTAAGTTTAAGGTTCGGTTAATAATAATTAGAAGTTTGGAATGTTGGGAGCTCCATTGAAAACAATGGAGTGCTCCAGGGCTTCTAATGACTGGTAGAAGCCTGAAGCATCAACATTTCAATGTTTGTTCACAGCTGTTGCTGTGAACAAAGGCCTCACAAAGGTCTCAGAGAGCCCAAGGGGGTTGAAATCCCCTTGGGCTCTCTGAGACCTTTGTTTTATTTGTTAGAACATTCTGCCCTCTAGGGGCAGAATGTTCTAATAGCCTTAAAGCCCTCCGTAGCGGGCTTTACTGGCCATTAAAGGCCCGCTCCCATGTTAAAGGTTGCTAACCCTAGAGTGGGCCTGTAATGACTGGTATAGCCTGCTACAATGGGCTAAAAGGCTATATTAGAACATTTGAATGTTGAAAACTCCATTGCTTGCTTTGTTCACCCTAAACTGGCAGGGTGCCCAGACGTGTGTCCCTTGCTCACTTTGTCACTGGATTCAAGCTAGCCTGGCTAATGAAGGGTGCTACCCCGAAACCGGTCCTTGGATGCTTGTTTCCAGTCCAGGTAGGACCTGGCCTGGCAGTTCGGGCTGGACTGTTCCCATGAGGCTCAGGGTCAAGACTGATTTGCATATGGTTGGGTCTGAACTAGGGTAGTGAAGGGAGCATAAGAACGATGATGGATTCAAACCAGATCTGTGACTGGGGGTGAGTGTCTGAAAAGTTTCAGCGTTCCGTCCGTCATCTTATTATGTTTGCTGAGAACTCCATTGAAGACAATGGAGCAGCAGCAGTCTTCATAAACTGATATAGGCCTGCGGCTGTCAACATTTCAATGTTCTAATACACAGCCTTTATCTTTCTTTCTCTATCCTCCATATCTCTAAAATACATGGAGTGGCAGAGAAAAGTGAAAGGCAGAGGCTGAGCTTCAGGGCACACCGATCCTCCTCCCGAGCTCCCAGGAAGGAGGGTGGGGGAATAATGCTCAGGTCCTGGATTCCCTGGCACCTTTGCGAATCAAGGGTTTCTGAGCAAGGACTACCCCCTCGAGCTCCGAGTGGCCTTTGTTTTTCATAATTAGGGCATTCCGCCCTCAGTGGATGGAATGTTCTATCAGCCTGCCACAGGGGGCGGTAGCATCCATTAAAGGCCCGCTCCCATGTTAAAGGACCTCGCCTTTGGCTCGGCCTTTAACACTGCCCGTCCCAGCGGGCTATGAGGCTAGTGTATGAGCACAGACATGGTTATGGTGCAGTTCAGTTTCAGAGATTTTCCATATTATTCTTGTATTGTTTGTAATGTTTTGTTAACAATTGCCATTCCAAAGTAACACACATTTTCCACAATTCTGGCTCCTCAAAATCACGTCTTCAGAAGTGTAGTTTCCCATTTTAGCGTTCTTTTAGGTAGACAGATCTCTGCAGCAGGGGCTCAACCCGCTGATCTATCTGAGCGGCAGATGCTGGTTGTTGAAGAAACAGCAAAGGGTTTCCACTGAACATTTCAGATGGAGCAGAGGTGTCCAGGGTTGGTCCAGGAGGGTCGAGTCTGCACCTGGTTTTCAGAACAAATTGATATAAAACGAAACTAAATGGATCAGCGTTTGATACTTCTTGTAATCCGCGTTTCAAGAAGGAGACCCCCCTTCTCCCCTCCCCCCTCCCCAGGCGTTGCACGTGCTGAAGTAGCATCCACTCCTCTATGAATTAACACCCGAGGCTGCAGTGCGACCAGGCGGGAGCCAGTTTTAGCACCTGCTTGCCCAGGGGGCCCGGGCCATTTCAGTTCCATTGAAAATGTGTCATTTTACACTTCTAAGGACAGAAAAGCAAGTGACAACGTGTAAATAGCACACGCCAGACTCGGGGATGCTGTTAAGACATAAAAAGGCTGCTTTTGAAGGATGAAGCCATTGACACCCAGAGACAAGGACCTAGACTGCAATTACAGTGGGATTTTAGCGCCTTCTTTTCGGAAGTGCTGAAGGATAACACACGTTACGGGCCCTTAAGCTGGTCATGTCTTTGGTATTTCAAGAAGATGGCAGTAGCATGTTACCCATCTGCTGATGCACTTAGCCGCCTTGCGATGGGTATAAGCGCTATATAAATGCAACTACAATAAATATAAATGCAATTTAATACCCTTCCAAAACAAGAAACCGTACATATTTAGGTTCAGATACTACAAAAAAATAAACGCATTTATTTCCCTATATTTTTTATATAAACTGCTACAAGTGCCTTGAAAAAGGTTTCGGCTTCCTGAAGGTTTGTGTAGAACAAATCAAATAGGCAAATAAATATAGAAAGAATACGCTAAAATTAAACAAGTATTGGCAAATCCAATATGTCTGGCATTGATGGCCAGCTTTTTGGTGCTGTTTTGTCACTTTTTGGGCTAAACATTCTTGTTGGGGAGCTGTGGATAAAAAAAAAAAAAATACATTGGCTAAAAACGAAAATATTTTTGTCTCAAAAAGCACACATTTGTACAGTCCCTGGCTCTGAAGGTAACTACTTTGCATGTGCTCCTTGTGAAAGTGCAGAATGACGGAGCATATTACCAAGGGTGGCGATAGGGAATTTTCGCCGCTTTAGTGGCCATTTTTGGCTGCTAAGCAGCGATAATTCTATCGCCCTATCAGCAAGCTGTCGCGACAACTTTTAGGTGATAGCGAGCGGTTTGGGGCCCGCTTTGCATGTTAGCGATATTGGGGTACCCAAACTGTTAGCGACTGAAAGCAGTCGCTAACATCGCTATCGCCTATTAGCAAGGCAGGCGTAGCGATGGAAATATTCGCGCTAAGCGCGAATATCTCCAAATACTAACACCTGCCCAGACCAGTTCTTAGCCATGTTATCCAATGGGAGGTGGATAACATGGCTAAGAGCATTTCGTCGCTAATGCGTGAATATCGCCGTATTCTCAGCGATATTCACGCATTTCGCCGGAAAATGTATCACTTTGGAGATAAACGTTGCTAATGGCACATTATCTCAGCGATAAATTCCGGCGATGCTCAGCGATAAAAAAATCGTCGCTGAGCCTATTTAGCGATAAATATCGCTACTTGTTGGTAATATGCCCCGACGTTACTCGAAGTGATGTTAGCCAGTGGCTGGGCTGGGCTGACCACCGCCCCATGTTGTTTGCTTTAAGGGGCAGAATTCAAATTGATCTGAGGGCGGCTTGTGACCTGGTCCTGATGGAGAACCTCTGGGTAGTACTTGAGCATGGCATCCTGGAGAACCTTTTAGAAATGTTAACATTACACTCTGAAACATATGCACATGTCAGATGAATTCGGGATGAGACTTCACACCCAGGATATGTATTAACCGTGGTGTCAGGCATGAGTGTTCCCATTTTAATGTTCGCTTTGGGCCATATTATCAAGAAAGGGCGATACATATCGCCACTTTTATCGGCAGGAAACTGCCGCTAAAGCGGCGATAATGGGCTTGATAATACGCCCTTGTGAATTCCCATAGAATTCCAGGTTCTGGTGTTAATCTGGGCTACTACTAAAAAGAATAGAACATGTGATCACAATAAAACTTGTAATGTTCTGGTTTTGGATGTGGTCTACTTCTGAATTAGCCATCTACAGGAAGTCCCTAAATGAGATTATTAGGCTCGACAACAGATCCAAATTCCCTGGTTAAGGAAATAAAAGCATTATGCAAGAGCCTCAGGATGGAAGAGGTGTGGTTACACCCTGAAACGATGACTAAGGGTACTATAGTCACATTAAAAAGTGTTTTTTGGGAAACCAAATTGGAACAAGTATGGAAAGATCAAAATGTGGGGAGCCTAACTTATCATTTCTATGGGTGGGCGTAATTTGCGTAATCGCGTTACGCAAATCTTCGCGTAACGATAAAAAATCTCCGCAAACACGCAGAAGTTACGTGAACATGCGGAATTGCTTGTTCGCGATCCTTTTTTACTGTTTGCAATCGCCGTTTGCGTGCTCAGGGGGAAATATCTCGCGAACACGCATTTAAGAACGCAAACAAGCAAAATATTTAACGAAGTCGCGAAATGCAGAATTTTGGGCAATTTTGCGTTCTCTGCAAAACGTGAAATTACCCAAATTCCGCAAATTCTGCGAGCAGAACGGAATTTACTGCCCAGGCCTAATAATTTCTTGAGTCACATATTTATCCCTTCGTTCAAGCCCTATCTAGACAGAATATCCCCTGCTCAGGCTAAAAAACTGTATGTAAAATGTAGGTTTGGCATTTTACCACTTAATTCTTTTAACTTCACGTGAAACAATAATGAATTGGTTACTTCTCATTGTACCTTTTGTTTGCGGACGGAAGAATCTATTGATCACTTTTTGTTCTTCTGCTCTATTAACAACACACCATGTAAGAAATGGATTGTTCCAGTGTGTAAGCTGTTAGGCATTGCACACTACTGGGAAGCATTGAGACTCTTTCGACACAAAGCTAAAGAGGCAATTGTGTTTGGCGTGTCTCAATTTTTAAAGAATGGGTTTGGGGAACTCGAGCTGGCAAGCTAAAAATCAAATTGTAGGGTACTGCCTAAATGTACACGTCGAATAAAAGTGAAATTGCACCTGCACTTTACACCGATATTAACATTTATTGTACTGTTGTTGTGAGACCCAGAGTCTGCAAGTGAAAGGCGACACCATGGTGTAAAGTCAGCCCGCTCTAGGCTTTATTAAACACAAATGGATTTGCACTTTATCAGTCAAAAGCTTTTATTATCGGTTAAAAACCATAAAAAGACATATATACACATTTACAGATAAAAATTGAAGAAATTTATGCAATAATACATTGCAGTCCTAAAACATACTATATTCATATCAATGGTTAAAAAAATTGAGAGAATACAAACATAAGAGAGATCCACATGGATTTGCACTTTATAGAACATATGAGGGAAATGGTCCAAAGTCAGCCTGTAACCCTTATCTTAGCCGAGTTACTAATAGAGTGAAACCTTTGATATGACAGTATTAGCAAGGGTGAAAATGACAACATATTGTAGTACTACTGTTAGCAAATTTGCCGCATAATTTGTCTTTTCTTGCTGAATAATTTAGTCAACTCTTCCACATAATGTGGTCCTCTCCCGCCAGATGGGCCTCGGTATAACCAAATGCCACTGCCAATATGAGAGTATGCTACAGCAGTGTTTCTTGTATAATAATGGAATAAGCACCCTTGTCACACAGCAACTGCCTTTACATTTGCAGCACCCAGCAACATTTCTAATCGAAAGGGTTCAAAAGTAACTACAAAAAAGTGTAACATTATTGCCTATCAGAGTTTGTTGGCTGCAATCAGAGAAATGGAAGGAAAGGCCCTAGGTTTAATTAGCTGAGTAAATTCAGAGCTTATAAGTTTGTTTGCTCAACAGGGAGACATCGTTTACAACACAGGGATTACATCGCGATGCTATTGCATCACGGTTTTCACAACGCAAGTCGGTACAACGACATGCGCTGGATGGCGCTCTAGGACAAGGAATAGTGTAATTTACTATCCAACACCTTCCCTACTGTATGTAGACTGGAGTTGGAATATTAAATTATACTACTCCTAAGTCCAGCGCCCTCCAACGCACGTCGTTGTAACGGCTTGCGTTGTAAAAACCGCTATGGAATGTACCGCGATGTAAATGTATGCGTTGTAACGTCATACATCCGCTCAACAGGATGCTTTAGGAAGCATATAAGCCCATGCACTCCTCAAACACTTATAAGAACAGGGACAATATTTCGGTTAATTATTTGTCTGGGTGAAGAAAACTCACAGCTTTAGAAACGTTAACATTTCACAGTAGTTTTATGCTTGCCGATTTCAAACACCTTATAGATAGGAAATGGTGGTGGAAGGGTTTACTGGGCAGAAAGACTGCAGTACCATGGACACACGCGTTCAGTTTATAAATAAAAACTCAGACAATGCAACACCCAGGCAGGTTAGTGGGACTGCTGAGGAGAGGAGGAGGTATCCTACTGAAATAGCCGCTTGTATTTATTTAAACTTTAACTTCCTAACATAAATATTAGCATCAAATGAGTACTTACTGCACAGCTGGTTTCTTTCTGCTAAATTCTGCATTACTCATTACTTTGACGTGCAAGGCAGAGCAACGCTTAAAAATATGTGTTTGAAATTAAAAGCAAAATGCAAGAGGCATTGTACGACCCTGACCATAGCTGCACGTCAGCACTCAACATTCACAAGTGAGCAAAGAACCAAGGGGCATATTATCAAGGGCAATATCTCTGCTTTAGCGGGACTTTTTCCCACTAAAGCGGCGATATTTTTATCGCCCTATCAGCAAGCTGTCGCTAACAGAAGTTAGCGACAGCTTTTAGGCGATAGCGAGGAGTTTGGCTCACTGGTTAGAGGAGGCAGACCTGGAAGCAGAGGTCAGCCCGGGACCAGGGTTCAATTCCCGGCTCGGCGGGGTCTTGAGTCCTAAAATGTCCATGGACTCGACAATTCTTGCTCCGGTGCCTACTCGATTCATGGGTTCACACTCTGCGACTCTGGGCAATAGCTTGCTTAATTTCCACATCGGCCCCTCGCGGCGGGATGCCTGGCTTTCACCTTGCAGATACCCTGCCGGGGTTATCTCACAGGGGAATACCAGGACGGGTTCCCTAAGCAAGCGCTTAGAAACCGCTCGGTGATTTGCGCTATATAAATTCCTGTACATTTACATTTGGGGCCAGCTTTACATGTCAGCGATATTTATCGCTAATGACATGCAAAGTGGGCGTACCCAACCTGTTAGCAACTGAAAACAGTCGCTAACACAGCTATCTCCTATTAGCAACGCAGGCTTAGCGATAAAAAAAGTTACGCTAAGCACGATTATCGCTAGAATCTAACGCCTGCTAATAGGATGACTTACCTGTATATTCAATGGGAGGTGGATTGTCAGGTTAAGCCCCCATTGGCGTGAATGCGTGTATATCGTTGGATTTCCAGCGATATTCACGCATTTCGCCGCTATCGCTGGATATTTTAGCACAATGGAGAAAAACGTTGCTAATAGCATGTTTTCTCCGCTAACATATCCAGCAATAGGCAGCGATAAAAAAAGCCACGCTAACTGCGTTTTGCGATAAATATCACAATTCTTTGCTAATATGCCCCTAAGAACTGTGTTTAAATATATTTTCCATCCATAAATGCTGTTTAAAACAATATGGAAAAAGAAGTTGAACACACTTATTATTCACCTTTATCTACATTTAGGAACATTTTGATACAATGGAAATATGTCAATCAGCATTTAATCAGTCCTTTCTTTGAGTTAGGTACGGAAGTGTTCTGCAGCATGTAAGCTGATAGGTTCCTGCGACGGCCTCGGAGCAAATATATTAATTGCTGCGGTGTCTCCATCTCCCCTGCAAAGCATGGCCACTCTCAGTGACAGCAGCATCTGCTTAGATTGCCCAGAAAGAAAAGAAGCCAAAAACAATATACACCAAATGACATGTTACCCACTGTCTCCATACATGCGAACAAACAGAGAAAGGCAAACTCCTCACACGGCTTCCAAGTGATGTAGCAGCAGAGCTTCAAACAAGAGGGTGCCTGAAAGCCCTGAGGCGGGTTTCAAGGAGCACTTACGCAGTTAATGGATGTTGATAACATCCTGGAGACAATCAGAGCAAAAGAATAACCAAAGTTACTTCCACAGTCACCCTACGCAGAGGAATAGCTCATATATGTTGATCAACGAGCAAAAGCTTGCTTAAAGCATGAGTCTTGACCCTGTGCCTTATGGGAACAGTCCAGCCCGAACTCCCAAGCCAGGTCCTCTCTGGACCGGAAACAAGCATCCTAGGACCGGTTTCAGGATTTCACCCCTCATCAGCCAAGATAGCTTGAATCCAGTGACGCAGTGAGCCCGGGACCCATGTCTGGGCATACCCGTAGCAACTCGGACGAGAAAGCAAAAGTCACGCAATTAATGGACGGAATGCAGAACAAATCAAAACATTCACCTCTAGTCAAGAGATATGGGTTAAATCCATCATTCTTTTGCTCACAGTTTAGACCTGGCCCTTTGTTTCAGGGCTCCATCCATCATCTCCTTGTGTTTGCTTTGTTTGCCCTAAGGTGGGAGGATATGCCCAGACGTGGCAACCCTTGTTCACTTTGCCACTGGATTAAAGCTAACCTGGCTGATGAGGGCTGTTAGCCCAAAACCCATCCCAGGATGCTTGTTTCGGGTCCAGGGAAGACATGGCTTGGCAGGCCGAGCTGGACTGTTCCCATGAGGCACAGGGTCAAGACTGATTTGCATATATCTGTGTCTTAACTGGGGTGGCGAAGTGAGATAAAGAACGATGATGGATTCAACCCAGATCTGTGACTGGGGGCGAGTGTCTGTAAAGTTTCAGCGCTCCGTCCATCATCTCCTTGTGTTTACTTTGTTCGCCCTAAATTGGCAGGGTATGCCCAGACGTGGGTCCCTTGCTCACTTTGCCACTGGATTCAAGCTAGCCTGGCTGATGAGGTCTGTTAGCCCGAAACCAGTCCCAGGATGTCTGTTTCCGGTCAAGGGAAGACATGGCTTGGCAGTTCGGACTGGACTGTTTCCATGAGGCACAGGGTCAAGACTGATTTGCATATAGCTGTGTCTGAACTGGGGTGGCGAAGTGAGCTAAAGAAAGATGACTGATTCATCCCAGATCTGTGACTGGGGGTGAGTGTCTTAAAAGTTCCAGCACTTGGTCCATCATCTCATTGTGTTTGCTTTGTTCACCATAAGTTGGCGGGCTATGCCCAGATGTGGACCCCTTGCTCACTTTGCCACTGGATTCAAGCTAGCCTGGCTGATGAGGTCTGTTAGCCCAAAACTGGTCCCAGGATGCTTGTTTCGGGTCCAGCGAAGACATGGCTTGGCAGTTCAGGCTGGACTGTTCCCATGAGGCATCGGGTCAAGACTGATTTTCATATATCTGTGTCTGAACTGGAATGGTGAAGTGAGCTAAAGAACGATGATGGATTCAACTCAGATCTGTGACTAGGGGTGAGTGTCTGAAAAGTTTCAGTGCTCCGTCCTTTATCTCCTTGTGTTTGCTTTGTTCGCCCTAAGATGGCAGGGTATGCCCAGACATGGGTCCCTTGCTCACTTTGCCACTGGATTCAAGCTAGCCTGGCTGGTGAGGGTTGTTAGCCCAAAACCGGTCCCAGGATGCTTGTTTCGGGTCCAGTGAAAATATGACTTGGCAGTTCGGGCTGGACTTTTCCCATGAGGCCCAGGGTCAAGACTGATTTTCATATAGCTGTGTCTGAACTGGGATAGCGAAGTGAGCTAAAGAACGATGATGGATTCAACCCAGATCTGTGACTGGGGGTGAGTGTCTGAAAAGTTTCAGTGCTCTGTCCATCATCTCTTTGTGGTTGCTTTGTTCGCCCTAAGTTGGCAGGCTATGCCCAGACGTAGACCCCTTGCTCACTTTGCCACTGCATTCAAGCTAGCCTGGCTGATGAGGGTTGTTAGCCCAAAATAAGTCCCAGGATGCTTGTTTCGGCTCCAACAAAAACTTGGCTTGGCAGTTCGGGCTGGACTGTTCCCATGGGGCACATGGTCAAGACTGATTTTCATATAGCTGTGTTTGAACTGTGATGACGAAGTGAGCTAAAGAACGATGATGGATTCAACCCAGATCTGTGACTGGGGGTGAGTGTCTGTAAAGTTTCAGCGCTCCGTCCATCATCTCCTTGTGTTTGCTTTGTTCGCCATAAGTTGGCAGGGTATGCCCAGACGTGGGTCCCTTGCTCACTTTGCCACTGCATTCAAGCTAGCCTGGCTGATGAGGGCTGTTAGCCCAAAAAAGGTCCAGGATGCTTGGTTCGGATCCAGCGAAAACATGGCTTGGCAGTTCGGGCTGGACTGTTCCCATGAGGCACAGCATCTAGACTGATTTTCATGTAGCTGTGTCTGAACTAGGGTGGCGAAGTGACCTAAAGAACGATGATGGATTCAACCCAGATCTGTGACTGGGGGTGAGTGTCTGAAAAGTTTCAGCGCTCCATCCATCATCTCCTTGTGTTTGCTTTGTTCGCCCTAAGATGGCAGGGTATGCCCAGACGTGGGTCCCTTGCTCACTTTGCCACTGGAGTCAAGCTAGCCTGGCTGGTGAGGGCTGTGAACCTGAAAGCGGTTCCAGGATGCTTGTTTCTCGTCGAGGGAAGACATGGCTTGGCAGTTCGGGCTGGACTGTTCCCATGAGGCACAGGGTCAAGACTTATTTGCATATAGCTGTGTCTGAACTGGGGTGGCGAAGTGAGCTACAGAAAGATGACTGATTCATCCCAGATCTGTGACTGGGGGTGAGTGTCTTAAAAGTTCCAGCACTTGGTCCATCATCTCATTGTGTTTGCTTTGTTCACCATAAGTTGGCGGGCTATGCCCAGATGTGGACCCCTTGCTCACTTTGCCACTGGATTCAAGCTAGCCTGGCTGATGAGGTCTGTTAGCCCAAAACTGGTCCCAGGATGCTTGTTTCGGGTCCAGCGAAGACATGGCTTGGCAGTTCAAGCTGGACTGTTCCCATGAGGCATCGGGTCAAGACTGATTTTCATATATCTGTGTCTGAACTGGAATGGTGAAGTGAGCTAAAGAACGATGATGGATTCAACTCAGATCTGTGACTAGGGGTGAGTGTCTGAAAAGTTTCAGTGCTCCGTCCTTTATCTCCTTGTGTTTGCTTTGTTCGCCCTAAGATGGCAGGGTATGCCCAGACATGGGTCCCTTGCTCACTTTGCCACTGGATTCAAGCTAGCCTGGCTGGTGAGGGCTGTTAACCTGAAACCGGTTCCAGGATGCTTGTTTCTGGTCTAGGGAAGACATGGCTTGGCAGTTCGGGTTGAAATTTTCTCATGAGGCACAGGGTCAAGACTGATTTGCATATAGCTGTGTCTGAACTGGGGTGGCAAAGTGAGCTACAGAACGATGATGGATTCATCCCGGATCTGTGACTGGGGGTGCGTGTCTTAAAAGTTCAAGCGCTCCGTCCATCATCTCATTGTGTTTGCTTTGTTCGCCATAAGTTGGCAGGCTCCACCCAGATATGGACCCTTTGCTCACTTTGCCACTGGATTCAAGCTAGCCTGGCTGATGAGGGTTGTTAGCCCAAAACCGGTCCCAGGATGCTTGTTTCGGGTCCAGTGAAAATATGACTTGGCAGTTCGGGCTGGACTTTTCCCATGAGGCCCAGGGTCAAGACTGATTTTCATATAGCTGTGTCTGAACTGGGATAGCGAAGTGAGCTAAAGAACGATGATGGATTCAACCCAGATCTGTGACTGGGGGTGAGTGTCTGAAAAGTTTCAGTGCTCTGTCCATCATCTCTTTGTGGTTGCTTTGTTCGCCCTAAGTTGGCAGGCTATGCCCAGACGTAGACCCCTTGCTCACTTTGCCACTGCATTCAAGCTAGCCTGGCTGATGAGGGTTGTTAGCCCAAAATAAGTCCCAGGATGCTTGTTTGGGCTCCAACAAAAACTTGGCTTGGCAGTTTGGGCTGGACTGTTCCCATGGGGCACATGGTCAAGACTGATTTTCATATAGCTGTGTTTGAACTGGGATGACGAAGTGAGCTAAAGAACGATGATGGATTCAACCCAGATCTGTGACTGGGGGTGAGTGTCTGTAAAGTTTCAGCGCTCCGTCCATCATCTCCTTGTGTTTGCTTTGTTCGCCCTAAGTTGGCAGGGTATGCCCAGACGTGGGTCCCTTGCTCACTTTGCCACTGCATTCAAGCTAGCCTGGCTGATGAGGGCTGTTAGCCCAAAAAAGGTCCAGGATGCTTGGCTCGGGTTCAGCGAAAACATGGCTTGGCAGTTCGGGCTGGACTGTTCCCATGAGGCACAGCATCTAGACTGATTTTCATGTAGCTGTGTCTGAACTAGGGTGGCGAAGTGACGTAAAGAACGATGATGGATTCAACCCAGATCTGTGACTGGGGGTGAGTGTCTGAAAAGTTTCAGCGCTCCATCCATCATCTCCTTGTGTTTGCTTTGTTCGCCCTAAGATGGCAGGGTATGCCCAGACGTGGGTCCCTTGCTCACTTTGCCACTGGAGTCAAGCTAGCCTGGCTGGTGAGGGCTGTGAACCTGAAAGCGGTTCCAGGATGCTTGTTTCTCGTCGAGGGAAGACATGGCTTGGCAGTTCGGGCTGGACTGTTCCCATGAGGCACAGGGTCAAGACTTATTTGCATATAGCTGTGTCTGAACTGGGGTGGCGAAGTGAGCTAAAGAACGATGATGGATTCAACCTAGATCTGTGACTGGGGGTGAGTGTCTGCAAAGTTTCAGCGCTCCGTCCATCATCTCCTTGTGTTTGCTTTGTTCGCTCTAGGTTGGCAGGGTATGCCCAGACATGGGTCCCTTGCTTACTTTGCCACTTGATTCAAGCTAGCCTGCTGATGAGGTCTGTTAGCACGAAACCGTCCTCAGGATCTGTTTCCGGTCCAGGGAAGACATGGCTTGGCAGTTCGGGCTGGACTGTTCCCATGAGGCACAGGGTCAAGACTGATTTTCATATAGCTGTGTCTGAACTAGGGTGGCGAAGTGAGCTAAAAAACGATGATGGATTCAACCTAGATCTGTGACTGGAGGTGAGTGTCTGAAAAATTTCAGCGCTCTGTCCATCATCTCCTTGTGTTTGCTTTGTTCACCATAAGTTGGCAGGCAATGCCAGATGTGGACACCTTGCTCACTTTGCCACTGCATTCAAGCTAGCCTGGCTGATGAGGGCTGTTAGCCCAAAAAAGGACCAGGATGCGTGTTTCGGGTCCAGCGAAAACATGGCTTGGCAGTTGGGGCTAGACTGTTCCCATGAAGCACAGCATCTAGACTGATTTTCATATAGCTGTGTCTGAAGTAGGGTGGCGAAGTGAGCTAAAGAACGATGATGGATTCAACCCAGATCTGTGACTGGGGGTGAGTGTCTTAAAAGTTCCAGCGCTCCGTCCATCATCTCATTGTGTTTGCTTTGTTCGCCATAAGTTGGCAGGCTCTACCCAGATATGGACTCCTTGCTCACTTTGCCACCGGATTCAAGCTAGCCTGGCTGATGAGGGTTGTTAGCCCAAAACCGGTCCCAGGATGCTTGTTTCAGGTCCAGTGAAAATATGACTTGGCAGTTCGGGCTGGACTGTTCCCATGAGGCCCAGGGTCAAGACTGATTTTCATATAGCTGTGTCTGAACTGGGATAGCGAAGTGAGCTAAAGAACGATGATGGATTCAACCCAGATCTGTGACTGGGGGAGAGTGTCTGAAAAGTTTCAGTGCTCCGTCCATCATCTCTTTGTGGTTGCTTTGTTCGCCCTAAGTTGGCAGGCTATGCCCAGACGTAGACCACTTGCTCACTTTGCCACTGCATTCAAGCTAGCCTGGCTGATGAGGGCTGTTAGCCCAAAAAAAGTCCCAGGATGCTTGTTTCGGGTCCAACAAAAACTTGGCTTGGCAGTTCGGGCTGGGCTGTTCCCATGGGGCACATGGTCAAGACTGATTTTCATATAGCTGTGTTTGAAATGGGATGGCGAAGTGAGCTAAAGAACGATGATGGATTCAACCCAGATCTGAGACTGGGGGTGAGTGTCTGTAAAGTTTCAGCGCTCCGTCCATCATCTCCTTGTGTTTGCTTTGTTCGCCCTAAGTTGGCAGGGTATGCCCAGACGTGGGCCCCTTGCTCACTTTGCCACTGCATTCAAGCTAGCCTGGCTGGTGAGGGCTGTGAATCTGAAAGCGGTTCCAGGATGCTTGTTTCTCGTCGAGGGAAGACATGGCTTGGCAGTTCGGGCTGGACTGTTCCCATGAGGCAAAGGGCCAAGACTGATTTGTATATAGCTGTGTCTGAACTAGGGTGGCGAAGTAAGCTAAAGAACGATGATGGATTCAACCTAGATCTGTGACTGGGGGTGAGTGTCTGCAAAGTTTCAGCGCTCCGTCCATCATCTCCTTGTGTTTGCTTTGTTCGCTCTAAGTTGACAGAGTATGCCCAGACATGGATCCCTTGCTTACTTTGCCACTTGATTCAAGCTAGCCTGCTGATGAGGTATGTTAGCACGAAACCGGCCTCAGGATCTGTGTCCAGTCCAGGGAAGACATGGCTTGGCCGTTCGGGCTGGACTGTTCCCATGAGGCACAGGGTCAAGACTTATTTGCATATAGCTGTGTCTGAACTGGGGTGGCGAAGTGAGCTAAAGAACGATGATGGATTCAACCTAGATCTGTGACTGGGGGTGAGTGTCTGCAAAGTTTCAGCGCTCCGTCCATCATCTCCTTGTGTTTGCTTTGTTCGCTCTAGGTTGGCAGGGTATGCCCAGACATGGGTCCCTTGCTTACTTTGCCACTTGATTCAAGCTAGCCTGCTGATGAGGTCTGTTAGCACGAAACCGTCCTCAGGATCTGTTTCCAGTCCAGGGAAGACATGGCTTGGCAGTTCGGGCTGGACTGTTCCCATGAGGCACAGGGTCAAGACTGATTTTCATATAGCTGTGTCTGAACTAGGGTGGCGAAGTGAGCTAAAAAACGATGATGGATTCAACCTAGATCTGTGACTGGAGGTGAGTGTCTGAAAAGTTTCAGCGCTCTGTCCATCATCTCCTTGTGTTTGCTTTGTTCACCATAAGTTGGCAGGCAATGCCAGACGTGGACACCTTGCTCACTTTGCCACTGCATTCAAGCTAGCCTGGCCGATGAGGGCTGTTAGCCCAAAAAAGGTCCAGGATGCTTGTTTCGGGTCCAGCGAAAACATGGCTTGGCAGTTCGGGCTAGACTGTTCCCATGAAGCACAGCATCTATACTGATTTTCATATAGCTGTGTCTGAAGTAGGGTGGCGAAGTGAGCTAAAGAACGATGATGGATTCAACCCAGATCTGTGACTGGGGGTGAGTGTCTGCAAAGTTTCAGCGCTCCGTCCATCATCTCCTTGTGTTTGCTTTGTTCGCTCTAGGTTGGCAGGGTATGCCCAGACATGGGTCCCTTGCTTACTTTGCCACTTGATTCAAGCTAGCCTGCTGATGAGGTCTGTTAGCACGAAACCGTCCTCAGGATCTGTTTCCGGTCCAGGGAAGACATGGCTTGGCAGTTCGGGCTGGACTGTTCCCATGAGGCACAGGGTCAAGACTGATTTTCATATAGCTGTGTCTGAACTAGGGTGGCGAAGTGAGCTAAAAAACGATGATGGATTCAACCTAGATCTGTGACTGGAGGTGAGTGTCTGAAAAATTTCAGCGCTCTGTCCATCATCTCCTTGTGTTTGCTTTGTTCACCATAAGTTGGCAGGCAATGCCAGATGTGGACACCTTGCTCACTTTGCCACTGCATTCAAGCTAGCCTGGCTGATGAGGGCTGTTAGCCCAAAAAAGGACCAGGATGCGTGTTTCGGGTCCAGCGAAAACATGGCTTGGCAGTTGGGGCTAGACTGTTCCCATGAAGCACAGCATCTAGACTAATTTTCATATAGCTGTGTCTGAAGTAGGGTGGCGAAGTGAGCTAAAGAACGATGATGGATTCAACCCAGATCTGTGACTGGGGGTGAGTGTCTTAAAAGTTCCAGCGCTCCGTCCATCATCTCATTGTGTTTGCTTTGTTCGCCATAAGTTGGCAGGCTCTACCCAGATATGGACTCCTTGCTCACTTTGCCACCGGATTCAAGCTAGCCTGGCTGATGAGGGTTGTTAGCCCAAAACCGGTCCCAGGATGCTTGTTTCAGGTCCAGTGAAAATATGACTTGGCAGTTCGGGCTGGACTGTTCCCATGAGGCCCAGGGTCAAGACTGATTTTCATATAGCTGTGTCTGAACTGGGATAGCGAAGTGAGCTAAAGAACGATGATGGATTCAACCCAGATCTGTGACTGGGGGTGAGTGTCTGAAAAGTTTCAGTGCTCCGTCCATCATCTCTTTGTGGTTGCTTTGTTCGCCCTAAGTTGGCAGGCTATGCCCAGACGTAGACCACTTGCTCACTTTGCCACTGCATTCAAGCTAGCCTGGCTGATGAGGGCTGTTAGCCCAAAAAAAGTCCCAGGATGCTTGTTTCGGGTCCAACAAAAACTTGGCTTGGCAGTTCGGGCTGGGCTGTTCCCATGGGGCACATGGTCAAGACTGATTTTCATATAGCTGTGTTTGAAATGGGATGGCGAAGTGAGCTAAAGAACGATGATGGATTCAACCCAGATCTGAGACTGGGGGTGAGTGTCTGTAAAGTTTCAGCGCTCCGTCCATCATCTCCTTGTGTTTGCTTTGTTCGCCCTAAGTTGGCAGGGTATGCCCAGACGTGGGCCCCTTGCTCACTTTGCCACTGCATTCAAGCTAGCCTGGCTGATGAGGGCTGTTAGCCCAAAAAAGGTCCAGGATGCTTGGTTCGGGTCCAGCGAAAACATGGCTTGGCAGTTCGGGCTGGACTGTTCCCATGAGGCACAGCATCTAGACTGATTTTCATGTAGCTGTGTTTGAAATGGGATGGCGAAGTGAGCTAAAGAACGATGATGGATTCAACCCAGATCTGAGACTGGGGGTGCGTGTCTGTAAAGTTTCAGCGCTCCATCCATCATCTCCTTGTGTTTGCTTTGTTCGCCCTAAGATGGCAGGGTATGCCCAGACGTGGGTCACTTGCTCACTTTGCCACTGGATTCAAGCTAGCCTGGCTGGTGAGGGCTGTGAACCTGAAAGCGGTTCCAGGATGCTTGTTTCTCGTCGAGGGAAGACATGGCTTGGCAGTTCAGGCTGGACTGTTCCCATGAGGCAAAGGGCCAAGACTGATTTGTATATAGCTGTGTCTGAACTAGGGTGGCGAAGTAAGCTAAAGAACGATGATGGATTCAACCTAGATCTGTGACTGGGGGTGAGTGTCTGCAAAGTTTCAGCGCTCCGTCCATCATCTCCTTGTGTTTGCTTTGTTCGCTCTAAGTTGACAGAGTATGCCCAGACATGGATCCCTTGCTTACTTTGCCACTTGATTCAAGCTAGCCTGCTGATGAGGTATGTTAGCACGAAACCGGCCTCAGGATCTGTGTCCAGTCCAGGGAAGACATGGCTTGGCCGTTCGGGCTGGACTGTTCCCATGAGGCACAGGGTCAAGACTTATTTGCATATAGCTGTGTCTGAACTGGGGTGGCGAAGTGAGCTAAAGAACGATGATGGATTCAACCTAGATCTGTGACTGGGGGTGAGTGTCTGCAAAGTTTCAGCGCTCCGTCCATCATCTCCTTGTGTTTGCTTTGTTCGCTCTAGGTTGGCAGGGTATGCCCAGACATGGGTCCCTTGCTTACTTTGCCACTTGATTCAAGCTAGCCTGCTGATGAGGTCTGTTAGCACGAAACCGTCCTCAGGATCTGTTTCCAGTCCAGGGAAGACATGGCTTGGCAGTTCGGGCTGGACTGTTCCCATGAGGCACAGGGTCAAGACTGATTTTCATATAGCTGTGTCTGAACTAGGGTGGCGAAGTGAGCTAAAAAACGATGATGGATTCAACCTAGATCTGTGACTGGAGGTGAGTGTCTGAAAAGTTTCAGCGCTCTGTCCATCATCTCCTTGTGTTTGCTTTGTTCACCATAAGTTGGCAGGCAATGCCAGACGTGGACACCTTGCTCACTTTGCCACTGCATTCAAGCTAGCCTGGCCGATGAGGGCTGTTAGCCCAAAAAAGGTCCAGGATGCTTGTTTCGGGTCCAGCGAAAACATGGCTTGGCAGTTCGGGCTAGACTGTTCCCATGAAGCACAGCATCTATACTGATTTTCATATAGCTGTGTCTGAAGTAGGGTGGCGAAGTGAGCTAAAGAACGATGATGGATTCAACCCAGATCTGTGACTGGGGGTGAGTGTCTGAAAAGTTTCAGCGCTCCGTCCATCATCTCCTTGTGTTTGCTTTGTTCGCCCTAAGATGGCAGGGTATGCCCAGACGTGGGTCCCTTGCTCACTTTGCCACTGGATTCAAGCTAGCCTGGCTGATGAGGTCTGTTAGCCCGAAACCAGTCCCAGGATATATGTTTCTGGTCAAGGGAAGACATTGCTTGGCAGTTCGGGCTGGACTGTTCCCATGAGGCACAGGGTCAAGACTTATTTGCATATAGCTGTGTCTGAACTGGGGTGGCGAAGTGAGTTAAAGAACAATGAAAAGATTCAACCCATATCTGGGACTGGATTTGAGTGTCTGAAAAGTTTCAGCGCTCCATCCATCATCTCCTTGTGTTTGCTTTGTTCTCCTCCATGCAGCCTGCACACAGTCTCAGGGGTGTACTAAAAAGTCTACATACAGTGTTTATGGCCAGGGGTAGGCCTTGTGACTTTTGCATCCTGACTGGGATCATTTAAAGGAGGCCCTTGACTCTTTTCAGAAGGTAGCACCATGGCGGCTGCTGGCAGGGTTCACCCTTTCCTTGGGCAGCTAAGAAGCAGTGGCGTAGCTAGGTGTATTGCCATCCAGGGCGGCCACTACATTTGCTGCCCGGGTACAGGTAAGAACTGGGGGGGAGGCCGATGGACGACTTGTTTCAGGGGGTGGCAGCCGACGGATGAATTGTTCTCGGGGGTGGGGGTTGGAGGATGGTGGTATTCATCAGACACGACTCTCAGCTGTTTTATAATAATTAGAACCTGAGAGAAACAGTCTATACAGAAATCTCTACAGTAAGTGCATTAACCATCCGAGCTATCTCATCAGTATAATTACTTGAGGTCTGCTGGATGCACATTGGTCCCTCTCTGCAGCACGCTTTAACACACCATAAACTACTGTCACATAGGGTGTGTTTGTGAATAATAAAGTAGGCTAGAAGGGCTTTACTATAGCATTTCATTTTTAGGTCTCGCCTGTCGATGCGCATGCGCATCGAGCAAGCGAGACTATAGGGGCTCATCTACACTTTATCTAACTTGCAAGGAATCGTGGCGATTCCTTGCAGTGCCCGTGACTTTTAAGCTCAATGCGCATGTGCATTGAGCTTAAAAGCGCGTGCACAGCCGCCCGCATTCCTCCGACACCTTTGAAGTGAAGCTTAGCTTCACTTCAAAGGCCCGGTTCTTCACACCCACATGCCGCTCTGCCCTGCTCCGCCCCCTCCCCTGAGTCATCCTGCCTGCCCCTTCCCGCCGTGTCGCATTTCTCCTCCCCCCTCCCCCCTCCCCTCTCTTCCCTCCGTCTTGTTAAATCCATTTCTCTATTCCACTAACATTCTTTCCAGACACTTCTCTTCACAACCGCCCAACTTCAACGCCCGTCTCCTCACTCTATTCTTTTTACAACCAGTTCACTCCCCGTTTCTCCACTACCTCTTTGCTGCTCTCCCTCTCACTTATCTTCGTTTCTCTTCTCTCTCCCTCCTCTTGTGGGTGACTACCTCCCTCACGGGTCCCCCTCTGACCCATTAACGGCTCTTTCCTCCCTGCACTGCCCCCTCACCGTCTCGCATCCTTTCACGGCCTCCCTTCACTATCATTATCCCTCCTGTTTAATGGCCCCGTCTGCACTGGCCTCTCGCTGCTGTCTCCAACTCTCAGTCCACTCCACTCCTTCCTTCCTTCATTCGTAGCGCTCACTTATTCACCCTTTACATCCGCAGCCTTGGCTCTCTCGCGTCCCGCCCTTATGTCTGCCTCCCCTTCCGCCTCTCCGCCCCCTGCCTTGGCTCTCTCCCCTTCCGCCCTCTCCAGGCTCACTCCACCCCTCCTTTATCTCTTCCCGCTCCCTTCCTTCCTTGGACGTCCTCCAGGAATGTTCAGGTTACTGCCTCAGCGTCTTTCACAGCAGCCTCCCCGTCCAGGGATGGCGAAAAGAGCCATGAAACCATCCAGTTTGAACACTGCCAGGGCCCTGTAATGCAGGACGTGCCCTGGCCTGAAGCATCAACTGCAGGAGTCTATTTGCCACCAGGGCCTCCTGCTCCAGCGCAGACTTTCATCCTTGCGAGGTCGAGGAAGAGATGACCTCTACATTCGGTAACCAGAAACACGTGCTTCATGTAGTGCGAGCAAAACGTCATGCGTCGAGCCCTTATTTTGTAAATGTGTTCCTGTTAATTAAGAATGCAGAGTTTCAGGTGCCTTCTGGTGATCAAGAATCTGTCATGCGCTGAACTTAAGACAAGTCTGCAAGAGAGAATCTGTAATCGGAAAACATCACAGAAAATTCAGGGGACTTTCAAATACACCCAAAGTGACTTCCCCACAGCGGCAATCTCCACAACAAGCATCGTTTTTTTTTTAGCCCAGTGCTCAACCTAACCACTGCTTGAACGCTTTTCTGACCCCCTTCTGATTTGCTTTAGCCCCAGCACTGACTAACCCTGGCCATACCCTAACGCCTGCCTACCTCTGCCATTCATTCTCTTGTTACTCCTCTGGTCACGGGACGCTTCTGTAGGCAAGAAGCAGTTCGCTGGCTAAAGGACAACACGCCTTCTCGTCAGTGCCTGCTACTTGAAAGACATGTACATATGTGCAATTGGTTAATCAGTAAATCTAAAGTCTACCTGGGAGATGCAGTATTGCTTCCATTGTTGGACTCATTTGAAGCTTCATGGTGGCAAGATTTATTATTTTTGAGCGCTAATGTAAGCCTGTTACCAGCTGAGTTCTGGGCTACATTCTTCTAAAGGCACACCAAGGGACAGGCTGAGTCAGCTGGTCTCAGCCCCCCCCCCCCCCCACCCCCCACACTGAAACCTCAGGCCCTTTCCCCACTCTCCCCAATTAGCCCCCCACAATGCCGAAAGCTTGTTTTTCGTGGGTGGCAAAAATGCAGCTCGTCCCCTGCTGCTTTGACTGTTGTCACACAGCTCTTCTCTCTTAGCACAGCGGCTCCTTAACTCAGTTCCTTGGCTGCTCCACCTTTACAGACACCCACCCTGCCTGCCATTGTACCTCTCTGCAAAGCACGAGCGCTGTCAAAGGCAGTAGGGTCTGGATTGTATGTATCGTTGACATTACAAATGCTATAGGTGTCACATTTGAAAAAGTATAAAGTATTGCCATTATAAATGACAAAGCTATTACTTTTGCAAGTTTCAAGACCCACACATTAAAAGAAATTTGTCAATTACAAAACCAATAGCTACAACTTTTCTATTGCGAGACCTATTGCATTTCCAATGCTTGTTAAATAAAGTTATGGGGTAAGATTTTGAAACAATTTGACATATTTATTGGCAGGGTATAGTCTGTCACTGACTCCGCCCCTCATGACTCAGGACGTCCAGGCTCCACCCCCTTTGTGCCACCTTCCCACTCCAAGACAAAAATTCCTTTCCTTTTCCAAAACTCTATCTCAATGAGAACGTAACATCAAAAAAGGAAAACAATGGACGTGGATAAAAGTGTTATCAATTGAAAGTAATTGATAGGCCAGGGTGCATCTGTCAGACAGATGCAGGGCCCTCGTTCGTGAGGTCAGCTGGGCCACGCCTTTTAAGATGTGTTTTTAATTACAGATGCTGCAATCTATCAATGATGCAAGCAAATTCAGATTAGCGCCAGGGCTGCCTCCACACTATAAATTATGATGAAAACTCAGACAGGAAATCAATCAGAAAATCAGAGCGATTATTCACTTGAGTTGAAAAGGGATTGTTGAGCTGACAATGACTGTCAATGAGGCAGCGGCAATCTGTCAGAAAGGGCTTCAGAGAAGGGTAATCTCTGCAACGAGACAAGAGGTATTACAGCTAGAATCTAAGCATGTAGACCTGATAGCAGAGAGCCCGGTTTCACAAGACGGTAATCTCTGTAGTGAGGCACTAGGGGGGAGATTTACAAAAAACACGCAGCTCAGCCCCCCGCGAGGCTGCGCTGCTTTGCGTGACAGGGAGGGAACAGCATAGCACCATATCTTCAAAAATAGGGCTCTCGCCTCCCCTTTCCCTTGCACCGGCGCTGTTATAGCTGCCTGCGCCACGCACAGACTTTAGCACCATAGCACAAGTGTGAGCATTAGTCTATCATAGGTTTTGTACATGAAGGGTACCCTTCCTGTACACAATACGATACCAGACACATACAAAGTTTCCCCCACTTTGTATGGATGTATGACGGTCCAACGTGTGCTTTTACACCGCGTACCGTTACCACGCAGGTTTTACAGCGCAAGTCGTTACAACGACTTGCGTTGGGGGCGCTGGATAGTGAATAGTTTAATTTACTATTCCAACTCCAGTCCCCGTGGATAGTAGGGAAGGAGTTGGCTAGTAAATTAAACCATTACCTATCCTACAGCGCCCTCCAGCGCAAGTCGTTGTAACGACTTGCATTGTAAAACCTGCGTGGTAATGGTACTGCGTTGTAAAAGTTTCGTGGTAAAGGATGTTTCCCCTTTGTATGCACGCTGAATAGAGCAGCATGTAGGCAAAGTCAGAAAAGGAAAGAGAAAGGAAAGCATTTCTCCTTCCCTACGCCTACTTGAAAAGAGCGCAGTTTTCTCACACTAAACCCATTGTACTTTATTTAGTAAAATGGGTTTAGCGTGAGAAGTCTTGGGTGGTTGTTTGGGAACGCCCATGCTCCACCCTTGGTACGCCCCCATGGCGCAAAGTAATGCAAAGCAGTGCTATGAATTGCTACGTGTTACTTTTGCTTTATTTCCAGTGCTGAAACAAGTCTAGTGCTGTAAAGTCAAATTTGGAAAAAAAGAATTTGCTCTGATTTGCGTTACTTTTGTGACGTAAACACAATGGAAAATCTTAGTAAATCTTCCCCTTCGTATTACCGCTAGAATCAGTTTTGACGGTGATGGTTCATATTATTTGCCACGTTACCATGCATCATTTTTTGTAAAAAAAAAAAACACAAAAGTGAATGTGCCAAAGTTTTCCTCAAGAGCCCGCTAGCCGCTAGTGCTGCCGAATGCTGCTGGGTGGCTGAATATCAAGGCTGCCTCATCTTGATTCCACCTGATGCCTCTTTCTAACACCGCCCTAAAATTCCTCTCATTATCTTGCTCTTGCAGATTCTTTTTCATGTCCACTTTCTCTCTTCCTCACTGTTTTCCTACCTTTCAGTTGCTCTTTCGTTGTGTCCTTTCTGCCTTTCTTGCTTTGGGTTAAAGTTCGGTGATGAACATTTGGTCCCAGGCTCAAAGAATGGCTCTCGGTGCTCATCACCTGAACGCACCGGCGCAAATTAAGCACTAGCAAATAGCCTACTGGAGGTGTTTGGTCAGAGACTCACCAATCACCACTAGGACCTGCAGTCGCCCACCCCATATTCCACCAGCAGTTTTTGGCTGGGAAAATGGAGCAGAAGGTAGTCCCCTGCAGTCACTGGTGGAGTTTGCTAACTTTGGCCCACAGACCTACTCATGCCCTTTCTACCGCATCGAAGGACCATACCTGGCCACCAGACTGCACATCTTCTTCTTACTTTTCATAGTACTGAGAACGCTACAGTAGTAATATGCATTGTATCTATGTTACAAATTCACAGAAAGGGGACTAGTGTAGTGTGCGTGTCCTGTAGCTTGCACATGTCTGTGCCCCATTGCAGAAAGGGTCTGTTGGTCCTCTTTCACTTGCGTCTAGGCAGCATATAGTGTGGGTTGCCAGTGCCCAGGGCAAGGCAAGTATCCTTTTACTTTTCTTTGAAATTCTTTGTGCACCTAAAAATTCCCCTAAGAATTTTGCGCCTGGGACAACCGCCCCTGTGCCTTCCCCCACCTTCCCCCATGCTACCCACTCTGTCTCTGCTGTGAGAAAGTTAAATATCGAGCATAATCTATTGAGTAGCTTTCTTGCATGCCTCTTGTACAAAAGTGGACAAAAAAGTAACCCTGGGCGGGTAACTCCTCTCTGTCATCGGAGTTTGGGGAGATTTGCCTACTCAGCGCTCCATGGCAAACGCGGAGGTAGGCAAAACTCCGCCTCCGTGGAGGAGCGGAGTTAGCTGCTCCGGCCCCCCTCCCAAATGCTTTAAAAAGGTATAAATAAGGCACTTACCTGCATGTCTGCAGCCTCCCGTGCCTCTCTGCTCTCTTACCTGCTCCTCTCGCGCCCTCAACGTCCTTCTTAAAAATAAAACTAAGTGGTACATCTTGCGCTGTCCACATGCGCACGTGGAAGCCTTAAAACTTAGTGTTTTTTTTAAAAAAGAAGGACGTTGAGGACCCAAAAAAAAGCAGGAAGGAGAGTGGCGAGGCACGGGAGACTGCATACATGCAGGTAAGTGCCTTATTTGTACCTTTTTAAAGCATTGGGAGCAGGGAGGGAGGGGGGAGGGAGCGCAACTCCACAGAGAATTCTTGAATTAATCTCAGCCACTGGCATTAACTTGCAGCCACATCACAGTCAATCGTTATTTTGCACGGCATATCGCCTCGGATTGAACCCAGCCATATGCAAATCAGTCATGACCCTGCGCTAGTAGAACCCGTCCAGTGCGAAATGCCAAGCCAGGTCCTCGCTGAAACAGAACACAAGCAACCCAAGACTGGTTTAGTCCTCACTAGGGTCAGCAGTTGGTTTCCAGTGCTTGGTTCCAGTGGCCCAGTGTGCATGGGACCCATGTGAAGGCATACCCGTCCCACCCCAGGCACCTCACTCAAGTGTACAAAAAAGTGATGGATGGAATGTTTGAATTAATCTCAACCACTGGTAATTATTCGGGCGCCAGTCCATCCTTATTTTGCACACCATGTCCCCTCAGTCTGGACACAGCCATTTGGATGTCTGTCTTGAGCCTGCACCAGTTGCAACAGTCCAGCCTGAACTGTCAGGCCAGGTCTTCCCTGAAACGGTGCACTGGGCTTAGATTAGATTTGGCCCATGAGGGAATGGATTTCTGAGTATTGGTGCAGAGAAAGGAATAAATACTGCCCCCATGGGAGTTTGTGCAGAGTTACCCCCACTTGCGATGGGAGACAAAAGTGTGTTTCTGTCCCGAAGGAAATATCCCTTCAGAGAGATGAACAAACTGAGACCAAACAACTCAACATAAATGAACCACCCAGATACATGAAACAAATTGTGGCAGCCTGCTCAGCAACCCCAAATAAAATTCGGTTTTATCTGTACTTATGACGGATGATATCCAGAAATGCGTGTCTACAGATTTACAGCACTAACCAGCACCAACTTTGGTGGAATACTCCAGTGAAATTTGAAGTAAGCATGTACCATGGACTGCATTGACCAGAATGCTAAGGGGCGAACTGTGTTGGGAGGTGAAGCAGTGTGCTCCCACCCCTTCTCACTCAGATACATGTGATATGTGAAGTGATGTAACTAAACTTGAGGGGGCCCCCCACGCTCCAGACCCAGTCAGGAGGTTTCAGGCCAGGGCCTGCCCGTGCACAGTGCAGGAGGGGCCCCTGGAGCTTGCCACCGCCCCTCCGCAGGGGCTATTGTTACACCACTGTGAAACAGGAGGCATTTCTTGGTGCAGGATACATCTTGATGGAGTAAGAATGAGTCAACAAGCTGGAATGGTTATCATGACCCATGAGAAAGCTATAGTGAGTGCTACAGTGCAGTAAAGGCAGAGAAGAGTTGAGTTTGGAGCAAAATGCAGAATCCACGTAAGGCTCACAGGGATGAGCGGGATAGCCTGTTCCTAGCCCAGTAAATAAAATGCATGTTGGGTGTGCCAGGAATATGTCAGGCCACGGCCCATGAAGGAGTTAAAAGTGACTTATGGTCATGGACCCCACAGCATTTCCAAGGGATGTTGAGTGGAAGGTGAGAAATAAGCTGCACCCTTCCATCTGTTTCTGAGGCTGAACAGAGATACAAGGAGACAACTGTAGCCCTGATCCAGGAGGAGTGGTCGCCCTGCACCCCTAGGAAACAATTTAGCAAGTTTTCGAGTCTGACTACATCTTGGAGACCCCAACAAAGTGAGAGGGCTTACCTATGTTATTGGCCCCTTGAAGATTTTGGTGGCTAAGAGCAGGGTCCTGGAATCTCTTCAATTATATAAAAAGACCCTTACCCACTGGTACCACCAGTGGCATGCTTCATCATCAGATCCCTACCCATGTCTGGGAGACTGCACCAGTATTTGACTCTCTAAACCAAATTCAGCCCTAGTAAAAATGTTCAAACCAGTTGCAAGATGCAGAGACCAGAACCAGCATGGTGTCATGGGGGCATGCTTGAATCATGGCATCTCCCTAACTCTGAAAACAGCCCACTAGCATGCAGCTCATTTGGGAATGCCCGAGTGGCAGATTAGTCAGTCCAGCCCTCCTCAAACTCCCCCTTGAGGAGCAGCAAGAACAAAAGGAAAGATCCCTTATATAGTACATTTTACTTTTGTATTCTAACCTAAAAAATACTTATGCAGCCTTTATTAATGGAATATCATCCACACGCGTTCCACAGAAATACATACTCAATGCTCATACTCATCTCATCAATGCTCATACTCATATCATTAATGCTCATACTATTCTCATTAATGCTCATAACATTCTCAATGCTCATACACTTCTCATTATCACTCATACTCATTTATAGACGGTCATACTCATCTCATCAATGCTCACAGGTTCCTCATGAATGCTCATTCTCTTCTCGTTAACGCTCATACTCATCTCATCAGTGCTCATACTCATCTCATCAATGCTCATACTATTATCATTAATGCTCATACTATTCTCAATGCTCATGCTCTTCTCGTTATTACTCATACTCATCTCCTCAATGCTCATACTCATCTCATCAATGCTCATACTCTTCTCATTATTACTCATACTCATCTCATCAATGTGCATACTCATCTCATCAATGCTCATGCTCTTCTCATTAGACTCATCTTATTGATGTTCCTGCTCATCTCTTCAATGCTCATCCTCACCTCATCAATGCTCACACTCTTCTCAAATAATGCTCACACATTGCTCATAAATGCTCATACTCATACTCATTTCATCAATGCTCATACTATTCTCATTAATGCTCATACTATTCTCAAAGCTCATGATCTTCTCATTATACTCATCTTATCGATGTTCCTACTCATCTCTTCAACGCTCATAAACACCTCATCAATGCTCACACTCTTCTCATTAATGCTTGCACTCTTCTTATCAATGCTCATGCTCATACTCATCTCATCAATGCTCATACTCATCTCCTCAATCCTCATACTCATCTTATCAATGCTCATACTCATACTCATCTCATCAATGGTCATACTCATCAATGCTCATACTCCTCTCATTAATGCTCATACTCATCTCCTCAATGCTCATACTCATTTCACCAATGCGCATACTCATTTCATCGATGCTCATACTCATCTCATCAATGCTTATGGTCTTCTATTCATACTCATCTCATCAATGCTCATACTCATCACATCAATGCTCATACTCTTCTCATTAATGCTCATACTCATCTCATCAATGCTCATACTCATCTCCTCAATGCTCACACTCTTCTCCCTATTACTCATACTCATCTCATTGATGCTTATACTCATCTCATCAATGCTCATGCTCTTCTAGTTATACTCATCTCATCAATGTTCATACGCATCACTTGAATGCTCATGCTTATCTCCTCAATGCTCATCCTCTTTTCATTACTGCTCATAATCATCTCATCGATGCTCATACTCATTTCATCAATGCTCATACTCATCTCATCGATGCTCATACTCATTTCATCGATGCTCATACTCATCTCATCAATGCTTATGGTCTTCTATTTATACTCATCTCATCAATGCTCATACTCATCTCCTCAAAGCTCATACTCATGTCATCAATACTCCTACTCTCCTTATGAATGCTCATTCTCTTCTCATTACTTCTCATACTCATCTCATTCATGCTCATACTCATCTCATCAATGCTCATACTTGTCTCATCAATGCTCATAATCATCTCATCAATGCTCATACTCTTCTCATTAATGCTCATACTCATCTCATCAATCTCATTCTCATGTCATCAATGCTGATACTCATCTCCTCAAAGCTCATACTCTTCTCCTTGTTACTCATACTCATCTCATTGATGCTCATACGCATCTCATCAATGCTCATATTCATCTCATCAATGCTCATATTCATCTCCTCAATGCTCATACTCTTCTCATTATTAGTCATACTCATTTCATGAATGTTCATACTCATTACATCAATGCTCATGCTCATCTCATCGATGCTCATACTCATCTCATCAATGCTCATGCTCTTCTATTTATACTCATCTCATCAGTGTTCATACTCATTACATCAATGCTCATACTCATCTCATCAATGCTCATATTCATCTCCCCAATGCTCATACTCTTCTCATTATTGCTCATGCTCATCTCATCAATGCTCATGCTCTTCTATTTATACTCATCTCATCAGAGTTCATACTCATTACATCAATGCTCATACTCATCTCATCAATGCTCATATTCATCTCCCCAATGCTCATACTCTTCTCATTATTGCTCATGCTCATCTCATCAATGCTCATGCTCTTCTATTTATACTCATCTCATCAGAGTTCATACTCATTACATCAATGCTCATACTCTTCTCATTAATGCTCATACTCATCTCATCCATGTTCATACTCATCTCCTCAGTGCTCCTACTTTCCTCATGAATTCTCATTCTCTTCTCGTTAATGCTCATACTCAACTCATCAGTGCTCACACTCATCTCATCAATGCTCATACTCATCTCTTCAGTGTGCATACTCATCTCATTATACTCATTTTATCAATGCTCATACTAATAATAATAAAAATAAGACAGTTTTAGAGTGCCTGGTTACTGCAGTTGTCCACTGATGGAGTGATATGGGGAGACACACGCTCCAAGGAAGACAAAGATTTCACTATAACTGAGGCGGAAAGGATTCTGAGCATGTCCTATCTTATGAGGGTAGTGCTGATTCTGCGAAAACCTAATCTGTTTGTAATATATCTTCCAAGTCTTGTAATAGTTGTTTTTATCTACCCTGCTATAATTCCTGTGCCACAGATGCTCTAGGCATTTAAAAGTCTTCTTTATTAATAGAAGTTCATCATTAAGCGAAGCTGCAGATGTTTAGGAGTGGGTAACTGTGTGAGTCTTCAAGGGTGCAATACAATCTAACGCCTCACTAATCCAATTTTCTACTTGCGGGATGCTCATCTCATGAATGTTCATATTCTTCTCATTAATGCTCATACTCATCTCATCAGTGCTCATACTCAACTCATTAATGTTTATCTCATCAATGCTCATACTCATCACATCAATGTTCATACTCTGCTCAATAATGCTCATACTCATCTCATCAGTGCTCATACTCATTTCATCAATGCTCATACTTATCTCATCAGTGCTCATACTCATTTCATCAACGCTCATACTCTTCTCAATAATGCTCAAACTCATCTCATCAATGCTCAAACTCATCTCATCGATGTTCATACTCTTCTCAATAATGCTCATACTCATCTCATCAATGCTTATACTCATGTCATCAATGATCCTACTCATCTCAGTAATGTTCATACTCATCTCATCAATGCTCATACTCTTCTCAATAATGCTCATACTCATCTCATCAGTGCTCATACTCATTTCATCAATGCTCATACTCATCTCAGCAATGTTCATACTCATCTCATCAATGCTCATACTCATTAACACTCACTCTCATTAATAGTCACTCAAACAATTAATGTTCAACTCAAGATATCAAGAAAGTCAGGAATTCTAACCACTTAAGACCGATTTTCTATATGATCACATTCTGACTGTTTTTCTGGTTTATCGTGTATTTTATACCATTAACAAATTGTACATGCATAATTTCCAGATACCAACTTAAAATTCATTACACTATAGTCAACCAATTCTTTGTGTCTTCAAAAAATTCCAAACATGTTTACTGTAGGTGACTTTTCCCTAATTCTGAACCTGTTAGTAAGGGCTCTGACAGTGCTTAATTTGTAAAATAATAATTGCCTCGGTCCAAAGCCCTGTTAAGAAGCCCACGGCTGGTGCAGTGCAATGTCAATGCTTTGAATTTCAAGACAACCCTGTCCTGAATCTACCTCAGCCCTCTTTATTCTACTGCCAGACACTCCCTGCATCTTTATATCACTCTTGCAGGTTCCTGTTGTTCACCTTGTTGATGGTTTTCCATCTTTCTCTTCCTCCTTCTTTCCTGTTTGTCTGTATTTCCCTCTCTTGCTCTCAGGAAATGTCAAACGAAGCACTGGGTGCAGGGCAGAAAATATCGGGTAATTATGTCACCATATATCTTTTCCACACTCTACTTTTAAGAAACATCTTTGCATGACTGAAAGACACAGTGGTAATATCAGGCGATGACCCGGACATAGTGGTACTACCAGGCGATGACCCATATGCATTGGCGATACTCTCTGATGAACAACAATAAGGGAGTTGAACCTTATGGATACATCCCAGCCTCAGTAGAGTGCAGGAAAGTAAGTAGGTGGCAGATGTAGAGCCTACTACGGAGCACCTGCCAGGACGGCATAGGCACGAACGGCGCCCGTCTCTCCTGCCACAAATCGTAGCGAGGATTTGGCCAGTCCGGGGTTGCTCATGGAGCCATAAATATTGGCGCTCCTAGTTTTTTTTCCAAGAAATACAGGAAGAAACCCACTTTTTTTTATTGGAGACTCATTTTGAGACTCTACATCTGCTACCTACGAGGATAGGGTGCGCCTTAGCGTGCGCACACCGTCCCGCAGATGCTCCACTTGGTCCTGACGATAACCTGTAACTTTACACATAGGTTGAAACATGTAGACCTTTTTAACTCACATCCACTTAGTTTTTACACCGACAGCCCACCTAACAGGGCAACAGGTGCCTCTTATTTTAACAGTACCCGAGACACTCCAGAATAAACTCCGTGAGTGGGCAGTATCGGATACTTTTTAATACACAATTTCTCCCCATTGCACATATAAAAGAAAAAAACAGCTCCACTGTAATCAGGTGTCGCAGCACACCTGGATGGCATTCGGCTATCCGGGTGGGACCCCGATGAGGAAGCATGTCACCAACTAGGTTGGTGAGTGAGGGGTCTTCTCAAGGACAAAGGACGTCCTCCCTTTTTTTGGTTTGTGGCTAACACACTTACTTTCCTGCCCTCTACTGAGGCTGGGATGTATCCATAAGGTTCAACTCCCTTATTGTTGTTTATCTATATATTCAGGGGACAGGGAGTCCCATTCCTGCCTGTACTGGCAAATTCCCTTTCTCTCTTCATTGTTTACCTGATACTCTCTGATGACCAGGGCATACCAAGCATTTTCAAGTAATACCAGCAATGTTTCTGTCAGTTTTTGCTGCCTAGGAAGTGCTGTGGGTAGCTATAGGAAGAGCTGTGTATAGCTCTTAAAAGAGCCTCAGATAGCTCCAGGAAGTGCTGTGGGTAGCTATAGGAAGAGCCGTGTATAGCTCTTAAAAGAGCCGCAGATAGCTCAAGGAAGTGCTGTGAGCAGCTATAAGAAGAGCCATGTATAGCTCTTCAAAGAGCTTTCTGTCAGGCGGTCTCCTGACTGCCACTTTAGTGGTCGGCATTGCGACCGTCAAACACCGTAATTAGGCCCTAAGGGGAAGATTTACGACTTCAGGCGCATCTCTGCTAATCAGCAGAGATGCGTCAGAAGAGTTGCGACGCATCTGCCCACCCGTGCACCACTACTGATGCGCTGCATTTACAATGCGGCGCTCGGGTGGGCAGATGCGTGACGCATCCCCTGTGGAAATTTGGCACATTGCTGGAGTTGCGTCGCAAGCGCGACGCAGCTCCAGCAAGGTTCGGGGGTGCCCTATCTGTAACATGCTGCGTCAATCCTTACGCCTGCTTCAAGCAGGCGCAGGGTTTTGACACAGCATGGCCCTAAAAGTAACTGAGTGAAATCTTGTGGATTTCACTCAGCCACTTTTAGGGGGGCGTTCCTGCACCGGAACACCCCCCCCCCACTGGGCCCCCCCTGCACCAGAACGCCTACATGTGGGGCAGGGCTTTACAAAGTGACGCATCTCCCAGATGCGTCATGTTGTAAATACCCTGCAGCATGGCGCTGGCTTTGCGCCGCCGCTGAGTCACAAAAGCAATGCAATGACGGCGTAAAAGAGGCGCAAGGGGCTTGTAAATCTGCCCCTAAGTGTCAAAATTTAAAGAAAAATAACTGCTAAGGCTTAATTTACTTTAGGCAGGACTCAGAAATTAAACAACTCCTCCAAATATTTGGGTGCTCGGAAGCAGATCTGGTAACAGATTTATGGGCCTCCAGAAAAGATACTTCTCCTTTCTATTAATGCCAAGTACACCTTATGCCTTGAACACCAGCTGAGTGAGTGCAGTAACCGACACCGCCGCCAGCACTACAAATGTTTTTTGTTCCAAGCCCTGGGCTTCCATGCAATATGTGGAATACAGGAGATAAAACAAAACTAACCCAGTAAAGTCTGTTCTTTAGTCAAACCCCAGCAAAAAGTTAACTTTTGTGTGCTTTTACTGATGATCTTGGACAGATGAGGAGCAACAGAGAGAGAAAAGAAACACATGGGGGAGAGAGCAAGAAAATACACACACTCACTTGGAATGCTCAAAGAAAAAGAAAAAAGTAATACTTATGTGAGCCGTGGAAGGATACATGTCATCCAATCAAAAGGATGGTAAAGAAGCTGCGTTCCACAGGAGGGAAAATACAAGAAGTGGTAGGAAAGCCATCAACTATGAAGAAAGTAAATGAGATTGACAAGAAACCCAAGTTATGATAACCAATTAGCTGAAGCAAAGTCCTCTCCAAATTAGACCTTTGGCCTGGTTGAAAATTAAATTGCACTGGAATAATCATGTCATTTGGAGAAGTCCACATTACGCTTCTGATCTGTAATAATGCACCAATCACCACAAACATTTACTGAGAAACATGCCGTTTTCAGTAAATTTTACAGCAAATGCAAACAGCAGAACGTGAGTGTATGTTGTTCAGGATGCTTTTGTTAAATATTTGTTTGTTCCAAATGTTGACTCAAGGATGCATTTCACGCTGACATGTAGTGCTAAATGACAGATTTGCATTGAATGTAAGTGCATGTAATTTTGTGCAATTTTGCAGAAATTTCGTAGAATTATGCAAAAGCAAATTGTGCAAAATTCGCACACATCCCACTCTAAATATTGGCAGGGCACATAAAAGGCCTTCGGAAACAGGCAGCTAAAAATAACTTTTGTGTACCAGACAGCTGAAAGCTGCCTGTAGGCGAGAACTTAAAATAGGTCTTGGTTTCTGCTTTGTTATGGAGAGCATCCAGAGTTCAACAGACCAATTTTTGAGCATTGCCCTGCAGAACAAACTCACACAGTACTGCTGACTCAGATCCCCTCTCTGGCCTATTTTAAATCATTCTTCTGAAAAGCTGTTTACCCTTTTGTTGTCCTGGTGAGGTCCTTCGAAATTACTGGAACATATTATCCTTTTATATGCTACCCTGAAGCGCTTCTTGACCTTGGCCGGCTCTGGTGCAAGGAGTTTAGGAGCTGCAGACTGAATTATATTTTGTCTCATCAGCTCCTCCTTTTCACTACCAACAATGCCATTTTGAGGACATTTATTGCAATCTCGCGCCCTCTTGTGGTCGTGGCAGTTGTCTACTCTCGTTTCATTGTAGCATCAGCTCTGCCTTTTTCACAGTTAAAGTTCAAGGACCTCATTTATGAGGCCGTGCGTCACTTTTACGCCGCCGGTGCGTCACTTTTTGTGACGCACCAGCAGCGTAAAAAATGTGTCTTGTTGCACCATATTTACAAAGTGACACATCTAGGTAGATGCGTCACTTTGTAAACCCCTGCGCTACATTATACCTATGCCAGGATAATGTATGCAGGGGGCGTTCTGACGCAAGAAAAGGTCATAGAAGTGACGCAGTAAAATCTATAAGATTTCACTGCGCCACTTCTAGGACGTAAATGCGTCAATTTCGTACGCCTGCCTCACAGCAGGCGTAAGACTGACGCTGGCCCTTTCACATGGGGCTTGCCCCATGTGAAAGGACACATTGCTGGAGTGGCGTCACTTTTGTGACACACCCCAGCAATGCATCAATTTTGCGCCTACAGATACGTCAGAAATACTGACGTATCTGTAACTCCTTGCGCAATGATGCGACATACTGTAAATATGAAGCATCATTGGTGTCGCAAGGAGGGTGCAATGAAAAGTGACGCATCGCTGTTTTCACACTTTTCATAAATGAGGCCCCATATCTTATAGAATGAGATTCTGACAATAACATTTCCTGGGTACAGAGGTAAGTGGTGGGGGTAATTGGTGATGAATAGTGCAAACAAATGAGCATATTATAATTAAAGTTACACATATTTACGCTTTTCTCACATTACACATATAAACAATGTCAAGCACAAGGAAATGCAATAACTAGCCCTGGATCATGCAATAATTGTTCATTTATCAAAAAGTGTTGAAGAATGTAGATCTCTTCAATTTAGCAGGGGTTCCCACAAACAAAAATGCTATGACGTTAATGCGGGGTAAAATTAAATGTGACTGACAGCCAGCGTTAGCATCCCTCAAAAACGTATTTCCCTCATCAGTGGGACAGCAGTGGCCAAGCTGGATTGTCAGTGTGGTTAAGGAATAAAAGAATTTTCAGGGACCAAACTTATTTTAATCTGAGCGCCATTAAGATTCCCGTCTCTTGACAGATAAAGGAATGGAGACACATGGAAACCTAGGGTTACATATTGTATTGTAATTGCATTTATATAGCACTTACTACCCCTGACGAGGCGTCAAAGCGCTTTTTCGGCGAGTAGCACGCTACTCCGGGACCCATAGAGGATTAGTGTTGAATTAGTATAGTGAAACATGCAAGTACATTTTAAGTGGTGGATAGGTTAGTCAGTTATTTGGATTTGGAATGATAGCAGCAGAAGGATAGAGGAGGAAAAAAGTATATAGAGTTGGAGGGTACAGGAAAGCCGTCTAGTTTCTGGAGGAACTACCAAAATCAAAGGAGAACCAAGTGGTAGAATTTCCTCCACCATGTTGCCATGTGGTGAAGGATATTCAGCTTTTATGCTGACTGAAATGTGGCATATTCCTACCTGTGGTACCTTTTTATGTCACTTTTGATTCTTTACAACTGACTTGATGATTTTGTTTGTTACCAGCTTTACATACTACTATTTAGGTCTGACCTTTGAGACTGCTTTATCTGTCTCGCTAGGCTATTGTTCTTCTTACAAACATCATTATGCACATACACTGAGGGACTTTTGGCCAGCCGGCTTCATCCATTGGCCTGTTCAGCTGCCATTCACAGTTTGCTTCTACATCACCGCATGTGGCAAAGGGTTAGCCCAGTTTACAAACGCATTCCCTTTACTGTGAGTAACTGCGCAAAGCCTGTACACATTGTTCACATCTACCTAGAATAGTTCATTCCTCTTTCATGACACATCTGCTTCAAAGAATGTTTCATTGTATTTTTTGTATTAACTTTAAATACCAGCATTTGGTTGTCCACCTAGTGGGTGATTTATTCTTCATCATCTTTTAAGGTCTTGCCTACCAGAAAACTTTCAGCTATCCAGTACGTGAAAGCTTAATGTGGACTATTCCAAAAGGTTGCCCTGGGGTTTACCCCCAACCTGCTTCTTAGCGTTTATTGCCTTTGCGGTCACTCTTATGTTCTTTTGCTTTTTATTTGCTTGCTTTCCTTGTCCATCTTGTGTTTGTCACTCCCCTTCTCTAGTTGGAGCTCCCTCTAGACCTAGTCTCTTTACCATCCCTTCAATGGGGTGATTTGTAGTCTTCCACTTCTCACATTGAGGGAAATACTTTTTATCTTTTTCTTTCAGAAGCATTCCATAAGAATGCATGTTTTTTAGCTCCCCTCCTCACATCATGTTTGCCTCTTCCAAACACACCGGTCCCCCGTCCCGCCACACAAGGAACTTCTTACCCCACCCTCATCCTGAATTTTTAATTATTGTTATTGGGCCTCCCCTGCCCAGGCTCAAGAGCCCTTTGCTGTCTTACCCACTCCCCATTGGATCCCCCTCACCCACTCATTTGCTGCCCTCCACTCCTTGTAGAATTTGAATTTTTATTTTCAGCTTTTGGAGAGAGCCAGGCTGCAAATTGCTGCCGGGCATCTCCTCTTTAAAAAAAAAAAGCTTGTGTGCTCGTCAACTTGGATTTTTTTCTGTTTCTGTATTTTTTTTTTGTGGTGGCCAATGCTGCAGAGCATTGTCAATAAAAGTTTTCTGCCGATGCTGCAAAGCCTGAGGAATCAGCATTGGTAAAGCCAATTAGTTCAAAAGATGAGCCTCGTTGGTTTGTCAATGCTTATTTTAGAATTGTTGTTATAAAGTGTTTAAGTGATATTGTAACATTGTAGCTGACTCCAATTTAGGTTGATGTTGGGGTGATGTTTTATTCTTATGCCACCCCTCCCCCCCACACACACACACAAACTTTATTCCACTGGAAGTCTTCAACTGCTAAAAGATTTTGCCAAACTTCTCAAACTCTGTAAAGTTCAATAACATTGCAATGTTTTTTTTTTTAAACTGTACAGTTGTGTAAAAGTGTATCCTTGCAGACACACTGTGTCATACACACTCTCTCTGGCTGCCATTCTTGCTCTTTGTGCCAGGACACAACTTTAGTGTTGTGTGTTACCTCTTACAAATTCATTATAAAGTGGAGAGGGGCAACCTATAAAAATCCAAGAGAGAGTCGAGCTGGAGTGTGGCTCAGCTCTTACAAACAAAAGCCTGAGCCGAGCCTTAAACAGTTTCAGATTGTAAACCAGACAGCAAATGTAATGAACAAATATGACTCTTTAAAAAGAAAAACCTTTTTTTCATTATTTATGAGTGTCATAATTGCGTTTCGCTGATTATATCACTGTATTGATAGTAATATTTTTTTAAACATGAACCATTAAAAAATACACCTATGCCATGATGACATTTCCATACGTTACCCAAGACGTGTCGGTTCCTAATGTTATCTGTATATGTAACCTATATTGTTATTACATTCGTGGCAAGATTATTTTTTAATAACTGTAGCAAATCCACCTCTTCTGCAGGGTCAGCCCAGAATATTTACATTATCTGGACCCTATTTTTTGCTGACGTTTGGACTCTGCACTTTTACCACTTGTAAACAGTAACACGAGCATGTGCTTACCCTCTAAATCATGTGCTGTACCATGGACTACTTAACATCCCTATAAGTGCTAAAATTGTGCATAAAGTGCACCACTGGCATGGAAGGTTAAAGGTCATATGTGGGGTCATAATTACCCACAATATTTCTGCCAGGAGCACCACTGGTCTCTGGTTTGACTACAGTTTAAATTCACTGCGTGACTCATGCTAGGGAAAAATACCTTTACCATGTATGAAATGCCTATTTTAACATAAGTCACCACTAAAACGTGCCTTGTAAACTCAGACGGCAGTGTGCTAACACATAAAAATAGGACGCACTGCATTTTGAGGTTAGTGAGCCCTCATAGTGAAATACAACCCAAAAGTTATTTAACTGTATAGGCCTGGTAAAACCTCTTCTTAATAGGCCTAGGTAGGACTATCATCTGTATTTTCTACCTCCGCTTTGGAAATGGCTAGGAAAATGCTTCAAATGTATTTCCTGCAGACTATTTAACATCTGACTTAATGGTATATTCTTTTTGATAAATTAAGCAGGAAAGTAACTATGTAAAAACGTACTTCAGGCTACCTGAGCCACAACTGGCTTAAAAACAGTCCTGTGACTCTTCAACCACCAGTGCTGGAAGACACATCCTTGGCTGGGACAGTTAAAAACCCTGGCAGAGAAAACAATGGCCTTCTTCTTAGTCCAGGAAAGGGTGTTAACTGCTGGCCATTTAGCAGGTATTAGTTCTCTGGCATTGGACAAGAGCAATTGGCAAAACAAAATGAAGCTTTAAAGCTACCTCTTTTGACCTGAAGATGCAAAAAGGAGATTTTCCTTTTCATCCCAAGAGCCCTCCTAGACAATTAGGCTCTAGCCCAAGTAGATGGCAAAATCAGTTTTGACCCTCTCAAGTAGAGGAGTGGTCAAGAAGCTGAAGACAGGCCTGCCCAGTGGCAGCTGGGTCCTACTATGTTGAAGCAGGGAATCCTAGGTAATTTTACAATAAGGCAAAGAAGTGCTGCAAAAGGAGGTGGAGGGACTGAGAGAAAATAATTTGGATTGGGTAGTAGATTTTCTCCAATCACTGGCCAGTGCAAATGATAAATATTGTGCTTCAACCACCACCACCGGAGAACATTCCTGGAACTGGGAAGACTCCATCTGAAGAAGAAAACCCTGCTAGAAGAAAGATTCTGACGCCTGGCTCCTGCTGGAAGAAGAGGACTCACACAAAGACTCAAGGACTCCCGAATCCCGCTGGCACCCAAGGACTGGAAGAGCAACCAAGGGGTCAAATAGTTGGCTTTCTGTTTATCTGCTTCAGGCACAGAAAAGGCAGAACTACTTCTGGCTTCAAGAGTGTTGAATTGACTAAAGAAGACGAGACCTTGCATGAGACCTGGCTTGAGAGAGACCTGATGGCCAGTGGCCTTCCCTTGGGAGATAGGGACTGCAGGACAGAAGAGAAGCAGCTTCACTCGTAGTTAGAGACTAAATCTGAATGTAAAACCTTTTACCGGAACAACTCTCTTGGTATATCCCACCTTTGCTTGATCGCTTTCTGCCTGAAATTGTGTCCAGGTACTGGTCCACCGTGAACTGTTCATAGTGCTTAGTTGTTTAAGGATGCTTTGTGCTTTAAAACTTTAAAACATCATAACTATTTCCTCTAAACCTTGGTGCCTTTTTCCTCATTGCATTTTTCTCTATTGTTCTAAACTGGTTTGGGATTTTTAGTGTGTTTTCTTCTTTTCCTTGACATTTTTAGTACTGTTTGAACTTAGCACACACTTCCCTGGGGACTGCCTGCTGCTTGTTACTTACTAACTGGGGGTTGAGGAGCGATTCCCTTAGAGCAGTGTTTTGACCTAGCCAGTGGGTTTATTGATTTGGTAGGAATACCTCCTTCCCACATTAATGACCTATTTCTGACCTTAACCAAATAAAAAAGCGCACTTCTAAATTGTATGAAGATGCTCATTTTAGCAGCCAGCTTTTGTCTGAAAAAATCTGCCCTAGATAGCCATGGGGCAGGGCCTAGCTGACTTGGCTCAGCTGTATTTGGGCTTGCCAGTTCCCATGGTACAATGCCCGAGCTAGAATCAGATATCTGGTGCGAGCTGTTAGGATTCCACAATTCAGCCAGTAGGTGGCACTCATGCATGCCCTCTGGGGTCCTGCCTGTATCACCAGAAAAGACTACATTCACCTCTATACTTTGCATTGCCAGAAGCATTTCATATTCCATCCCAGGTAACTACACCACATTCTGATGCATCATGGTTCCTGTTGTCCTTTCTGTCTCCAAACACTGCCTAGATCATGTTGTGGTATAGGTTTTTGTTCTGTGTCTTGCCTCCTTTTTATACCTGCCTTTTGTACTTTTCTTTCTTCTGTCTCCGATCTGTATTCCATTCCAGGCTTTCCTGTGTCCTGTCTTGTCCCTCTTGGTTCTCCTGGTCTTTTCCTCACCAAGTCTCAGTACAGCCATCCTGTCATTGGTGGTTCCCTGATTACTTGCACCTGGTTTACTCCCCCTGCACCTCTTCTCCCTTCCTGAGCTTCAAGCTATTTCAACCCTGTGAGCTCAGTGTGCAGTGGCTTGCAAATGAACGTGCTACTGAGTTTTCTTCTGATCTACCACAACCCTTCTGCCGTTGTCCCTTGCTTGCTCTTTGATTTCTGTTTCTATTGTTACTTGATTCTATTCTGTTCTAATTCTTTGCATTTTGTTCTGTCTCTTGTTTTTCCTTCCTCTTTGTTCCTGTCATTGTATTGTTCCTAGTGTTAAATTCACATCTCCTGACCTGTGTTGTATTTGCAACTCCTTGCCTTGGGTTCTGTGTCCCTTGCTTCTTGAATCTTTTTAGGGTCGAGTCTTTGGTATCATTGAACCTCAGGTGATTTTTAATATTAAAGATAGCCTTCCACCTGGATTTCACATCTGCTTGCAAGATTAATGAGTAGGAAGCTTTTTTGTGCTGACTTACATTTTGGTCAACTTTGGATGATGGGGCAAACTTTAAGTTTAACTTTGGATTCTTGCCTAAGTTGGCATGTATTGTTCATGGGGTGCAGGAAGAAGCCTTGGCTAATTTTCCCTTCTTACCTCACTTCTCCCAAGGAGGAACTTTTCAAGTATGTTACGTACAGAGGTCTCAGTTTGAATTGTCAGAATTCTTTCCAGAAGTTTGACTGATTATATGTTGGCTTCGGATTAATGGGACAGGCCCACACTGAGTCAGGATGCTAATTCTTTCTACCATGAACTGGCTTTCTCTCTGGCTGAGCTTCCACACCCAGCAGGGATTTATTGTCATTCCTCACATGGCGGCCACATTTTTGGGTTGAATCACAGGGGATAGCTTTTGTTGAACTCTGTAAAACCGCGACATTGTCCTTTTCCGTTACTGGTACATCACTATAGGTTACCTGGAAGACTGTTGGAAGAATGGGGAAAGGGTGTGGCCTAAAGGCAAGAGCTGTCGACTTTGAAACTGGGAAACCGGGTTCGAGTCTCGGCGTCTGCTCAACATCTTGTGAATCTGGACAAATCAATTAATCTCCTGGTGCCTCCCAAAAATGAATGTGTAATGTAACTGTCACTCATGTAACGCGCTCCTTCAGATCAAGTATGCGCTATATAAAATTACACAAACAAAAACAAAAAAAACTCTCATGTTGATGTTATCAGGTGGATTCGTCCATAAAGCTTGTGTTTGCACATTTAAGGCCATATGAAGTTCAGCTGCAGATGTGGCAGTGTGTGGTCCTATCAGGTGAACATTCAGGAATTCTGAGAACGAATTATTAGGACAACGAGGGGCACAGAGGTAAATCCCTGATACATCATTGCTCCCAGTCCTACCCCTCCAGGGCAGACCTGATCACCCTCCCTTTCTGACTAGACCCACCTTCAGAGGTGGCTTGGATAGCACAGGAGGATGATGGGAATGTGGGACCAGTTAAGGTGTCCAGTGAGTAGGAGGGGCTTGCATTTCTAGTGATTACGTTAAATTGAGGCCTTGCCTTTCCATCCAAATTTAGCACTAATGGTCCTTTATTTGCATGCTGAAAGTTGTCGAGGGGAATAAACACTTCCAGATTATACTTACAATGTAGTCATGCTTAAAGGACCACAGACTCCAAATTCCATTTTATGGATTTTGTTCTAAGGCCAAAAATAATTGAATGTATACGCATCGAAGAATCAATGAATATAGGTACATGAAAATCAATACAGAGCCGAATCTACACATATAATTAATTCGGTACAAGAGGCAAAAAGAGACAAATTCAAGCAGCAAAATACAACACAGGATGGAGGGGGAGTTCAGTTCTTTGTTCATTAGGAAGGAAAGTATGAATTATCTTTCCCTACTCTACTCTCATCAGGATTGCTAACTGAGTACCCTAACTTCTTCCCAAAGGGGTCAGCACGTGTAGACTTCCTTAGAAGTACTCATGTCAAATAGGTCAATATAGCTTAAGGCTATGGAGCTCGCTCTTAAGATGCTCCTTCTCCTCAGAAAATCTAGAAGTCCCCTTTTTCTGTCCATGCGCATCATATAAAAAGACCTAATTTATCCCCCTCCGAAATGTATCACATGACAAATTATTTCACTTGCAAGGTTTTTCAGTAACTTTTCATTCTTCTTTAATTAAATCTTCTTGTCTTCTAGTGGCCTTGAGGTTCAGATAGGCCAGGCACAGAAGATATCCTCCCTTTTCGCTCTGGACTCTTCAAAGACATTCCGGGTATCTCCTTAAACTAAAATAACTAGGTGGAATTCCGATACCTGCAGTGGGATGAGAGCATTCTGTTCTGGCACACACAAAGATACATTTAATTATTTCTTTAGCAACCAGGGCTTTCGAAACTATCAACAATATACAACTCTGGGCCTACAATGCAGGCAACTTTAATACACATGATATGAATATAATGTCATTCCGCACATTATGCATAGAGAAATGATGGTGTCTCTAATACTATACATTCTATTTCAAAGTGCATATTACATTTCTTGTCAGATGTAGAACAAATGCTTTTGATGAACACAATATTCTGTAATAATACAAATATATGCGAGTGCGTTTAAACTATGAGTATAATGCACTCATACAAGTTAGAGTGCTGTAAGCGCTCTATCACTAACATGCTTCTGTAGTTTCCTTCTCTGAGGTATGATCCATATCGTAAGTAATGGATGAAATGAGGAAGAGCAGGATTGAGGTAGAAAGAAGGCGCCATGCATTTATTGTCAGTGATGCCACTTGGAACCTCACAATCAATCAACAAGGATTTATTAAGTGCGGCAAATCACCTGATAGGGTCTCAAGGCGCTGGAGTAAACTATGCCCGGGTTCTCTGCTGCTAGCTGCAGTCGGTATTCAGAGGCTGCTGAGGCAGTTCATAAAGGACCAGAACACCTCGCCAAGAGTGTCCCTGGCCAGCATCCACCATCCAGGGTGGAGCAATTAAGTGCTTAATTTGAGGCGGTGCTCGGCACAGGCACTTTGTTGTCAACACTGCACTTATGGCAGTCTACCACATGGTAGGGCTGCTCATCTAATTTAAAAATGAGCAGAACAGTGATTGTTTTTTTTTTTTGTTTAGAAAGCTTTATTGAAAAAAATATACCAAGTTAAACATCAGTACAGAATCACTAATAATTAGAAAAAAAGTTAAGATAAACGGCATAAAAGTGAAATCAAGAAAAAAATCCCAAAAGGGAATAATAGAAAAAAACATACTATGAAAAAATGCATTTTTCTTTAAAGGTTTTGTGGAGAAAGAAAGAAGGGAGAAAGAAACGAGAAGAAAGAGAGAGAGAGAGGGGAAGGGGAAAGAGAGGAAAATAAAATAAAATAAAAATGCAAACCTTACATAAACTGTATATTACCAATATATATACAAAAGTTAAGGCAAACGTTTGGAAAGAAAATCAGTTAAAGGTAACCATCATAAATCCCTTTTAATCAAAAGTAGTAGCATAGGCACGATCAAGTCTATGGTGATGACATATCAAATTCCACCAAGCATTGTAAGAAATCTGTGATGTAATCCTTCCAGTTCGTAGTGATCACCTGCAAGGAAACAGCTATGAGAATATTTATAAAATTACGGACATTACTTGAAACAGTGATTGTTTATTAATACAACATATATTAAAAAATTACTAATACCTGCCTCCCCAGCCAGATGGTTAGTAGTTGTTTTAGTACCATCATTGGCAGCAATGACAGAGGCAATGGGTGATGCAAGCTCGTTGGGCCCCCTGGCACTTATAATTTTACAAATGAGGCCCTTAAACCTCTTGAGCATGTGACCCAGAATAAGAACAGAAGTAGGGACACACTCCGTCCCTGGCATTCCCTGCCATGTGTTAATTCGATTAGGGCATTCTGAGCTTCAGACTTCACCAATGGAGGCGACCCCTCGATCACTGAAGGTTATTAATAAGCACAGAATGGCCAGTGTGTAGGCATCCGCTGCTGACGCACGATGGCGCACGCTGACGCACGCTGGCGCCCTCCAGGAGGAGCTGACGCACAGTCTGCACTTTCCACGCATCCCGGGTTTTAATCACGCACTCTTTCTGCTGAGAGGACGCAGAGGAGTCATTCTCTGGGCCAGCGTCGCTGTAACGAGCTACACGGGTCATCGATTTCTCAAATAATCATCAATATTCAATCATCAACGAATCCTCCGTGCCCATTATCGGGCTGTGGAAGGACCTTCTGTTACAAGATAAGGCTGGCTGGTAACAAAGGCAGGGGGGCTGGGACCATGTCAGTCATTTCCTCTTAAAAGAACATGGAAAAACAAACAATTGTGCTGCGGTGAATGCCGTAAGGTCTCGGTATGTGCGCTGGTTGAAGCACGTGAGAGATAAGAAGACAGGCTTCATGCCAGAGAAGTGCCAACTTAAGTGCTCTTAAGTGCCAGCGGGCTCTTCATGCCAGTGCTAAAGCGCATTTAAAATAACTTAGATAAATGTACCACTTCTTTCCGAATGTGTGTTGCATAAGTCACGCCCCTCTGTAGTTAGTGTGTTCACAGCTCTGATCTATCGGTGTAAGACTTGAAAACGGGTTTATTGCGCCGCCTGGAAGATATATCAGTGGCGGCTCATCCGCTATGGCAAAGGACCGTCCCCCCACTGCGTTCAAGCAGTGTTACCAAAGGAAAAATTATTATTATTAACAGATTTGTACAACGCATAGCTGCCCCAGCACCGGGGCGTCCCAGCGCTACCCCAACAATACCCGTAAGTAGTGACAACCCAGGGAGGGAAGAGAGTTACGTTGGGAAGAGCCAGGGGGCCGATTCACAGAACCAACTCAAGACAAAATCCTAAACTTACTACTTTTGTTATTCACATAAGGCATTTAGTAGTAGTAAAGTTAGGATTTTGTCTTGTTTGACTTAAGACAAACTTAAGACAAACTTAAGACAGACTTAAGACAGACTTAAGACAAACTTAAGACAAAATTCTAAGTTAAGTCTGTCTTAAGTCTGTTTTAAGTTTGTCTTAAGTTTGTCTTAATTCTGTCTTAAGTCTGTCTTAAGTCAAACTTAAGACAAAATCCTAACTTTACTACTACTAAATGCCTTCTGTGAATACCAAAAGTAGTAAGTTTAGGATTTTGTCTTAAGTTAGTTCTGTGAATCGGACCCCAGGTCTTTATGGTTTCTGGAAAGCTAGGCGATCTCAAAGCCCTCTAATAGCAGCCGGAAGTGAGTTTCAGAGTTTAGCCGCCAGACCTTCAAAAGAATGGCCACCAGCTCTGGCTCTTAAAACTCTGGGGGTGCATGCCAGCCCTTGGTCCGCCGACCGCAGGCAACGACTTGGAACATACGGTGTTAGCAGGCCTGATAAAACCGGGGTGGCTTGTTGAGTTAAGATTTTATGACCAACGCATAGAGTCTTGAACTGAATTCTTTTCTCTATTGGTAGCCAATGTAGTTTTGGTAGGGACCTAGACACAGAACATGTTTTCGGCAGCGCCAATAGAGTCAGGGATTTAACCCTCTCAGGAGCCTGAAGCAGGTCCCTGCGATAACTTAGGATTGTGCGTCAAAAGAGAGACCTCTATCAATCGAGAAGCCCAGGTTCTTGACTGCCTCCTTTGGTGGTGGTGCTGGTTTTAGTTGGTCTGGCCACCATTGTTCTGACTACATCTCACTATCTCTTCCGAACAGCAAAATTTCCAACTTACTGGCATTTAGCTGCAAACAATTTGTTGTCAGCCAGTTGGCGACTGCCAGCAAGTCCTCCTTATATTTCAAAGGATTGTTTTTACAATTCTTGGAAACGGCGATGACTAATTGGGTGTCGTCGGCATAAGAAACCAAGGACAGCCCTCTGCTTTTTGCCAACCCTGCCAAGGGTTGTACATAGATGTTAAAGAGCACGGGGCTCAGTGTAGATCCCGGTGGAACCCCATGCCTGATCACCGAATCCTGGGAGTGATAGGGTGGCACTATGACCTGGAAAGTTCTACCCTCTAAAAAGGAGCGAAACCAGGCCAAGACCAAACCCTCAATCCCTATCTCCTGTAGCCTGCACAGTAGTATTTCATGCGAGACAGTGTTGAAGATGGCACTTAAATCCAACAGAATTAAGGCCGCAGACTTTTCGTCATCTAAGCTACTACGGATTTCCTCCGTCACTGCCAACAGAGCCGACTCCGTACTGCGACGCGCTCCTAAGCCATTTTTCGAGGAGCCCAGGATGGCGTTTTCCTCTATGAACTTTGTCAGAATGATGTTGACAAAGGATTCAGTAACCTTGGCCAAAAAGGGAGCTGAGAAATGGGGCGGTAGTTACCCGATTCAGATGGATCTAGCGATGCTTTCTTCATAAGAGGTGTCACTTTAGCATGCTTGATAATAACTCTAAGATATAATTCTATTTTTTCCTTGTTACGGCAGCTTTGCAGGCTTGATGGGGTGGGGCTGCTCTGCTAACTGAGATGGGGAGGGGAGGAGAGGTTTGTATTCCCTAAAGTACGCATGAATTTTCGGCCGGCCCTCTGGGGCTGGCCAATCATTCATACGCACTTTGCATGTTCTCCATTCAGACTTCATTACAGCCAGGGTGGGGAACATGCCCAGGCCTCCATTCCTTGGCTGAGTGGTGAACTAAGGCACTCAGACCAATCACAATGCTGCATTGCAGCGCTGGGATTGGCTCAGGGGAGCCTGGGTGCTTACCAATCACAATGCTGCATTGCAGCTTTGTGATTGGCTCAGGGGATCCTGGGTGCTTGCTGGGTGCTCTGTTCCAGAGACGGCGATAGAGAGAGCGGCAAGATGCGGCGTGGAGGTACGTTTTTTATTCTTTCCACCCTCTCCCGGCTGACCACCCGCCCCCCAGTCCCGATCTGTGCCAGCCTCCGCTGTATTGCACCTTTCCAGACCAGCAGCATCTTTAATAGAGAGGTAAATGACCAACCCTCTGCTCATGTCCAACCTGCAGTCAGGTCCATCACCCGTACCTTCACAGGTGTCCAACCCCGCTGCACACAGCCTTCAGCAGTGTGCAAAAGGGGATTGGACAAAAGGCGCCCACATCCCTGCTGTGCATGACAAAAGCCCATCCAAATTGGGAGGTTGGCCAAAGGTGCCCAACCTCCCCGCAGGCACCCAACCACAAGAGGGTAGGCAAAAGCCAACAGCCAAAGGCCATGCATAGCGCAAGGCTGGGTACAGGGCTACGGCTCTGGCTAGGCCCTGCACCCAACCCCTAATGGGTGGCCAACCGCCTGCTGGGCACAGACCGTGCAGTACAGGGTTTGATTGCTGGATCTGGCCTTCAGCCCATGTGGGAGGATACAAAAAAGTGATGGGTGGAATGCTTAAATGAATCTCTGCCACTGGTAATAACCAGGTCCACATCTCATTCCATCATTATTTTGCACACATTGCCATCTTAGCATTGAAATCAGTCTTGTCCCAGCCCCAAGTCCACCTCAAGCTGCCAGGCCAGGTCTTTAACCACATCGATGCTATGCATTTTCCCGCTGTGTGCTGGAAAAAACAAAAACACATGTTCCATGACGAGCTGGGCTCGTCATCAGCGTAGCAGGAGGCTACCTCATGACGAGCCCAGCTCGTCATGAGCGTGGAAGGGGTTAATGAACTGGAACACCAGCAACCCAAGACAGCTTTTACCCTGTTTGGGGCTCTTCCAGCATGGTTCCAGTGTCACAGTACCCATGTCTGTGCATAACTGCCATATTTAAGGTGTCGCACCGAAGTATACAAGAAAGTAATGTGTTGAATACTTAAATTAATCTCACTCACTGTTAGCTACCTGGGGCTTCATCCAAGTCCATCATTATTTTTCACACCACCCCAGTTTGAACCCAGCCTCATTGACACCTGCCTTGACCCTGCTCCTACTGGAGCAGGACCAGTACTGATTTGCATAAGGCGGGTCTCTGTCTAGAATGGCACAGTGGGAAACAAATGATGGTCTGAATGTGGCCTAGAGTCATTGCCAGTGGCTGAGATTAATTAAAGAATTCCTTCCATCACTTTGATGTTTTTGCAATAGATGCACCTGTGGGAGATTCCTAAAGGCCCCACCGGGGTCAAAATAAAAAAGAGATTGTTCATGTAGCAAGCAAGACCCAGCACAGCCCCGTTTGGTCCCATAGTACTCCCATGGGAGCACTGCGGTACCAAAAGAAAATTAAAGTGGTGTGTGTGTCCGCAGTGGGTGGTTGCATGCCCATGGAGGGGTTAACCAGCTATTGGGATAAGGGAGGGGTTGAGTGCAGACTATAGGCAGCATAGAGGCCAAGCCCACTTGCGCACAGCTAAAGTTTGGCGCAGAGGAGGGTTGCACGTATGGCCTGGCTATATACAGTGAAATCGTTTTTATATTACTACAAGGAATAACTGTAAAGCCACTTAAACCTCTTTTTTGTCCAATGAATTTGTAGTGTTTTTTTATTGTAAAGTAATATTTTATTACCATATGTAAAGACAAGACCCTGCCATGAACAGCCTTCAGCTGTGCACAGTGGGGTTGGCTGCAGGGCCTGATACAATCCCTAGTGGGCAGCCACCCCGTCACTCATGTCATTGAGCCCATCGCCACTCCCCCAACAGGCCGCCACACCCACCAGGCAGCAAAACCCACCCAGGCAACCAACTAATAAATGGCCTATACATAAAGCAGAAGTTTCTACAAAAATCTAATTTATATCAAACGTATATTTTAATAATATAAACAAATCAATGTTTATTATTATATATTATTCAAAAACATATTTAATAAAGTTGTATTTAAAAACATGTCTGTGACTCTGTCTTTTCAATATTCAGATATCATTTTTTTTCCATTGTTTAACCATGAAATGCAATCCTGAAAACAATCACAAGCGGTCCTAATATATTTGTTGATACATCTTTAGATCACATAAAGTGCATCCATTGAACCAGCCTCTAGAGGGTGCTCCATTCTTGGCTGTAGAGCAAAAGGTCTAGCCTGGGAAATGCCTAATAAAATATAATACCTTTTATTTTATTCACTGCAGATTCCTAGATCCTCTGCAAATTCATTTCAGAATAAAAAATTAAAAGTTTTGGCACCACATCAACAGACACAAGGGGTCAGGGTATCCCTCACTGTGCCTTTATGTATTTGTTTTATGTTTTTTGTTAGGACTCTGGGCTGAGTCCCAACACATAAGATGGCTCATTGTTGATGTGATGGCAGCCAATCAAATCTCTCCAAGAGATTTGTCAGCTTTCGGGTCATGCGTGGCATGAGATAAACAAATTGTTTGAGCATTAGTTGCTCAAAAGCTACTGAGCGAATTTACACCAAATCACAAAAAGCACTCTTTCTGGACGAAGATCTAGCTTTCTGCCACACATGGTATTCATTCATTCAGCCATTTGGGTTGTTGGGTGTAAAGTTCTTATGGAAAAATGAATGTGGAAAACAGCTTTGGACCCCTTCTATTTCTCAGCCCCCGCTTGATGGGTCACACCAAATCTTTCCATGAGCAAATTTGTCAAAAAGTGGCTCTTTTTTAGGAAAGTTTAGGATCTCACCCAGAAAGAGTGGTGTAGTATTCCATTCTGTGTACTTCCCTTCCCGTGCTCTATTTAGAATTGTTTTGGTTCTTACTGCCTGAGGATTCTTAGGGATCTTTGGGAGTGTAATGTTCTAGTGTGATCAGTTACAGCTGTGCATCTGTTCGTGGTGGTTGTGTAAGCTGTCTCTGTATAATAAACTGGATTTATCTTCAAGAAGCCTCTATCCATTTACTACATATTCTGGCGACGATCGGGATATCAAGCCTGAAGCTCTACAGAACCCGTGTTTTTTTTTGCTTCTCAACAAAAGAAAAAGAAGAAGAAAATCCTGTGCGGAGACAGCGTTCACCGTTTACAGCGTTTACAGCGTGAATTCGTTTACAGCGTTTACAGCGTGAATTCTATAAAGGTACTCTTTAAAAGATTCTTATGTGTTAAATTATAACACCAGCGGCAGCATTCCTAACTTAACGTGCCTTGATTGCACCTGCGGCTGTTTCTCCGTGTTTTCCATGTTAATTTGAAACTTTGGGCGATTTGTGCCTACAATCTTGAGATTTTCATCTCATATGTTCACTTGATTGATTTCCATGTGAGATCTACTATCTGCTGTGTCTCCGTGGAACTTTTGGGCATTTGCTACAGCCTTATCTCTCAAGCGCATTTTTTAAAAAAGAAAAGCACACGAGACTCACCCAGTCTCCCGCGTGCGCTCCACTCGCTGCCAGAATTCTTCTTTGGATCGGACGCATCATCGCAACACGCTCTCCCTGCGTGCATCCACGTCATCTGTCAGCGCTCTACTTTCACGCACAGCGCTGCGTTCCAGCGGCCATCTTGGATCACCACAGCAACCAAACGCCGATCGGAGTCCCGTTTCCTTAACTCTTTTAACATCACTATTATTTATGTTATTCGTTTACCAATCGATATTTACCACACTTATTTACCTAATTTTGACCATTATGTTCTGCAGCCTGTTTCCTGCTTATGGTTTTGTTACGAAGAAACTGTATTGAAAGCAGAAAAGGTACCATAGACTCTGACTGTATTACTACTGTGTTTTTGACAATTCGTCCAACCAAAATAACTGTGATTTTCATTTCCTTTGTTCTTTCCTTTGAGTGTTTTTAACAATATTCAAAAAAAAATGTCGAACAACGTAATTTCACCTGCACATTTTCTACCTTCAGCTGGTGATCCCAAAGTAGAATGGGACCTTTGGTATCCTACTTTCTTAGCTTATGTTGATGTGGTAGAAGAAGACGGCTGTTCTCCTAAAAGGAAACTTGCCTTACTTAGAAATTGTCTAGGTGGAGCCGGTCTTAAAGAACTAGAGAGTCTTCCACCTATTGACAACTCTGGTGCTGGTGATGTAAATGTATTTGAGGTTGTTGTCAAGCAATTAAGCATTAGATTTGGCAGGAAAATCAACACCGTGATGGAACGTTTTAAATTTTACTCTAGAATTCAAAAAGAAGATGAATCCATAGAAACATATGTAGCTGCTCTACGCACTCTAGCTAGTTCTTGTTCCTTTGAAACCATTGACTTTGATCAAGTTTTAAGGGACCAAATCATGATGCGTACAAAAAGTAAAAAGATACAGGAACGTTTGTGGATGGGCACTGAGACCTCTCTTAACGCTGTCCTAAACATTGCAAAAGGTATTGAGCAGTCAGAATTATTTGTTAACGAAATAAGAGGCCATGACATTAAAACTAAAGTAACGATCCCGGAGGTTTCATTAGTCAGGAACCCCCCAAATTACAGAAAACCTACTTCTAATATCACTAGAAGGGACAACTTTAGCAGGGACAACAGAAATTTCCAAAGAAGGTCTCCCATAATTTGTTATAGATGTGGTGCTAATGACCATGTGGGAAATTACAAAGGGTGTCCTGCTTGGAACAAAATTTGTGTTAAATGCAAAAAATCAGGCCATTTTACTAAAATGTGCAAATCCACACAGAAAGTAAATTTTTTATCACATGATGAGTATGATGACTGCGAACAACCTTCTGAAATTAACACGATGTTGTGTGTTGGTGATACCGAGTGCAAAGGTTTTCCTAGTGACATCATTCTTATTAATGGTGTAGAAATCTCCATGCTCATTGACTCTTGTGCTTGGTACACCATAATAGGCAAAGATGTTTTCGACAAGTTTTGGTCTCCAAAAGAACTGTCACCACCCGACATACATCCCGGTGGGTATACTGGGAAGAAGATAGACCTTGAAGGTTTTATGTGGGCAGAGATCAGCTTCAAAGATAGAACTATCAAGGGGAAGGTTTACGTCTCCTCTAAAGGAGCATCTATCTTATGTTGGCCCCATCAGTTCGATCTAGGGATCAAGCTTGATCCCAATGCCTCCCCTCCTGTATATGTAGTTCCTCCTGAAAATGACTTTGTCTCCCAACTAAAAAGAGATTTTCCGTGCATTTTTAATGATAATTTGGGTGTGTTTGCTAATTTTAAACACCGCATTATCCTTAAAGAATCAGCTGTTCCTGTCCGACATAGGGTCAGAAATGTACCCTTGGCCTACCGTGATAAATTAAAGTTAATTTTATCTGACTTAGTTTCAAAAAAAATCATTGAACCGGTCGAGTCATCCCCTTGGGTTTCGCCCGTTGTTTTATCCCTGAAAAGCAACGGTGAGCTTCGTCTGTGTGTAGATCTCCGCAGCTTAAACAAGGAGATCTGGATCGACAGACATCCTTTACCCAACATACATGAGCTCATTTCCACTCTCTCTGGCGCCTGTGTTTTTTCCACACTTGATCTAACCAGCGCCTACCATCAGGTGATTTTACATGAGGACTCCAAATTTCTAACCACTTTTATTACACCTGAAGGTTTGTTTCAGTACCGTCGTATGCCCTTTGGTCTAGCTAGTGCAGCCTCCGTATTCCAACGCCTCATGAAGACACTTCTGGAAGGATGTGAGGGTGCAATTGCATTCCAGGACGACATTTTGGTACATGGAAAAGATTTTGAGGAGCATGATAAAAATTTGGCTAAAGTTTTAAAAAGTGTACAGGATTTTGGTCTCACTCTTAAACTGTCTAAATGCAAATTCAGACAAAGTCAGGTTGAATACTTAGGCCACGAGATTTCAGCGCTAGGAATTAAACCCAAACTCAATCACGTCAAGAGTATATCCGAAGCCCCCGCTCCTTTGAACAAAGACCAACTTGTTTCCTTCCTTGGTCTCACAGAATTTTATAGCAAATTCGTCAAAGATTATGCTTCCAAGGTCCACCCCCTCAGAATGTTGTTGAAGAAAGATGTGAAGTTTTTGTGGAATAACGATCAGCAACATGCTTTCGAATTACTTAAACAAGAAATCATCAGTGCTCCTTTCTTAAGACCTTTTGATTTAGGAAAAGAATGCATAGTGTGTGTGGATGCGAGCAATGTTGGCCTAGGTTCTGTCTTGATGCAAAAAGACAAGGGCGAAGAGTATGTTGTGTCATATGCTTCAAGAACCTTGCGAGGCGCTGAGTTCAATTACTCCACAATTGAAAAAGAGCTACTAGCTTGCACCTGGGCCTCTGAACATTTTAGGCAATTTCTCTGGGGAACCAGGTTCTGTTTAAGAACCGACCATAAACCCCTCATCAATATGCTGGCAGCTGGTGGTGGCAGGACCTTAACAGCGCGCTTAGCACGTCTTGCAGCCAAATTGCAAGAATTTCAATGTACTGTAGAATATGTCCCTGGACGGTTAAATGTGCACGCCGACTGCATGTCCAGGTTGCCCTTAGTAAATTCTATTTTTTCTGTTAGTTGGAACAATGAGTCTGATGTCGTTTCTAACATCGACGATGTCAACGATTGTGGTCCAACTGGCGTTTCGCCTAGCATATCTGAAATTGACTGGAGGGAAGCCATGGCGAATGATTCTGACCTTGCTTCCTTAACCAGGTACTTACAATATGGTTGGCCTCGTGAGCGGTACTTATCTGGAGACATTCTCTCCCTTTTTAAGGTAAATGACGAACTCATGTTTGATCAAGGTTTCGTGTTTCGTAGCGACAAAATTATTCCCCCCACTTCTTTGAGGGAAAGAATTATTTCCATGGCCCATGAAGGCCATATGGGCATGTCTGGCACAAAAAGGCGCATACGCGAGTTCTACTGGTGGCCTGGTGTTGACAGAATGGTTGACAAATGGGTTCGCTCATGCCCCCCTTGCGACAAAAGTGACAAAACCGTCAAACCCTTGTCTGTTACCACTACTCCCATTGAATTTGCCTCTTGCCCCTGGAAGAAATTGGGCATTGACATAATTGGACCCCTTAATTTGTCTTCCCAGCAAAATGTATTTGGCCTGGTCCTCATCGATTATTTTTCTAAGTGGCCAGAACTAAAAATTGTCGACAAGGTTGGTTCCACTCAAATCATCCAATTTCTTGATGAAGTTTTCTGCAGGGAAGGGATTCCCGCGGAGATAGTGTCGGACAATGGCCCACAATTTATAAGCAAAGAATTTCTGTCATTCATCCAGAGGTGCGGCATCGTGCACAAAAGGGTGTCGAATTATAACCCACAAGCTAACGGTCAAACGGAACGCTTTAACCGTGTCATTAAAGAGTCCATTCAACTGGCTGTTAAAAGCAACCTAGACTGGAAAAAAACCTTGCGTTCCACCTTACTGTCTTACCGCACTTCACCCAACTCTGTTACCGGGTTTTCACCTTTTGAATTGCTTAGAGGCAGGAAGCCTGGCTCCAAACTCTTGCCTTGGTGGATGAAAGTTAAATTACCGGTTGATCCCTCTGTAGACCCTGCTTGTGTCAAAGACAGAGTTTTGAAATATCAGGAAAAAATGAAAGCCAACTTTTTGTCTACCAAAAGCTCCGGTCAGAAGGTCAGGGTGGGTGATTTCGTCCGTGTGAAATTAGGCAGAGCTTTTGACCATAAGTGGAGTAAGTGGTCGGATCCTTGCAAGGTTGTTGAAGTATTTTCAAAGGCTGTGAGAGTTGAGGATGGGAAAATATGGAATTTCAGAAGGGTTTCTTTGTGTAAAGGTTCGAATCCTTCTAATGTGGAATCCTACTCTGTACCATCCTCTTATAATGATTTTACCACTGCTAAGACTTTGTGTGATCAAAATGATGCATCTTCTGCTCCCTTGTTTGACTCTTTTGGCTCTGAGAACCAGACTCTTGATCCTGTTGTTCTTGTGCCTAATAACTGCAGTACATCCATTCCTGACAACGGTAACGTGATCACTGAACCATCTCTTAGCATTGGCAATGATCCTGTTAGTAGAAATGTTTCCATACCTTGTCCTGTGACTTCTAATGATGATAATTCCTCCCTTAGGAAAAGTGTTCGTGTAAAGCATACTCCTGTAAAGTTGCATGATTACTACCGTTAAGTTTTTTTTTTCTTGTGTTTTTTTTTTGTTTTTTTTAGGGGGGAAGGTGTGTAGTATTCCATTCTGTGTACTTCCCTTCCCGTGCTCTATTTAGAATTGTTTTGGTTCTTACTGCCTGAGGATTCTTAGGGATCTTTGGGAGTGTAATGTTCTAGTGTGATCAGTTACAGCTGTGCATCTGTTCGTGGTGGTTGTGTAAGCTGTCTCTGTATAATAAACTGGATTTATCTTCAAGAAGCCTCTATCCATTTACTACAAGTGGGTAGCCTGGTGCCCACCCACGGAACCCATCACATTCTCGTGGAAGCGGGGGAAACTCCAAAGACCTCGTGGCCCCAGCCGGCTCCCTACATCCAGTTGCAGCTGACATTGCTCCCGCCCACAAGGATCAGCTAAATTGCAGCTCCCTGCTGATGGGAGCAATATTCAGATGTGTTACCCTGCCAATCAGTGTGAGCAGAAAAACATATCTCAAGTTCGCTCCTATCTGGCGGGAGCATTTTTCAAGCTTGAAATTGCTACCTCCAAGTTAGAGCAAACACAAGTTTCCCTGACCACAACAATGCAGGCAGGCAAACCGCTATGTCCCAGGGGTGGGCACCCAGGACATAGCAGGAGAAAGCCCTGGTGTGGTGGCCAACGCAGGGCAATTAATGGCTCAAGGAGAGTGGTTGTGCTGCCTCCATCCCTTTTCAAATTGTGGCCTGGGTATGGGGTCTCTAGGGCTGAAATCAGCATAGGGAAGGGGGCCACGAGGCCCCCCTCCCCAATGCTAAAATAGATGGGCCACGGGGATGGGGTCCCTGAGGCCAAAAGTGGCACATGGATTGGCGTTGCGTGCCCCATCCCTCTTTTACAACCATGACCAAGCCCCGGGTGATGGTGTCCCCAGGCTTCAGGTTATATTGCGGCGCCCCGGGGGATGTCATCCGCACAAATTATATTTATAATTCCCCCTAGGACCTTACCAACCCGGGGGGCATAGAAAAGCGAAGCACGGGAGACAGCACTTATTTATTTATTTTTTTCAAGGATTTGCGGACCCTCTGCGAATTTGTGATAACATTTCAATTAAAATGAAAAAAAAAAAGAACTTTTGGACTCCGGACGGGCTCCCTGTTTGACCCCACAACCAGGCCTAGGGGTCACGCTATGAGTGACACTGGACAAAACACAATGAGCATCCTTGAATTCAGGGTAACTTAGCCCGAGATGAAGAGATTAAATACTCCAGAAAATCTAATCAATTAAGTGTACACAGGCACTAAGACTTAGGTATATATACATATCTATACACGAAATAGCAGAGGGACATTGGACATAATACAGTGATCACCCTTGAATTTAGGGGCACTAAGCCCGAGATGAAGATATAAAACACGGCAGAGAATGTAATCAATTAAGTGTATATAGGCACGATGCCTTAAGTATATGTACATCTATACACATTTGTAGAAATGCAGAAACACTTACATTAAAGCACATGATTGTTTATACCAGTGGCGCAAACATAGTAACCATATTCAACAACATATGGCCCACGGCCTAATAATGAAGTTTGTAGTATATAGACAATATGCTGTTGACATGTAGTTCCTGTCTAACTGACAAACCCTGACTTTTAAAAGTTTGCTCAGATATAATGTGTAAATATTGTAAATATGAACTAATACTCCAATAATGCCTCATTATGGGCAACATGGGATACCATTATAAAAAGAAAGAAATGAAGGACTTACTCAACCGTGATCAAGACCTAGGGGGTCATTAGGATGGCGGGCAAACTTTGTCCGCCCGCCATCCATTCGGGGAATGGGACCGCCTGCCGATGCTGCAGAGGTCCCGTGCCTGCTATTAGGATGCACCCGCCACAGTGGCGGGCGCATCCTGCATTCCTGACATTGTGGCGGGCGGTGCACTCAGTAGTGCCTGCCACAATGCCAGGAAGGCATGGAGTGCACTTCCATGCACAACATGGCAGGCACCGCGCGGTGCCTGCCATGTTGTGCATGGAACTGCAGGGGGTACCATGTGCACCCCCCACCCCCCTGAATCCCACATGGGTTTTTATGTTGCAAATAAGATGTGTTTTCAAACGAACTCACTAGAGATAACTACGCGGCACTACAAGAACCAGCAGGCTGTGAATAAAGCCACGCCCACGGAGGCAGGCTCTATAAGAAATGGGTGCACGTAAAAGCAGTTTGATTTCCACAGCGAGCCATTCAAGAAGGGAGGTTTTTCCCGAAACCGGTCTGGCGGAATGAATTATGTGGATGTTTCTTCCGTTTTTCCATTTTATGCAACTGCCTTGAAATAAAAGTTGGAACACTCGTACTCACCTGTGGCTTCTTCCAATGGGGTAACCATGTTTTGAAATATATATATATATATATATATTACCTACTGGCGGTCGCCAGTAGGTAGTTATAGTTAGGATTGTTTTCCATAGAAAATCCACAACATTCTATTGGGAATAACTTTGGCGCAGATTGAGGGATCTGCCTGTAATTTTCCTTAAATTTGCCTCGCTGCGCTCTGCTCCTTTCCTGAAAGTTTCGGGGGGATTCGTCAAGCGGGGGCCGAGATAAAAGGGGGGTCCCAAAACGTGTTTTCCCCATGTTAATTTCCATAGGGCGGTTGGACTCACTTTTAGCCCGAAGGGCTGAATGGATTTCCACCAAACTTGGCAAAATTGTAGGGACTGGTAGCCCGATGTGCCTTTGCTATGTCTCAAGATATGTGCTCCAGTGGATTTTGAGTAATTTAGGTTCAAAAAAATATATATATCTATAAGCGCACCCTGGTACGCTGATTGGCTCTCGGGTGTCTGTCAACATTCCAAACAGTCCGGAGCGGCCGCCATCTTGTGTCTCGGTAGGATCGAGACACAAGAGGTGGCAAAAACAAAGGGGGAAATGACCATAAGGGGGCAGGGTAGACCCCCCCTGACCCCTGGGTTTGATGTAGGGGCCATAAAAGGGCCCCGCGTGGCAAAAAAAAATATTTTTTTTTCCAATTTGCGCCGGGGGGGTCGGGGGGGGGGGGCTTGGGGGACGTACCGGGGAGCGTACCTTGGGGAAAAAAGAATGACCGATTTTTAAAAAATCAAGCCATGTTTTATAAATTGGAGGTAGTTCTAAAAAGAACTGTTTTTTTTCTTTTTTTTGTTGTTTTATATTTTTTTAATGTTTTATTGAACATTTTTTACTTTTTTTGGCTTTTATGAACTATTTTATATTTTTTTGATATTTTTATGGGGAGAAACAAAAAACAGGGAATTGTAAACGGCTCAACTGGAGCAAAAAAAAAAATCATGAAAAAATTATGGTTCTTTGGGGCTATTGTGGTTGTCACCAGCAAGGATGATGAGCTTTATGCTCTGCTCACCATAGGTGATGGTCTTACCACAAAAAATACATGTGATCCTGAATTCACCAAACCGTGGTTGTATGCTTGGGATCATCTCCCTTGTCTCTGGTCCCGATGGAGTGGGTTGCTTTCTTTTGGAGGTGCTGGGTGAACGTTGGGGAGGGTTACTGGCCAGTTCTCTCACCTCTGCAGCAGCATAGTTGTTGGGATGCCTGCGCTGCATATGCTGAATCATGGTGTAATTGCCAAATGAATATTTCTTATTAGGGTTCCCCCTTGAAAGTTCAATGCCACAGATTCGGCAAGTGACCTTTGGCGCATTCACTTTCTTCTTGCCCTCTGGGATGGAAAAAAACTCCCATACAATGTGCTCCTTTGGCCTATATGGGGTATTGTCTTCTCCCCTCCTCCTCCTCCTCCTCCTCTTCTTCATCTTCACCACCAATGTGATGTTGTGGTGGTCCTCTTGGTGGTGGTGGTGGTGATGGTGGTGGTGCAGATGCTCCAGCTGCTGCTGCTACTCTAGCCATTTTAAAGTACAAAAGATTAGTCACAGATCTCCAAACAGGTCTTCCACAGTCAAAGGACAAAGTCAGAATAAGGAAAAAAGGTGGGGACTTTCATCATTTGGAAAAAAAACTGTCCTGGACCAATGAAAAGTGTTATTTTCAGGTCACATGACCCGGACTTTCATCATTTGGAAACCAAAACTGTTCTGCACCAATGAAAAGTGTTATTTTCAGGTCACATGACCCGACGCGCTTACGCTACGCGCCCCGGGGCGCGCCCGGAGGCGCTTACGCTGTGCGATCGTATGCGCTCGGGTGCTTCCGGGTGCGCTTACGCAATGCGTCATATGACGCATCACGCGGCTACGCGATACGTCACGATGTTGTTTTCGTTCGCGGCAATAGCGCTAACGGGACGCTCACCGGTACGCGCCCCGGGGCGCGCCGTAACACTGCGCTTACCGGTGAGTGCATCGGTACGCGCCCCGGGAGCGCTCCGGGGCAAAAAAAACCATAAAAAAATAGTATTAAATATAAAATTCATTATAAAAAATATTACATTTCATACCTATAGAGATTTGCTGTTAAAAAACCTATGAAATTCACTGAAAAAACCATAGGTTTCACAACAGTTATAGTTAGGAATTAGCATTTAAAAAACCTATGAAATTCACTGAAAAAACCATAGGTTTCACATCAGTTATAGTTAGGAATTAGCATTTAAAAAACCTATAAAATTCACTGAAAAAACATAGGTTTGACACCAGTTATAGTTAGCTGGAAATTTTACTCGCATAAAACCAATGAAATTCCCACGTTATAGTTAGTTGGACTCACTATAACTTGCGCGTGGAATGCACTGCTGATGACGTCACATATTACATCACTCATGACATGGTCAGTGACATCACTCATAACATCACTGATGACACCATCCTTGTGACAGAGTGACAGACCTCTTTTCACTGTAATGTAACCCTTGAAACACATATTCAAAAATAGAAACTTAAATTTTTTTTTAAATGGAGATACCCATACCAGTTACAACAACCAATTCAATAATTCCACCATCTATATACACATCCACTCATTGACCAACAGTTCTATATAGTCACTCATACATATACTCACTGATCATATGTAGTGATACACCTATACATCCTGTTACACACCGACAGTCATCCAAAAGATACTCTCACACATACTCACACATGCAAATAAACTATTGAACATCCATTTATTTGCATATACAGCTATACACACACAACCACCTTACTTCTAAGGAAATTTACACATACTTACTCTCTTAAACAATCACTTATAGAAACACATACTTATTTAAACAGATACTCTTACAATTTCTTACTCTCACATATACTCACTTATATACATCAATAGTCACATATATTAGATTAAAACATATGTAGTTATTGATAAAGACACTACTGAGACAGTCATTCAGTCACTAACACACACATGTATACACTCATCCACCCATACAGTCCTGCACATATGCTGTCTTCAAAACACATGCAAAGAGAGAGTCAGTAATTCATGCATCTATGTGCTAGGTAATACCCCCACCAAACCATACAAACACTCATACTGATACAAAAAAACCCATCTAATAACCCATATACGTACACATGTAGCTACTCACCGACCCATGCAGCCACTTATACACAAAGTGAAACAATAATCCATATATTTAAATATTTAAACATTACTCACTAATATATGTATTCACTAAGATACACTTAATAAGCCAGTTAACCAATCAATTTGTTATTAAAAAAAACATCCATTTAGACATTTATTTAAACATTTATTCTTCCATCAACTTTTACATATACATATATAAAACATATTTATTTTTAAAAAAGACACACATTCACTGGATGGTGTCATCAGTGATGTTATGAGTGATGTCACTGACCATGTCATGAGTGATGTAATATGTGACGTCATCAGCAGTGCATTGCACGCGCAAGTTATAGTGAGTCCAACTAACTATAACGTGGGAATTTCATTGGTTTTATGCGAGTAAAATTTCCAGCTAACTATAACTGGTGTCAAACCTATGTTTTTTTCAGTGAATTTTATAGGTTTTTTAAATGCTAATTCCTAACTATAACTGATGTGAAACCTATGGTTTTTTCAGTGAATATATATATATATATATGATTTACCGTGATGACTGGTGACTTTTGAAAGAGGTGGGTGTAATTTATGTTATATTAAATTTATACTTTTAAATAACTGTGTACATATATTTTATTACATTTAAAATTCCACACAAAAACCCACAAAAAACCCAATACAAAAACCATTTAAAAAGCTAGGGAATATGGGGCCAAACAATGTAGATTCTTGGTAAGTATTCCAGACATTAGCTTCTCTTTCTTCCAGAACTGGGGGGGTCTTATGAGCTTCGAAGCGGAGTCACACCCCCTTTTAAAATCTAAGCATTTTAAATTCTTAAAGTAATAGTTTTTCCTTTTAATCACAAATGTAAAACTAGAAATCACAAAATGCATTGAGTGCAGAGCTAAACTGATACACCTGGCAGTGGCAGAACCCTATACACCTGGCACTGTAACTCAGTTTTACAAGGTGCTTTAACATCCATGACAAAGTTTGGGAACACACAAAATAGAAATATTACTGTAAAACAGGGGGGGGGGAGGGGGTAATTGTTTGCCAAATGACAAGCACTGGTGTCTGAGAAGAAAGCAGGTAAGGCAAGGTTAAGGGCTCTGTTGTAAACAAAAGCAAGCAGACGTCTTGAAGGCCTCTGTGGGCACAGGCAATTACCTCAAATAGCTTCCAGAAGTCTCAAATCAGTTTATGAAAACAAAAATTAACTTTCCATATAAACATAATTACAATGAAACAACAGGCAGCGGTCAGCTCCCGGAGCCGGGCGTGGAGCCAAGCGCCGGTTCATTTAGGAGACAGAATTAATAATGACTCTCTGGGCCCTGGAAAGCTCTTTATAGGCCGGTGATCTGCTGAGTGATGGAGACAGGCTGATGATGGGTTTGAGAGGTGATGCCCACCAGGGCTGCCCGCGCTGCAGCACCCAGAGGCCTCCGGGCACACTGCTTCCGTGTTTGTAGCGCGCTGTGCACTTATTATAATACTGCACAAATATATAGATAATGACGTGGTGATTACAAGTCCTGATGGACGCCCTGTTGCAGTCCAGGAGTTTCAACTACAGTCATGCATTCTGGGAATTGTAGTCTTTATCTGCGTGGCTTTCAATTCATTTTCTAGTTTCCTATAATCGTTTGTGTAAGGAGCCACAGGACTTGGATAGTATATCCTAGGGGCCATAAAGTCTCTGAATATACTTGTGAGTATTTAGCAAAATACATTAGACTGGAAGTCTTGAATGTCTTGTGTCCAAAATGTCCTGGAGTTTTTTATTGACTCGAAGTAAGCTCTCCTCTCTTCCAAGTGTTCTGTCTAGAAATTCACCAGTTGGATTACCTTTAAATTCGTGAACTGAAGTGTGCGCCATATGTTCTCTGAATTTTATCTCTTAAAAGCCCATGTCAAAAACAAAACGCCTCCTTTATCAGCGAATTTTATGACGATCTGTTCATTATTGACCAATTTTTAAAATATGTTTTACAGCCAAGATAATCAGTATACTTCTTGGAAATAAACGACATTTTTTCTCATATACCTGCAGTACGTTGTTTACTATTTGGCTTGAACATAGAGATATATCTCATGAATTTGTGTAAGACTAACGCAGATCTTGAAAACTGAAAAAACATAAGAGAAGTGAGCTTGTAGTCAGATACTTCAAGTGTGCAGGCCAGAATCTAGGAAGAATATACAGATTCTAGAAATGAGCAGATATATGGTGTGGTGTGCCAGAGGACGAATATTCTTGCACCCAAAAGATGTTCTTTAAAGATCAACAAACAAAGAATTAATAAAACTTTTCTACAACATAAGAAAATAGAGTGCTGTGAGGGGGATTCTACAAAGACGCCACCTGAGTTTACATATCACCATTGGACATAACTGATGCAACCCCTGCCCTTTAATGATTATACCAGCAGCGGCCCATGCAGGTAAGAGCGGTGGGGCTGGGTGGGGGGGAAATTTCGACAGACGACGAGGGAAAATTAATTATTTATTTAACTTCCCCTTGCGGTCGTCTGTCGGATACGCCCAACTCGCCCCACCACTCTTACCTGCATAGGCCGCTCCTGCATTATAGTCGTTATTTTGATGTGAACATATACTGATGTAGAGTGCTCTGATCCATTGGGTCTTGCCTGCGCTATACAAAACTCTTAAATAACTGAATAAACTATTTTGATGCACTCACTGATCACCCATTTTACAACACAATACAAGCACAGGTGGGGAGTAGGTGCATTTGTGGCAACATGGATTCTTGCACTCCTTCACAATGCTCCACGCCTGTGTGCACCTCTTTTTCCAACCTCACACAATAGAACCAGCTGTACCCTGATAGGTCAAGCTACCACCAATAGCCATTCAAACATGCACTTCAATTGCTCCCAGGATGCAGATGGAAATTGGAGCATCAACACTGCATGATCTCATTAGGTGTGGAAAGTCCTCAATAAGTGGTACTTATTGAGTAGATGCTTACGCAACATCAAAAAGCAGGTTAGTAATTTATAAATAGTGTATTCTTACCACCTAACAACACAATTCTAAAACAATCTCTGTTCAACACTTCAAGTACCAGGAATTCCCTCAGAGACATGCATTTCAAGCAGTGCCAAACAATTTTAAAGTCAACAACACAACACCATAAAAATCTCAAACCAATTTAGAAAAATATTTAAAAAAATGGAAAGAGCAAAAAGATACCCAAAATGATTAAAGTCAGAAAAGGAAAATTGGACATATGAGTTTTTAATGTTTTGTTGAACAAGGTGTCAAAAAACTTGACCGAGGTGCAATTTCAGGCCGACTATGATGGAGTAGTGGTCGTGTAAGCCCAGCGGTTCATACCATTCATAATGTTTACAAAGGTGGATTCCATAGATACCGACGCCGCTTCACCTTTGAGATAGATTTGCCTCTGCGCTGCAGTTCGAGGCTTTACCTATGGACTTCAAAGTTGATTTAGAGTTTGTCACATAGGGTACTCGCAAATGTGATAGAGTACCTTGTTCACCAAACAAATGGCTCATTCGCCTCCTTTGGAGACAAGTGGAATAAAGAAAGATGCTACGAATTTAATGAATCTGTGGGTCGTACTCTTGCTATACGTACTAGGCAGAATGTCTCCACTGGCCAAGTGCGTGGGGTCCAGGATGAAGCAGGATTAACAGTGTCAGGTACAGAGGGAATACGAGAAGTATTTAGAAAATTTTATATCTCACTATACGATCAAGAGAACCCAATTGATGTCTCTAAGATAAGTGACTATCTGCGAGATATTCCAGTAACAATTCTATTAGAGGACGATGCAAAGAAACTGGAAGACCTATTTAGTTCTGACGAGATTCTGACTGCCCTGACTAGTCTCCCCTCTAGGAAGGCTGCAGGACCTGACCAAATTCCAGTGAAATTTTTTTTAATTTTCTGGGACATAATTAAACAGGATCTGACAGCCACAATGCAGCAGGCGCAGGGAGGGATATCGATCCCAAAAAGCTGGGCAGGGGCAAACATTGTCATAATTTTGAAAAAGGGCAAACCCCCTAACCAACCTGGATCATACAGACCCATAACCTTGATGAACGCGGATACAAAAATATACTCGAAGGTATTGGCGCTTAGAGTTGCCAAGGTAATCAATATCCTTTTGAGTATTAATCCACACGGGTTTATACCAGGGAGAGGCACCACCCATCACATACGAAAAGTCATTACCCTTCTAGATGCTGCAGAGGTTGCAGGAGACCCGATGGCTATTATGTTACTGGACGCAGAAAAAGCTTTCGATCGGGTCTCCTGGGACTTTCTATGGTTTATATTGAGGAGGTTGGGCTTTGGAGGGGGACTGGTGAGAGCTCTGCAGGTATTATATGCGGCCCCAACCGCTCGTATTCGAGTAAATGCAGGATACACGCTCCCATTTAAAATCAAAAGGGGAACGCGACAGGGGTGCCCCTGCTCCCCGCTCCTGTTTGCTCTCTACATTTGCTGCGGGCTTCAAAATTGCCGCCATTTCGGTAGACCAGGCGATGCCCACTGCATCTGGCCACGCCCCCCGCCGATGTTATGAAAGAGCGCTGACTGCTAGCGCTAATCAGATAGTGGACACTAGAACTCCTGAGGCACAGCCGGGAGCACGTTAGCACTTTGTACCTATTCGTTTTTTCATCTTTTTAAAATCATTGTTGTGATAGTTTGTTAGATCTGCTAACCCCCTCCCTGTGCTCCCATTACCTTCTTCGAGCAGGGCATCCCCGCGCAGCCGATTGAGCGCTGCTGCGGGCTTCAAAATTGCCGCCATTTCGGTAGACCAGGCGACGCCCACTGCATCTGGTCACGCCCCCCCCGCATCCCCTCCTGATATAATATGTGCACCTCCCGGACGAGCGCAGCGGGCGCGCCTAAGGCAAGCCCGTCTGCGCCCGTCCGTGCCTGGACCGGGCCTAGGGTCACTGCCCCTGCCAGTTTTTCCAATATTGACCCAGAGATAACTCTAACATATGATTCTAACTTTCTTCACTCTTTAAATTTCCCTTCTCATCATTGCCAACGCCTGGAACTGGCCAATCAGCCATATTCTCTTCCATATACGTGTCCCAGTTGCTCTTTTGTTACCAATAATTACCGTTGTCTACCAACAAACACTATTGGCAGGAATAAAATATTGCCTAAACCATGTGTGGCAGCACTAATCAACGCACGTTGCCTGCCCAAGCACAAATATGAGATTTCAAACTTCATTTAGGACTGCAAACTCGATCTCCTTTTTATTACAGAGACTCGGGGTGATACCTCCTGTGCACCTGACTTTGTTACTGCAACCCCCGAAGGATTTTCGAACATTAGATTGGATAGACCACACCCTAAAAAAGGAGGTGGACTAGCCTTTATATATCGTAGCAATCTAACAGTGCGAACTGAGGCTGTCCCCATCACAAGTTGTGAAGCCATCTCTCTTACAATTTCCATTCCCCATGCTCCCCCTTTTAAAGGCACACTTATTTACCGTCCTCCAGGACCTCGTAGTTCTTTTCTCATTCATCTACCCATTAGAACCATTGGCAGGTGAAAATCAGTATACCATTCTGGGCGATTTTAATTTTCACCTCGAGTTGCTGGATAATTCTGACACCGCAGCTCTTCTATCCGAATTGGATGCAATAGGACTCCCACAATTAGTTACCAGTCCTACGCATATTGCGGGCCACCTTCTGGACGGTCTTTTCTCCAGTGACACATCACTTACGATGAAGGATGTTCTCCCCCTCACTTGGACTGATCACTCGGCCATTCTTTTTGATTTTCTTCTAATATCTACTCCCCTCTTGGCCAACCCCCCCCCCCCACCCACTAATCAATTTAGAGCATGGAAAAGTATTGATATTCCTGCTTCTCAGTCATTACTATTAACTTCTCTGCCACCTACTGGGACTGATCCTGAATTAGGAGCTAATAATTATACCAACTGGATACAAAACACAGTCAACTTGACAGTTCCTTTAAAGAAACTATCTACTAACAGGGCTTCTAAATCCTCACCCTGGTACAATGACACTCTTAGACAAGAAAAGTAAAAATGTAGACGTCAGGAACGTAGATGGAGACGAGATTATGACCCAGAGCAAAAATCCTGCTATAAAGCCATGATGTTCAATTATAAGCAACTTATCATTACGGAAAAAAGTAAATTCTATAGTACTCAAATCAATCTTGCACATGACTCCACAAAACAACTGTTTCAGGTAGTAACACGTCTCTCTGGACAAGCAGCAACCAGTCCCATCATAGCCACGCAAGAGCTCTGTGATTCCTTGGCGAATCACTTTCAAAAGAAAGTGATTGATATCGTCACCCAATTCAAGGCTCACACAACCACTACTGGGCATCCGTCTTTCACTCCCAATGATCATATGTCCCTTCCCCGGGCACGCCCCAACCCGCCTTACTCAGTCCCCCTCTGCTCCTTCCAGGAATTTACTCAGGCTCCGTTGGAACTGGTATCTCATCTTATTTGTACCACGAACTCTGGTTCCCCGGAGGATGCATGCCCCCCTTCCATTCTTAAAATTTTTCCAGATATCGTAGGTCCAAAACTCACAGATATTTTTAACGCCATGTTTTCGTCCAACATCTTTCCTTCCATCTGGAAGAAAGCGACTATCAAACCTCTCATTAAGAAGAGTTCCTTAGACCCTTCTATAGTCGCTAATTACCGCCCTATAGCTTGCCTCCCTCTCCCCGCCAAAATTGTGGAAAAGATTATGAACATCCAAATCTCAGATTTCATAGATCAGAACAACTGTCTAGATAATTCACAATCTGGTTTCCGGAAGAGACACGGAACGGAATCCGCGCTCATTAAAGCTACAGATGAAATCAGGATGACACTTGATGGCGGAGGATCAGCAGTGCTCATTCTGTTGGACCTGTCGGCTGCTTTTGACACGGTCGATCACTCTATTTTGATCGACCGTGTCGCAGCGGCAGGAATCACAGGTGGCGCTGAAGAGCTTATTTCTTCTTTTCTCACTGATCGTGTACAATCAGTCGCCTTCGGCAATTTCAATTCACCTCCTTTCACTCTTCCCTGTGGTGTCCCCCAGGGATCCTCGCTAAGTCCGACACTATTTAACATCTATGTGTTGGACTTGGCGAGGATCATAAAAATCCATTACCTGGCAGTGACATCCTACGCTGATGACACCCAGATTGTCTTAGCCATTAACAAAAATGGAGATGAAGTGGCTTCCAATTTTAATCAGGGAATGTTAGCTATAACTTCCAGTGCCGCCGCTGCCCGCAGCCGGGACCCTGCCAGCTGTGACCCTGTGACCCACTGATTGCTGCCCTTGCCCCACCTGCGCCGCGCTGTTACCGCGTTCCTCCTGTCTCCCCTTGTGCTTCGGCTCCTGGTAAGATTGTACCTCTGTAACTCCGTCGCTGTTTCCCCCGGTGTACTGTTAGCCCCCTGTTTTATTTTCTGTATCCCCGCTCTGGTTAAGTATTGTAGTTTTGTCAGCCCCCTGTTTTATTTTTGTATCCCCGTTCTGTTAGTACTGTAATATTGTCCCCCTGTGTTTTCGGCGCCCCCGGCCCCTGCCGCGCTTCCCGCCACCTCCCCGCTCCCCGCCCCTCTCCTCTGCAGCCCTCCCCATTCGCCGCCCCGCTCCCCGCCTCCCAGCTGCCCCTCCCTCGCTCCGCCCCCCCACTCTCCACATATGGCAGAGTGGCCCAAGCGCAGCGTGCACGCGCAGCGGGCGCGCCGAATGAGCGCATGGACCGCGCCCAGCGCCAGGACCCCTGGCCCCCACAGCCGGAAACCGACCCGCCGGACCTACAACGCCACCGAACTCAACGCACTCAACACCGGCCGATCCCCGGGATGCTACTGAGCAACACCGAGACGCACCCACGGACCCTTCAGCTGCCACTCCTGCAAGTTCACCTGCAACCGGACCCAAGCCACACCAGCACCCACCAAGCCGAACACCAACAGCACCCACCTGAAGTGCATCCTGCTCAACACCCGCTCCGTCCACAGACACGCCGTCGAGCTCTGGAACCTGCTCGACACCACAGCCCCAGACGTCGCCTTCCTCACAGAAACCTGGATGAACGCCTCCTTAGCGCCCGACATCGCCATCGCCATTCCGGACGGCTACAAGATCATCCGGAGGGACCGCGTCAACCAGACAGGAGGAGGCATCGCCATCATCCACAGGAACACCATCCGCATCACGACCAACGCCGACGACACCCTCGCACCCGCCGAACACCTGCACTTCCAGATCCACATCAACCCCAAGACAACCCTCAGAGGCACCCTCATCTACAGACCCCCGGGACCACGCACACAATTCAGCGAAGACATCGCCAACTTCATCAGCCCGCACGCCCTCCTCTCCGCTGACTACATCCTCATCGGGGACCTCAACTTCCACCTGGAGAACAACAACGACCGCAACACCACCACCCTGCTGGACAACCTCGCCAACCTCGGACTCAAGCAACTGGTGAACACCCCCACCCACTACGCCGGACACACACTCGACCCGATCTTCTCTTCCAGCAAGGACATCGCCTTCAGCCACGCCACGGGACTCCACTGGACGGACCACAGCTGCGTCCACTTCAGCTTCAGAAGGACCACGGCCATCACCAGCAACAGGTTCCCCGCAGAAGCTGGAACAAGATCACAGCCGACCAGCTCGCGACTTCCCTGAGCAAGAAGCCTCCCACCAGCACAACGAACCCCAGCCAAGCGGCCACCAACCTCACGAAATGGATCAGCGACTGCGCAGACGACCTCCCCCCGCTGAAGACCCCGCCGAGCAGACCCGGCAGCAAGAAAGCCCCATGGTTTAACGACGAACTCAAGAGCTCCAAGAAGAACTGCAGAGCACTCGAGAAAACCTGGCGCAGAGACCCAACACCGGACAACATGACTGCCCTCAAGCTCGCCACCCGAAAACACCACCAACTGATCCACGCCACCAAGAAAACCGCATTCAAGGAACGACTGGACAACAACGCACACAACAGCAAGGAACTCTTCAACATCGTCAAAGAGCTCTCCAACCCCAACGCCGGAAACAACTACATCACCCCTTCGCAAGACCTCTGCAACTCCCTCGCCTCCTACTTCCACAACAAGATCGCGGACATCCACAACAGCTTCAGCACTCAACCGACGCACGCAACGACAGAACCACCGCCCCCCACCACCACCCTCCGCGCCTGGACCCTGATTAGCATCGAAGACACCACCCGCACGATGAACTCCATCCACTCCGGATCTCCGACAGACCCCTGCCCTCACCAAGTCTTCAACAAGGCCGACACTGTCATCGCACCCAACCTGCGGGACATCATCAACACCTCCTTCGACACCGCCACCTTCCCGGAGAGCTGGAAGCACGCCGACCTCAGCGCTCTACTCAAGAAACCATCAGCCGACCCCACCGACCTCAAGAACTACCGCCCCATCTCGCTGCTCCCGTTTCCGGCTACTGTCATCGAGAAGACCGTCAACAAGCAACTGGCCGCCTTCCTCGAGACGAACGGTTCCCTCGACCTCTCGCAGTCTGGCTTCCGGGCCAACCACAGCACCGAGACCGCCCTGATCGCAGCTACCGATGACATCCGAGCCCTGCTCGACAACGGAGAAACGGCGGCCCTCATCCTCCTGGACCTCTCCGCGGCCTTCGACACCGTCTGCCACCGTACCCTAGTACAGCGCCTCAGCAACGTCGGAATCCAGGAGAAGGCACTGGAGTGGATCATCTCCTTCCTCGCCGGAAGGACACAGAGAGTCCGCCTGCCCCCGTTCAGATCGGAGGCCACCGAAGTCATCTGCGGCGTTCCTCAAGGCTCCTCGCTCAGCCCAACACTCTTCAACGTCTACATGAGCCCCCTCGCAGCCATCGCATGCCAGCACAACCTCAACATCATCTCCTACGCCGACGACACCCAGCTGATCCTTTCCCTCACCAACAACCCCACCACCGCCAGAGCCAACCTGCACGAAGGGATGACAGACGTGGCCAAATGGATGTCAAACAGCCGCCTGAAACTGAACTCGGACAAGACGGAAGTCCTCATCCTAGGATCCTCACCCTCCGCCTGGGACGACTCCTGGTGGCCCCTCACCCTGGGCAGCGCACCCAAACCAACAGACCACGCACGCAACCTGGGCTTCATCCTGGACTCCTCCCTCTCCATGACCAGACAAGTCAACGCCGTCTCCTCGTCGTGCTTCAACATCCTGCGCATGCTACGCAAGATCTTCCGATGGATCCCTTCCGAGACCAGGAAGACGGTCACCCAGGCCCTCGTCACCAGCCGTCTGGACTACGGCAACTCCCTCTACGCCGGAACCACCGCCAAACTCCAGAAGAGACTCCAGTGGATCCAGAACACCTCAGCACGACTCATCCTGGACATCCCCCGCTGCAGCCACATCTCCGGACACCTGAGAGACCTGCACTGGCTCCCGGTCAACAAGAGAATCACCTTCCGGCTCCTCACCCACGCACACAAAGCCCTACACAACCAAGGCCCAGGATACCTCAACAGCCGCCTCAACTTCTACGCTCCCAAACGCCAGCTTCGATCGACCAGCCACGCCCTCGCCGCCGTCCCCCGCATCCGAAGAGCCACCACAGGAGGAAGGTCCTTCTCCTACCTGGCCGCCAAGACTTGGAACTCCCTTCCGACCCACCTCCGCCTGACCCAAGACCACCTCGCCTTCAGGAAGCAGCTCAAGACCTGGCTGTTCGAGCAGTAGCGGACCCCCCCCCCCCTGCGCTTTGAGACCCTCGGGTGAGTAGCGCGCTATATAAATGCTCTGATTGATTGATTGATTGATTGATTGATAAGTGACTGGATGTCCACAAACTGCTTGAAGCTTAACTCCGATAAAACGGAGGTGATGGTGTTCGGCAATCTCTCCCCAGCTTGGTCACCTACTTGGTGGCCGGCCGCGCTGGGACCACCTCCTCCCCCGGTGACCAAGGCAAGAAACCTGGGAGTTTTGCTGGATACTAAACTCACTTTTACGCACCATGTTAATGCGGTAGTATCATCCTCATTTTACACCATGAGAATGATCAAAAAACTCCTACCCTATCTCCCCATGAACATGGCTAGAACCCTGGTTAACACACTAGTTATGTCTCGCATAGACTATTGTAATGCGCTTTTAGTCAATGCTCAGGAAGGAGTTTTAAAAAAGCTGCAGTTGGTGCAGAAAGCTGTGGCCAGATTGATCATGCCTCCATCTCCGGCACTATTGAACAGCTTCATTGGTTGCCAGTGAAGAAGAGAACTAAATTCTAAGCACTTTGCATTGCGTATAAGGCAATTCACTCTCAAGGCCCGGCCTTTTTACAGGATGCACTCTGCCCCTACAACCCTGTCAGATCTCTTCGATCTTCTACTGCCGGTCTTATGCAGGTTCCCAGGACTAAGAAGGTCTCTTGGGGAGACAGGTCCTTTATAGTGACCACTGCCAAGCTATGGAACAGTCTTCCTAGCCACATCAAAACCTGTACTTCTCTTCTTTCTTTTCGTAAACAGATAAAGACCTGGTTGTTCAGACAATAACTACTTATGAACAAGATAACCTGGCTGCACAATCAATAACTACTCATGAATAAGTATAGTGGACATTCAGCGCCGAGACACCCTCGGGTATTTGTGCGCTCAATAAATTTCCTAAAATAAATAAATACATGGACCCGTATATACGACGCATAGAATTAATAATAATATCTGCCCCGTAGACACTTATAGGGCCCAATGCAAAATCCTGGCTTACGCCGACGACGTAGCGATCGTTACTCCTAAACCCATGGAAGCCATGGCACTGGTTGAGATGGAAGCCCAGCAGTTTTGAGAACTGTCTGGCTACGCTATGAATACTGCTAAAACACAGATTATTAAAAACAGCAAAACACACTGCTTAGATAATCGGGTGGTGGAAAGTGGAGTATATCTAGGGTCTCGAGACCCTACTACACCCAGACGCCTGATGGGCAGTCTGCATGTATTAGAGCCGTATATCCGTCATCTCCTGGACATTTCTTTTGGGACCTATACAGTCCCAGATGCCTGGAAACGGGTGGTAGTTCTTCGTCTCCAAAAGAAGCCCAATATCAGCTATGATAGGTTAGACAATCTTCGTCCCATTTCCCTTCTGCCATATATGGCAAAGATTGCCGAAAAAATTGTAAACCTTCAGCTGATGGGCTTTGTAGAGGAAGCTTCCCTACTCCACGACTCTCAGTTTGGCTTCCGCCCACGACATTCGACGGAGTCAGCATTGCTCATGGCAGTAGAGTCCATACGGCAGGGAGTGGATGAGGGCCAGACTATGGCCCTGATCCTCTTGGACCTAAGCGCAGCATTTGACACTGTAGCTCATTCCACCTTGCTACAGTGTCTGAATGATGGAGGGGTATCAGTAGCTGCGCTTAGATGGATCCGGTCCTTCCTGACAGGCAGATGCTTCCAAGTCCTCCAGGGAGATTGTTATTCCAGGGAGAGTGGGTTGGGCCAGGGCGTGCCGCAGGGCTCGTCCCTGAGTCCGACTTTGTTCAATCTTTATGTCTTCCCGCTGGCGGCCATTGTTGAAAACTACGGATTACGTCTTGTGTCCTATGCCGACGACACGCAGCAGGTAATATGCCTCTCACGTGTACCTGGTCTCGTGGCGGACAAGTTCAGAGTTTGCATGCAAGAACTGGCAGCCTGGATGTCCGCCAACTGCCTGAAACTTAATGGCAGTAAGACCGAGGTACTCGTGGTGGGGGGAGGCCAATCTGTATGGTCGTCGGCATGGTGGCCACCCTGCCTAAGAGAGACTCCTGTCCCTTGCCAGGAGGTAAGGAATCTTGGGGTATGGCTGGACGTTGACCTTGCCTTTGGCTCCCAGATTGGCCGAGTGGTGGGGACATGCTTCGGAGTTTTAAAAACTCTGAGGAAGGTCTTGGATCTTCTGCCCATTACAGCTCGCCGGACACTGGTGCATGCTTTAGTCAACTTGCGCCTGGATTACAGCAATTTGCTGTATCTGGGGGTCACGGGAAAGGCTCTCAATCGCCTCCAGGTGCTGCAAAATGCTGCCGCTCGCCTTGTTTTGAGGATTCCTAGAAGATCTTCCTCAAGGGCAGCGCTCCAGGCTTTGCACAGGCTCCCTGTCAGGAGCAGGGTGGAATTCAAGGCTCTTGCCATGTGTCACCGCATTCTGGGAGGCAAAGCCCCTGCCCCGTTACAGAGTCTGGTTACCCGGTATGAGCCTACAAGGAATCTGCGCTCCTCCTGCACAGGACTTCTGAAAATTCTAAAAATAAAGAAAGCGCGTATGGGGGGCAGGTCTTTCAGATATTTGGCGGCGAAGCGGTGGAATGACCTGCCGCCAGAACTACGTTTGGAGCCTTCGGAATCCTTGTTCAGGCGGAAACTTAAGACTCATCTTTTCAGACGGTAGGCGACTGTGCTGGCTGCTTGGACTGCTTACCCCACTTATCATACTGCGGGGACACGCCTATGGGCGTAAACCAGGCGCTCTATAAATCTCCCTAATAATAATAATAATAACAATCACAGCGGATTTAGACAAACTAGTGGAGGCAAATATAGCACCTATAATAAATAAAGCCAAGAAGGATCTGGACAGGTTACATAACATCCATTTCTCAATAGTAGGACGAACTAATATAATTAAAATGATCTTCCTCCCAAAATGTTAGGGCTATACCTTTATTATTCGAGGCAAAATGGTTCAAAACTCTGGAGCATATGATAAACCGATTTGTCTGGTCGCATGGAAAGACGCGAAGGGCGTTGAGATATATGGCACTCCCTAGGGAGCGCGGTGGGTGGGCCTTGCCAGACTTAAAACTATATTACTGGGCGGCATCCCTTCAATATATGGCAGGACTATTTGGAGGGGGAGAAAGCGAAGGGCAGGATGAGTTAGGAACCCTAGCAATTTATACACTGACCTTAGGAGATCATGCTGAGAATCTCTTCTTGAAAATTACTGATCATAGTTATTTTAAGAGGACTAAATTCAAAACAGTCATGGCAGCACATAAGATTTGGATTTCATTTGCGAAAAAGTTTGGCCTTGGTAGATATAACGCTTACACTAGGTTAAAAAATAATCCTAACCTCCCTGATGACATTTTCTCAGGGCCGGTCTTCAATGAGCGGGTAAATCCCGGAATTACGAAGATGGGTGATATGATGGGAGCACAGGGGGTGATGCAGTTTAGTGCTCTGCAGGCAATATATAGTCTGGATTCAGCTCATTTTTTTTAAGTATTTGCAAATAAGGAGCTTTATGGTGACAAAAACTGAAGGGTTGGCGGGACTTAGCTCGAACCCCATCTTGGATATTTTGCAGAATGGTACAGAGTGTACAATAAAAAGATTTTACTCTGAATTGATAGAGCACCAAACAGATGATTTGGAAAAGTTTGAGAATAAATGGATACAGAAACTGGGGATAGAGAAGAAATGTTTCCATAGATCATTGGAATTAGGCCAGAAACTCCTGTGTTCAGCACCACTTCAGGCACAACACTATAAGACTCTTTATTTATTATATCACACGCCCGCCAGGATAGCACAATGGGGAGGTACAGCTGGAACTACGTGCCCAAGATGTGACAGTGATGAAGCTGATCTAGTTCATATGCTTGCGACTTGCACTCATTTAAAAACCACCTGTGATGAAATTGAACTATTTCTTAAAAACTCATTAAGGATAGAGGTCACACTTACTCCAGCAGTGGTGCTTCTTGGAATAAATCCCAATGCTACCAAAGCAAGTCAAGTCAAGTCAAGTCAAATAATTTATATAGCGCACTACATACCCAGAGGGTCTCAAGGCGCTTGAAGAAGGGTGGGGAATTACTTGTCGAATATCCAGGTTTTAAGTTGCTTTCTGAATGCTAGGTGGTTTTGAGTGAGGCGAAGGTGAATAGGGAGTGAGTTCCAGGTTTTAGCTGCCAGGTAGGAGAAGGATCTTCCTCCCATGGTGGTTTTGTTGATGCGAGGAACAGCAGCAAGGGCTTGGTTGGAAGAGCGTAGATGGCGGGGGGGGGGGGGGTGTAGAAGGAGAGTCGCGCGTTGAGGCATTCGGGTCCAAGTTCGTAAAGTGCTTTGTGTGCGTGGGTGAGGAGGCAGAATGTTATCCTCTTATTGACAGGGAGCCAGTGGAGGTTTTTCAGGTGACCAGAAATGTGGTCTTTACGCGGGATGTCTAGTATGAGTCTGGCAGATGCGTTCTGGATGCGTTGTAGTTTTTTCTGAAGTTTTGCGGTAGTACCGGCGTATAGTGTGTTTCCGTAGTCCAGGCGGCTTGTAACCAGTGCGTGGGTGACCGTTTTTCTGGTTTCGGTGGGGATCCAGCGAAATGTTTTTTTGAGCATGCGAAGAATGTTGAAGCAAGATGATGAGACGGCGTTGACTTGTCTGGTCATCGAGAGTGAGGAGTCCAGGATGATGCCCAGGTTCCGTGCGTGGTCCGTTGGGATGGGTGCTTTTCCAAGGGCCGCTGGCCACCAAGAGTCGTCCCAGGCGGAGGGGGAGGTACCTAAGATAAGGACTTCTGTTTTGTCTGAATTCAGTTTTAGACGGCTGTGCTTCACCCACTCTGCTACTTCTTTCATTCCTTCATGTAGGTTGGTTTTGGCGGTGTTAGGGTCTTTTGGTGAGTGAGAGGATCAGTTGAGTGTCATCAGCGTAGGAGATGATATTAAGGTTGTGTTGGCGTGCGATGGTCGCGAGGGGGCTCATATATACGTTGAAGAGGGTGGGGCAGAGTGAAGATCCTTGTGGCACGCCGCAAATGACTTCAGTGGCCTCTGACTTGAACGGTGGGAGGCGGACTCTCTGAGTTCTTCCGGCCAGGAACGAGGTGATCCATTCAAGTGTTTTTCCTTGGATTCCGATGTTTCTGAGGCGTTGTAACAGGGTGCTATGACAGACTGTGTCGAAGGCTGCAGAGAGGTCGAGGAGGATGAGGGCGACTGTGTCTCCATTGTCCAGTAGAGTTCGAATGTCGTCTGTTGCTGCGATGAGTGCGGTCTCAGTGCTGTGTTTGGCTCGGAAGCCGGACTGTGAGGAGTCGAGGGATTTGTTGGTTTCGAGGAAGGCGGCGAGCTGGTTGTTGACTGCTTTCTCGATGACTTTGGCCGGGAATGGAAGGAGCGAGATGGGACGGTAGTTTTTGAGTTCGGTGGGGTCAGCTGTGGGTTTTTTCAGAAGGGCGCTGAGTTAGTTTCCAGCTTTCCGGGAAGGTGGCGGTGTTTAGGGAGCAGTTGATGACGTCTCGGAGGTGTGGTGCTATGATGGAGTCTGCTTTGTTGAAGATGTGGTGAGGGCATGGGTCAGTGGGGGATCCTGAGTGGATGGAGTTCATCAGGCGGATGGTGTTCTCCGTGGAAATTGGGTTCCAGTCATTAAGGATGTTCAAGGGGTGTGAAGGTTCGGCATACGGTTGGGAGGGTTGGTCTCCGGTTTGGTTGTCGAAGCTGTTGTGGATGTCTGCGATTTTGTCGTGAAAGAACCAAGCTAAGGAGTCACAAAGGGTTTGAGAGGGAGTGATGTCGTTGGAGTTGGCAGTGGGGTTGGTAAATTCTTTGACGATGTTGAATAATTCCTTGCTGTTGTGGGCGTTGTTGTCAAGTCTATCTTTGAATGCGGCTTTCTTGGCTGTCCGGATCAGTTGGTGGTGTAAACGGGTGGCGTTTTTGAAGGCGTCCCTGGTGCTGTTGTTTGGGTCTTTTTTCCAAGCCTTCTCAAGGGAGCGACAGAGTTTCTTGGATTTCTTAAGATCATCGTTGAACCAGGGGGTGTTTTTGCTGCCTAGTTTGATTTGAGGTTTTTTCAAAGGTGCTAGGTTGTCGGCGCTGATGGTTAGCCATTGAGTGAGGTTAATGGCTGCTTGGTTGGGGTTCGATGAGTGGGCAGGGGGGTTTTGAAGAAGCGATGAGGAGATCTGGTCGATGGTGATTTTGTTCCAGTTTCTTCGCAGAGTAGGTTGAGGATGGTTGTGGGTTGTGTTTTTTTTGTAGACAAAGTGAACGCAGCTGTGGTCCGTCCAGTGGAGAGTTGTGGTGTGACTGAAGGAGATATGTTTGCTGGAGGTGAAGATAGGGTCGAGTGTGTGTCCTGCATAGTGGGTGGGGGTGTTAACTAGTTGTTTGAGTCCGAGGTTGGCGAGATTGTCCAGAAGAGTGGTAGTGTAGTTGTCGTTGTTCTTTTCCAGATGATAGTTGAGGTCTCCTAGTAGAATGTAGTCCTCGGAGGGGAGGGCGTGAGGGGTGATGAAGTCAGTGATGTCTTCACTGAATTGTGATCTGGGTCCTGGCGGCCTGTAGAGGAGGGTGCCTCTGAGTGTGGTCTTGGGGTCGGTGTGGATCTGGAAGTGGAGGTGTTCGGCGCTAGCGAGGTTGACGTCTGAGCTGGTTGAAATGCGGATGGAATTCTTATGGACGATGGCGATGCCTCCTCCTGTTTGGTTGGTGCGGTCTTTTCGGATAATCTTGTAGCCTTCCGGGATGGCTGTGGTGATGTCTGGAGCTGATGAGGCGTTCATCCAGGTTTCTGTTAGGAAGGCGACGTCTGGAGAGATGGTGTCTAGTAAATTCCAAAGGTCGATGGCATGTCTATGGACCGAGCGGGTGTTAAGCAGGATGCATTTAAGGTGGTTGGTGTCGGATCTCTGTTTGGTGTTTGTGGATGTGGAGTTGGTCTTGGCGCCGTCAAACTTGCAAGAGTTGCATGTGAAGGGTCCATGGGTATGTCCAGGTGCGGCTTGGGCGCAATTGGGGAGACGGCCGGGGTTTGGTGCTAAGAGGGTGGAGGCGTCATATGTAATGCGAGTGGGCTGGGCAATGCGGGGACCAGGGGGTCTGGCGCTGGGCACGGGCCAGGCGCGGACGGGCGTAGACGGGCTTACCTTTGGCGCACCTTCGGCGCGGCCGTAGCGCGTGGATGCTGCGCTTTGGGACATCAGTCTTAAGTGGATGGAGGAGGGGGGCGGAGCATGTGAGGGGCAGCTGGGAGGGGGTAGCGGGGAGGGTAGGCGGGCCAAGGGGATACACAAACAACCAAAATGGCGAATAGAAAGTGAAACAGTAACAGAGTCCGATCCTACAAAGCCCAAAACGATAAAGTGACCAAGTAATGCACGCAGTTAAAGCAGCACGATTACACAGTATGTAAATAGCAGCGGCAGCTACACACAGACAAAGTTGCAATATTATGTAAAATGCACGGCGAGGTTCGGCGCTATAAACTAATCAAAGCGCTATGTTAAAAATGCCTACGATACCACTGCGACACACCCACATTCCACCAATGGTTAACAAAGCTATTAGCCACATATAATCTTGAAAAAGCAATCTATGCTAGGAAAGTTACAAATGGTAAGAAATTAGGAAAGGAAATATGGGAACCCATTCAAAGATGGAGAGAGATAGATCCGGGGTAGGAGGTATTAAAAGTAGTGCTTCTAGGACTTAATTTACTTGTTTGAGCTATGATTACCTATGATTACCTATGTTTTGATTATATCTGATTAAGCTATATTGGGGCTCTTTTATGATTTGTTATGCCTTTCTATGTCGTATTGCTCAAGATATACTGAAGGATTATATGATTTGGTTTACCTCTCTATGTTGTATTACTTTATTTGTTAATTTTTTTTTACCCTGAATGTATATGTGTGCCCTGTACAAACATAAACCGGGGGGGGGGGGGGGGAATTGTGAATAAAAATATTTTTTTTAAAAACAAAGGAGACCAGTGGACCATCAGCTTTCTATTGACAGAGCACCGTTGACTTCATCGTCGGAAAGCAACCTCTGATGGCTCAACTGATTTGGGGCCATCAGAGTGAAGCCATGACTCCACCCACGCAATTCAGAATGAACAATCTTATGGGTTTCTTTCTTATCTGTCACAACCAGGAAAAAAAAAGTGGAGGACAAAAAAAATGTATCGCCTCCATGCCTTTTTGAGAAACCCTTCAGAATGTGATGGTCATTCTTTTTTTTGGGTCTTTTTCAGGATCAAACTCCCATTTTGTTCAAAGTTTGGTCGATGTGCAGCAAAACCTGTCGGCCATCAACAGACTGCGAGCCTCTTGCCAGGAACCACCATGACTGTGGTTCCCATCAAGGCGCAGAGATAATCACTAGGACAGCGGATATCTTTAAATTTGACAGATGGTAGTCCATCAGGGTGGCAAACTTAATATCCTCCCCCACTCTAATGGAGGGAAGTACCACCCATCAACCTTTGTATCTGGCCATTAGCTACTTTTTAGCTATCAAAATCCACCAGTGAGGCAAGGCTGGAAGTTATAGTAGGGAATGGCTCCATGAGGCCATACATTATTACCCTGATGTCCAGCTGAACCGGCTTTCTGTTCTGAGATGAACCTGGTTTTCTTGCCCCCAGGGGGTGTTCTCTCCCTGAAGAAGCTTTTCTCTTGGAGATGGAAAAATGACTAAGTCCTGTTTTTTTCCATCTGCTGGAAAAGGCCCTCATAGTCACGTAAGCTTCACTCTTGTCCTTAGGGTAGGCATCTAGATACCAGATCTCTCTGCAACTAGAGCTTCTAGAGAGTCCACACCTTGGTGCCCTACTTGGAATTAGGAGTCATTATGCGTTTTACTCCCTCTAGCAGACAACAGGAGTCTAAACACTTGACACTTGGCACTCCCTGGGTGCCAACAGGAGTCAGGAATCCTTAAGTTCCCTTTCTTCCAGCTTTCAGACATGGTCTTCTTTCTTCCAGCTGTTTTTTTCCAGATCCAAAAATGTTCTACTGAGATGGTAATGAGGTGCCAGTCGTCTCCTGTGCATTACCCAGTGACTGGAGACTTTCCTACACCCAATCCTGACTACCACCAATCTCCCACCTCCTTTTTCAGCACTTCCTATCTCAGTTAATTGCAAACCTTCCCAGAGTCGCTCAACAGGAAGACCTCAACCATCCTCCATCTACGGGGGCTCTGGACCTTTCCCTAGCCAGTCCCATACGGAGAAGAAGTGTCATTCTCACTGTGAGTGCTGGTACTGATTTTCCCTTCTGATAGGGATGGAGGCCACAAGTCTATGTTGATCTGGGAATCAGTGTCTGCAGCTCCTGACTCCCCATTTGTCATTTCCAAGTCAAAGGAAAAGATGTGAAAGTTGCCCTTTGTTCTACCAGTTGGTCCTATTTCTGTTGCATACAGAAAATCTTTGCTAAGACATTCTCTGTGAGAGAACAAGCCGTTTTCTTCCAAAGTGGAGGCTAATATGCAAGTTATTTGAGAATGTGTATTCAATCTCTGGAGCAGGGCTGAGACACGTCAGCTTTAAACCAAGTTACTCCAAGACAGCAGAGAGCACACTTTCCTAAAGGAACTTTTCCACTAAAATAATCAGAATCTATTTGCCCATTGAATTACATATTGAAACCACACAAAATACGCTTAAATCATCAATCTAGCATTTCCCTGTGCTTAGATATAAAAAAAAATGATTGAATTCAACTTTAGGACTGTTACCTGCACAGTGAAAACAGCTTTTATTCATTAGGCATTGTGGGTTGACAAGGCACACCCTTGGTGAGACTTGGTTGAAATATAAAATAGTTTATTTAAAGGTCAAGGACACTTTTCCTTGCTGAGTGTCATTGTAGTGCTTTTCAAGTACAGTCTAATGAGAATGATGGTACACCCCGAAACCATGTATTTTTATCATGTATGAGGGTGGTGTAAAAAACACGGCAGCCCACATATGATGTTTAACTTGCACTCCACTGAGGCATTTCTTGTGCCACCTACCAGTGCATTTGAGAATGATCAATAACACAATTAGGAGACACCAATTCACGATACATTTTTAGGGGGATACATGCACACGGTGCCACTGTTTATCAGAGGCATAGCACACAGAGCTCTCAAGTCAACAAATCCTGGCAAGAAGGGGGGAGAGGGGTACCATGAAAATAAATTATGTCCTTTCTTACACTCAACAATCTAGCAAGTGAGCTAGACCTCACAAGGGATAGGAAAGCTCTATATGAACATCAACACAATACAAATACAACAAAATACAGTTTTATCAATCAATGCCACTCTTTTTACCTCAAAAGAATGGAATGCTGACTTGGATCTGGTCTGATTAAAACTTTTATACAACAGCAGATGCCAGGAGCGGGTGCTGAATGTTTGGAGCTACCATGCTGATAATTGCATAACTTATGCAATTATTATCAGAATGAGGAGGAAGGTCTGGTTTATTTGTAGAAGTCAATGCAGGAAAAAAGGTGCTCAGTCCAAAACATTGAACGAACAGCAACACAACAGAAACAAGAGTTCTAGACCATGTATAAGGTTGGATCAGTGGGTTTTCACTGATCTTTTTCTGACATGTATGTGCAGCTTGCAGATCACAGGCTCTGCAAGGACTTGCAAATCACACGATTATTTGTTCACAGATAATGTATACACAGGATAATCTAAAAAGGAAATAATGCAAACCCTTGCTTATTAGATGACACAGAACTCTCAAGCTTCCATGTTCCATGCCTGATGCAGATCATCCGGACCAGGTTTATTTTTGCACCGAAACATGTCTAGCCTTGTTTCTCCCATTATTCATCCAGGCCTAAAAATAACGTTAACAGATAGCAACATGTCCTCAAGCACACCATGTTGGGGTCCTGAGTTTTCCTTCAACAACCTAATGCATTCTGGTAGTCGAAGTGTAGGTTCATTTCACTTGAACCAATTGAACCAAAGCACCATAAAACATGATTTGTTAATGGAAAACTCGCACTCGACCCAGGTGAATCTGTGGACATAGAGTCCTCTGGCAACTTTCCATTACTAGCAAAACACTATAGAGATCGATGGGAATTCGATACATCTTCTGTAAAATTGCTAAGTCTAGTGGAGAATCCATCAATGGATTTTCCTCCACTCCAGGCACAGTATGATGGAGGAATTTCCACAATGGATATATCCTCCAGATTTAAACCCTCGTCCAAGAAATAGAGAGTTTTACTTTACGGCCAGATTTTAACTCATGGAGTGTGTCGCTGTGCTGAGCTAAAGTGGCTGCAGTCCAAAACCCTAACCTTTTCTGGTATACTTGAAAGATATAACCTTTGCCAAACTATTCTGTGGAGAAACAGATTCTGAGACACAAGATCTAAATAATACTTTAGAGGACCCACCTCTGCGAGGCTGGAGTGGTGAGGAAACCCTTCTGGCACCCCAGCAGAGGCTGGCCTGTCGAACTTACCTGTAGCAGCTTTTTGTGCTAATATTTGTGCCCTGAAACTACTCTTGTGTATAAAGCAAGACCTGCTTCAAACAACAGTACAGACAGTGAGTCATGGGCTCTGATAGAAGGAAATGTCCCACTCTCTGCTGTTTGAATGCTAAAATACAGCAATAGTTTTCCCTTCTGGCGACTGGGCCCTGGTGCCACTGCACCTGCTGCTCAAATGTAAGCTATGCCTCTGGCTTCAAATTAAACAAATGTGACGTAATTTCACCATTTAATTTGGGCATGGTGGCCATGCGTCATATACATTATTTCCAAAGAAGGCTTTCTTCAGAAGTAATGTAAGCAATGGATGGAAGACATTTATGGACTTTTTCTGTTCAGGACTGTCATGGTCGACTGGGATTGAACAGACACTGGTGGAATAGAGGGCTTCCTCTACCATCATAACCACTGATGGAAAAATCACATTTCATTCCACTCCAAATGAGGCAGCTGATCCTTTAACCCCCTCCTCTCAGTGAAGCCCAGTGTGGTGAAAGTTGGGCATGTACTGAAAGGGTCCTAAAAACATAATTATTGAAAGATTTCACAACAAATGGAAACATCAGGAGTGAAATAATAAAAACAAATACTGCTAACATTATCGATTTGACCACACTAGTATGTCACCAGCCACTTCGAAATTCTAACAGACTTCACTTTTACAAAAACAGTAACAAAATATGATTCTCTTTTTTCGGACTATTCAGAAAAACCCTTAGTGAGATGCATGAAACACTCAGGCCATCGACTGGCACCTAGATTTAAAATTATATGGTAGAACCTTTCCCAATGTACAATAGACAGCAAAGCTAAAACAAACATCCCCATAGAAATTTTGGATAATTCTTTTCAAAGAACTGTAGCCAATCACTCTACTTTTTACCAATTGACTGAATCCTATAAAAGGAGCAAAGCTGAAAGGAAGGAACGTTACTATCAGGCACATGCATCAATATTGCTTTTTGCGATTCCTTAATTGCGAAAAATAAGGAATCGCAATCAAGGAATCGCAAAATGCAATGCATCAACAAATCGCTAATAAAATTGCGATTTCATAATATTACTTAATTGCGACTCGCAAATTGCCTAGAGGCCCTTAGGAATGAATGGGAAGACATTCTCAATTTGCGATTAGCAATCAGCGAATCGCAAATTGAGAATGCGATTTCAAGGGTGCAGGGGTGTTCAAAGGACACCCTGTTGCACCCCTGAAATCAATCTGTGCCCATATGTTGTGCACACACATGCCCTAAGGGCATGTGTGTGCACAACATGAAACTTTGAAAAATGCACAAAGGTGCATTTTTCAAAGTTTTTGCAAATTACCATGAGGTTCAACCTCATGGTAATTTGCTCCCCCTAATTGCGAAATCGCAATTTTTTAAAGTTTCATGCATTGCATTTAAGGAATCGCAAAATGCGATTCCTTAAATGCAATCGCAATTTGAGAATTCGCAAATATTTGCGAATTCTCAAATTGCGGGGCCTTCACCGTTCATGCATTCCAAAAGCAGATTTTGCGATCGCAAACGGCCGATTTTTGCGATTCGCACCGTTTGCGATCGCAAAATCCTTTGATGCATGTGCCTGAAAGCAATTACTTTCTTTTTACATTTTCTGACTAAAATGAAAGTAGAAACTCTGGATCTGAACTGTTTGTATATTTTGTGTATTGTTTAAAGCAGAGGTAGATACAGGTTTTTGATTATTTGTAGGGTTTATATTTTTGAGTTTCGTTGTTAAAAATAACTAAGATTAGATCTAATGAACTCACTGTCAGTTTACTGGGAAAAGGCCGTACATTACTCTATGGTATTTTCTAAACAACTTTCATGGATGGTTCATTTTTCTGGGAGGAGCATGAAATATTTTATCCCTCACCGACATCAGTGATTTTTGGAGGATTTGTAGGCTGGTTTCTGTAATAAGTATTATGCTTTTTCGGTGTGATTGTTGAGATATGTGATGTTTTTTTATTTTTAGTTTATGCCATTGTGAGATAAAGTGACATTTGCATTCAGTTATAGGTGGTGGTTGCTTATCTAGCCTCCTGATGTGTTTTACTTTTGCAATTGATGGAGCATTTCTAGTTAGGCATAGCAAACATTTGTCTAGCAAAGTCTGTTGATTTGTTTGGCAAATAGTCTTTTAGGATTTTTCCAGCTGGCGCTGTGGATGTAATGTTTAATACTTCCATTTCTTCAACTGCTGTGTTGACTTCTGTTTGAATAGTGATGCCTGGTGATTGTGATTTTTGTTGTGAGTTCAGAGTCAGAAGTCAGGTGTCAGACAATGTCTTCTGATAAATTGCTGCTAAATTTTAACACCGATATTGAGGTTACATTTTTATTTTGCTGGTGGCTAGCTAACATTTTCTTTGTAATGGAATTAATCCCAATCTTGCGGTGTACAAGGTGAAAGCAAAAACTGTAGCCCAGGAAATGTTTTTTAACACACGTCAAAATGTAAAGACTTGTAAATCCTCGCAGCAAAGACCCCCCGCCGTATTACAATGGCTGGTGTTCCGCGGCGGACGGAAAGACCGTCCGCCGCTTTTCCGCCCGGTTGACAAGTTGTCCGGGCGAAAGGGTTCAATATGGTGGCGTGTCTTTTAGACACCGCCAGCCATATAAGAATGTGTGCTGGTACCTGCCTTTCCGTGGTGGCATTGCCGCCACAGAAAGGCAAGCGGAATCTGCCTGCGGGGGCCCATTGCGGGCCCCCAGGGACTCCGGGGGTGGGGTGGTGCACCTGCAGTTCCATGCACAACATGGCAGGCACCGCGCGGTGCCTGCCATGTTGTGCATGGAAGTGCACAACATGCCTTCTGGCATTGTGGCGGGCGGTGCTGAGTGCACCGCCCGCCGATTGTCAGGAATACAGAATGCGCCCGCCAGTGTAGCATTCTAATCTAATCTCTGCAACGGGACCCCTGCACCTATGTCGGGCGGTCCCATTCCCCGGGAGGACGTCGGGAAGACTAAGTCCGCCCGCAATCCTAATGACCCCCTTAGTGTTCATTTCAAGAGACCCTTTCATTGCAGCGTGTGCTCACCACTAATGGCAGTACCTTACCACACCATCTTTCAGTCAAATATTCAGAACACTGTGCTCCAAAATGCACCACTGGGCCCATACTACTCCCCCGTCATTGTGCTGCTAAATTGGCCTTGCTCATTAGCTACACTTGTTCCTTGTGTAATTCTTAGATTTTCCCCCAAAATCGAATACTTCAGTGACCTAACATCCGCGACAGCACCCCCAATCTAAAAATTGATTCAGTGCCACTGTTTTACATATGTGTATTAATTGAAGTTCAGAAGTGGTTTGCTTTTGGTGATGTTATGAAATGAATCACTCAGGTTGAATTCTGTTTATCTTGTGGAAAAGTAAATTTTGCCATGTTCTGTGTCCCTACGTGTCATCCATCATATGTTATGTGTGCATGATTAAATATGCATATGCATTCCCCACGTTTGATTAAAGACGCAATTACAGTTGTGTCCCCCTCTAGTATGCTAGTTTCCAGTCCTCGTGAATACTACGAATATCAGGCCTATGTAAAGCCACGTTGCCACGTTTCTCAGTGTGCACGTTATTCCATTATAAAGTCCCCGTTTCTAGGCCTCAAAAGGGCCCGGACACCAGATTCAGCTCCTGTCTCCTGAAGCCTCGCTGAGGAGGGATACAGCCCCCACCTGTATCCTCGATCCTTCACTTACTTCCTGCCTCGCAGTGCCCGGCCCAGCCTGGCTCAGTCTCTGAGTCTGCCAAGAATATGTTATGATTCCAGTTATCAGTTCAGTCCTCCTTCTCTGCATTCCTAAGCTACTGAATCGCATCAATAGTTTCCGTCATTGTCTAGCCTTCACGTCTCCACGTTAGAGAAATACTGCATTTAATGGTCATTTAATATTCTTCATCACGCACTACATGTAGAATAATGCATGGTCCAGTCTTAGAATCAAGTTAGCCTTTCCCCTCCTAACTTCTAGTTCATATCAACATGTTCCCTAAACATCAGATACTAGATAGGGTTTAGGTACATGTCGCTCCGACCCTCCAGACTTCAGTCTCTGCTCCTAGCACAGAGTTCATAGCCCCCAGCTTCTCCTAGTGATACGTCATTGCTAGTTTGCGCACACCATCAGGTTAGAGGTCCCGGCTCCTTAGGTAGCCCCCTCCAATGGTTTCCGCCCCATTCATGACATATCCTGTTACGTCTGCACCACATGTCTATGTATACGCCCAGTTACACCTACTTTCGCCCTTATCTTTCGCGACTGCTACGCGTCACACCTACTGCTACGCCCACTGCAATGTAATGCTATGTGTTTGCGTTATGTATATATGCTCATGTATTGTTATTAAAAGCCAGCGCGCTCATCTCAGATCCAGCCCCAGCAGCTGCTGGGCCCTGTCACCCTGTCATCCTATTCCTATGCAGGTTGTCCTGTTCCTGTCCTTATGCTGTATTAAACCTGCAAAACTCCTACTACCTCGAATCTTGACTCTTATTTATTGAGCTATCTGTTATGATATATGTCTAGTCAAAAAGAGAGGTATTAATTATTTATTTACCACATAATGGCGCCCGAATAGGGACTTGCCCTTTCCCCACGCGTCGGCGAAGCCACGCCGACCCCCTGACCCTCTGCAGTCGTGACGGAACTCTTCTGCGCAGTGGCAGATATTTCTGCTCAAGTATCCCTTAGGCCCACGGAGGAGACGGAGGAGGCGGTCCAGCATCCAGACGAGACGGTGGAGGAACGCGGCGAGTCCCGACCAGAGCCCAAGCCGAGAGTCCAAGGTCCGAGGTATCCGGAGGTCCACCCGTAACTGAAGTCCGAAGTCCGAAGTTCGTCATCCGTCGTCGTAGCAGTCCAGTCCAGTCTGAGGCCTTCCGTTCTTGCTGCCCGGTGAGTACCGTTACTGGGGTGGTATCTAGACAGGGTCAATTTAAGTGACTCTGGTCTGTGGGTTGGTGGTACACAGTCCCACAAACGAAGTGTCCGCTTCGGTGGATGCGGGTCCTGACGTGTCTCTTTATGAGACCGGTAAGTTTCGTACTGTTTCAGCAGTGCATCTAGTTTCTGTTCTAGTCAGTTTCTGTTCTCGAGAAAATTTATGTGTTCTGTTCTCAGTATTTCCAGGTAGTATTCTGTTCGAACTGTTATTTTGAATGTTTTTCATGTATTTCAATGTCGTGGTATGAATGGGGAATAAGTATCGTGTTCATTGTGTATTGTATTGTGTCTAGATTACAGTTCAGTCATGCCCATATTTTCCAAGTTACGTCAGTTAAAAACTAGAAAGGGTCTGCTGGAAGCAGCAGTTCCCGTCCCGCCCAGGGACAGTCCAGGTCACTTTATGTATCAGAAACATGGCATAAGTGCCATATTGTATCTAGACTTATGGGTAGAGTATACCAAACAGTTAGAAGAAAAGTATAGATGGCCCGTATCGGGTACATGGGATGCCGAATGCATCATGCGAGTGGAAGAGGCATTATGGAAAAAGAAAGCCAGACAGTCACAGAAAGATGCCATCGAGTTATGGCGCAAAGAAGCTCATAAAAGAACTGAAAAAGAAATCAGAAAGTCAGAATTAAGTAGAGAATCTCAAGAGCGAGCCCAAGAAAAAGAATTAATCGAGATAGGTGAACAAGCCAAAGCCGAACAGTCAGACAGACAGAGGCATGCCCTTATTAAGGGTATGTATCCTCTTCTTGCCGAGGGCTTGCCAAAAGCGACCCCGGAGGCATCCAGTAATTTCCCGCCACCACTAGTTCCGACTAAGCTACGTCACAAACCGACCGCAGCTGATATTTTTATTTCGTCCTATCTGGACGACACAGTCCCTGAATATGCAGATCCCGTTCGCGCTCCGCCAGTCCCTGTAAATCAGGCACATCCTGCTCCTCCAGACACCGGGGCACCCCATGCAGTACCTGCTACGGTACCCCCGGTCCAGCCAGCATTTCAATTTCCCGCTCTGCCACGAAGAACATCAGTCGACGATTCTAGTCTAGGGGCCGCAGGAGGAGGTCCTCCTCAAACCCCGCCGCCACGCAAGCGTTTATCAGCACTCGAATTACATGCTCAAGCATCACAGCGTACTCCCAAGAGTAATAAGTCTGTTGCAGAAATCAGGCAAGCCCTTGGCGAATGTGCCTATGACCCAGTCCCAGGCGAGAATAATATGGTTTTATATTCAGTACGCGTAAGGAGGGTGACCGAGTATCTAGTCACCCTACCCAATATGAAAGAAGATCTAGACAGAATATATCGTTTCATCCGTACAGGGGATGATCCAGAAAGTATTAGTGATGCCATGTCTCAAAGGAAAGCTGAGATCCAGCGTATGATATTAAAGTTTTTAATTAACTGTCTAATAAGAGAACAAGATCACCCGTCTAAAGATCCGGCCGAAATGAAAACCCTGACAAAGTGGAGTGATAATATAGCCGAGGGTAAGCACAATACCATTAATGCCATGGAGAGTATGTACAAGAAAATCCGTAGAGAAATAATAAAGATACACGAACAACGTAAAGCAGCACAAGTAAGCGAGAAAGAAAGTAACTCTGATACTGAAGAGGTAGAGGACGAGAATACCGCCAGAATAGCGTATGTAGGAAAATCTAGATTTCCAGATCGCCATTTACGCCTAGAACACAAGTCAATTTTCCATCATTCAGCACCAGAACAAGGTTCCCTAGAACAAGTGTTCCAAGCTACCGATCACATTCTGAAATCACGAATCGGTTACAGTGAGTTAAGTACCATGCATGAACAGGAACTAGCCCGATCAGCAGTCCGATGGATTACTGATTCTACCACTTTTCCAGACGAAATAGTGGCACAAATGTTTCTGAAATTGCCCCCAGCCGAGCAGCGACTGGTGGGTATGTATATGATCCAGCACCTCATTACATTGTATGAGGGTCAGCATTCCGATCCAGGTCCGTTACACGATATCCTGAACGAGTTACTCCAGTATAGATGGAGAGGTCTAGGTACCGATCTAATTAGTGTCATTCTAGAACAGCGCCACAAATATAGAACGTTTCTGAACCCGCATTTTGTTCATGTCTAGCCCCCAGAAAGTAAACCATTGTACATGGAAAGACAGAACCCGTTACGAGAAGTGCATCCAGTTAAGACAGAGGACGGTGAAATGCAACGAGTGTTTGTATACACTCCGATTACAAAGATGGAACTCCTCGAAATGAAGAAATTAATTCCCTGTCATGACAAAGATCCAGCAGGGTTCCATAGAGAATTAAAAGACATGCTCCGTATGGGAGAATACACTTACCCAGATATCATTAAAATGTTAAAGGTCCTGTTGCCCGCAGGGGTGTATGAAAAGCTAAAGGAAAAAGAATGGGAGGTGGGAGAGAAAAAGAACGATTGGGCAGTTCTAGAAGCTGAAGACAAGTCACGTGTACCAGGTACCGGTCTAGGAGAGAAATGCAAAGAATTACCAGAATTATTGATTCAAGTTTTACCCAGATTATTGACAACTAGAAAAGAAGACTGGGATGCAATCTCAGCCTGTAAACAGAAGCAAGATGAGGATATTAGTGATTTTATTCTAGATTTGAAAAATGTTTCAGTATCAACAGTGGCCTCAAGACAAGTAGTGAGTCGTACCCTCATCTTTTTGTTACTAAATTAGTCGAGAATTCAAGCCCACAAATTAAAAATCGAGTTCTGAAAGTCGAAAGTACCTGGCAAGCTAATACCCCGTCCCAGATGCTCCAGATGCTCCAGTACCACCAGAATAGAATCAGAGAAGAGCAAGAACACGAGAGAAAACGTATGAAAGACACGAAAATGAAAGTACTAGTTGCACAATCTGTTCCTCAAGACAGTCAGAAGAGGGGTCCGAATCAAGCCAGTCATCCTGCAGCTCCCGTTAAAGGGAATTGCAATTATTGTAAACAGCCAGGTCATTTTATAAATGAGTGTGCAGTTCTGAAACACAACATAGCTACTGGTAAGACTAAAGAAAGACCACGTCCGCCTAGACAAGAACAAGTTTCACAGACTCCTCAGCCACAGAATGCACAACAGACAGTTACAGCACCGCAGCCTATTGCTGCAACACAGCACGTTACATCGCAGATGTACCAGTATGCACAGTCTGAGTATCCAGAGTACCAGCAGTATTCATGAAACAGCCTAGAGAGGGAGGTAGGCTTGCCTCTCATCGAGATACCTGTAGATCAAGAAGGTCCCTATGTTCACAGTCAAGTATTAGGGAAAGACAGAAAGTTTTTGATTGATACAGGGGCAAGTAGGACCACAATTAGTCATGCCGAAGTTCCAGGGGCTCCGCTCTCAGGCTCAAGAAATGTTTCCCTTGGATTTTCAGGAAAACCTATCGTAAATGAGATTTCAAAGCCAGTTACTCTAGAAGTAGGTCCATTGTACCGCACTACTGATCTGTTACTTACTAAATCATGTCCAGAAAATCTATTAGGCATTAAAACACTGAAAGAGTTAGGTGCAGTTATATGTTGTTCCCCAGAGGGAATACGTCTGTTCCTACGTGACTTTAAGGGTCACTATGTGTTACGAGATTTTGATTCAAGACTGTCTAATGTTCCGCAGCACTTATGGGCGCAAGGTCCCACTGATGTAGGTTATATGCAAATCACACCCTATCGTGTGACTCTCAAGCCAGGTGTAGTGTTACCACGAATCAGACAGTACAGATTGCCACCTGAGGCTGTAGCAGCCTTATGCAAAATTATTGACGAGCTCATCGCTCAAGGAGTAGTTGTAGAAACTGACTCCAACGTATGCAATTCTCCGATCATTCCAGTCATGAAACGTACTGATCCAAATGCACCCCCAGTATATCGATTAGTGATCGACCTACGAGAGCTTAATAAATGTATTATTCCTCAGTACCCAGTTGTCCCAGATATCTCTTCTCTATTGACAGCCATTGATTCCGAAGCCACGTTCTTCACTGTCATAGACCTCAAGAACGCATTTTTTAGTGTTCCAATTCATCCAGACAGCCAGTTTCTTTTCGGATTCTGTTTAAATGGAAGGAGCTATATGTTCACACGCGCTCCTCAAGGTTTCACAGAAAGTCCTAGTATTTACAGTCAAGCACTTAAGAGACAACTAGACAACATTCACATGCCAACTGACACTGCCCTGCTCCAGTATGTCGATGATCTACTGATCACAGCCCGTTCTGAACGTGATTGCGAGCGAGCGTCACTAACGGTTCTGTATTTCCTAGCCGAGATGGGGCACAAGGTGTCCCCTTCAAAGCTTCAATTCTGTGTCCAGCAAGTGGTATACTTAGGACACTTACTGTCCAAGAGGGGTAGGCAGTTGACACCAGACCGTATCCAGTTAATAGCGAGTCTTCCTCAGCCCAAGACCCAGAAGGAGGTACGTGCTTTTATCGGCCTTACTTCTTATTGTAGACAATGGATTCCTCAGTATGCATTTCTAGCCAAGCCACTGATACAGTTAACGACACAGGAGGCAGCCGTATCGACTGTTCTCCCTTGGACATCTGAACATACACTTAGTTTCAACGAGTTAAAGAAAGCTTTATGCCAAGCTCCAGTTCTAGCTACTCCGAACTACAGTAAGCCTTTTACACTTTTCGTTACTGAACGTGAAGGTACAGCATTATCTGTTCTCACACAAGATCAAGCAGGACAATACAAGCCCTGTGCTTATTTTTCGAGCACACTAGATCCTGTAGCCCAGGCTCTGCCTGCGTGCCTCAAGTCAGTTGCAGCCACAGCACTAGCTATCAGACAAAGTGATTCCATAGTCTTAGGACATACCTTGACAGTACAAGTTCCACATTCCGTGGAAGTTCTTTTAAACCGAACGCAAACTCAGCACTTGACAATTGCACGTTTAACAGGTTATGAATTGACACTGTTCCAGCCACACATAGAAATCAGACGCTGCAACATCCTGAATCCTGCTACATTGTTACCATCAGTTAATTCAAATTCTGCCACGCATGATTGTGTGGAAGTAGTTAACATTACGACAAAGCCAAGACAAGATCTGACAGATACTCCGTTACCAGATCCCGACCTGACACTTTATGTGGATGGTTCATGTATGAGAACTAGTACAGGAGAACTAGTCGCCGCGTATGCAGTGACTACTGACACCGAAGTTATTGAAACACACCGTATTGATACCCTGTCCGCTCAAGCAGCAGAGCTAGTTGCTCTGACACAAGCCTGCATACACGCCAAGAACCTGAAAGTTAATGTTTACACAGATTCACGTTACGCATTTGGAGTTGTACACGATTTCGGAGTGCTCTGGCAGGAGAGAGGTTTCATGACTTCTCATGGAACCAAGATTCAGCATGGTCTCCTTATTCAAGCTCTGTTAGATGCCATACATTTACCGACATCTATCGCTATCATGAAGTGCAAAGCACATACACAATACACTGACATTATTTCCCAGGGTAACGATCTAGCAGATCGCACAGCCAAGCTTACAGCGCAGACTCCAGACATTCCAGTTAACATGACACATACTCCAGATCCGACTACATGCATGACAGTTAAGGACCCTACTCAAGATGTCATAGATATCCAGTTACATGCTACTCCCGATGAAATTAAGAAATGGTCCGAACAAGGAGGGGTCCAGACAGATCAAGGATGGGTAACGAAGGGTAGAACCGCATGGTTTCTCCCCGACTCTATGGTTCAAGTCATTATTAATACGGCACATAGTCCAGCACATTTAGGAGAAAAAGCTATGCTAGACAGTATCCAGAACATTTGGTTCAACAAGCACTTACGAGCTGCAGCTAAGCAGAAAGTCCGTACCTGTATGATATGTTGTCAGTTCAATCCAGGTAAAAGTGTCCCGGTGGAACAAGGTGGTTTCCAGCCCCCTGACCACCCTTTTGAAGTCCTCCAGATGGATTATATTCAGATGGAGCGATGTCGAGGTTTCAAGTATGTCCTTGTAGTTGTATGCGCTTTGTCCAGGTGGACAGAAGCATATCCAGTCCCAGATTACACAGCCGCGACCACTGCCAAGCAGTTGGTTCGTGAGTTCTTCCCCCGTTATGGACTCCCTAGAGTCGTATATTCTGACAACGGCCAGCCATTCTCATCCGAACTCATGAAGCATGTTTCCCTTTTGCTAGGGTACCAATGGAAGTTCCATTGTGTACGCCATCCTGAAGCAGCCGGTCTCGTTGAGAGACATAACCAGACTCTGAAAATCCGTATTGCAAAAGTGTGTAAAGAGAAGGGTGTGGACTGGCTAGTAGCTCTGCCAGTCGCTTTATTTTATATGCGCATGGTCGCACATTCCAGATCAGGTCTGTTCCCGTATGAGGTCGTTTTCGGCCGCCCCCTAACATGTGGGGTACTCCTAGACCCCGAAGTATTACCGATGTTTCAAGTAATATGCTGACAGATTACCTAGCTTCCTTGATGTCTGCCCTCAACTCATGTCGTTCACAGGTTGCCGCCGCATTTCCAGACAATACCGAGGTGGCACCGCATGAAATCGTTCCAGGATCCATGGTGATGGTCCGCAACTTTGACAGATCAAGTCCGCTGGAGTCTCGATGGAAAGAGCCCCGACAGGTCCTCCTCACTACCCGTACAGCCGTGAAGTTGGAAGGACGCAAAGGCTGGGTACACCTTTCTCATATTAAACTTTTTAATGGACTGAAACCCGCCTTAAAGAACATTTCCCAGGATTCAAAGGATTGCCAGAATATTGTTCTCAAGGACTGTCCCGCAAATGACATTGTTACAACCCCTCCCCTGTTAGAGAAAACTCCGCAGCAGGAGTATAAACAGAAACTACGGTCTAGTAAAATAAGTCAGTCAGTTTGATTGTCTAAGTCCTCCCCTAGGTGAAACGGTTAGACTGTTTCTGACATGTATAAAATAGACCCCCATAGTGAGAGAGTTGGTCAAAACTCAATCCGATGTATCGTTTTTCTATGTTTCATATTGTTTTCCAGCCTTATGATTTCCTGCACCAGTTATGCATTTTACCTATGTTTCCCAGTTTCACATGTAAATAAGTCTGCTAATGCTACAGCAGAGCACACGTTTAGTGATCTGCCCCCTCATGAACTGTCTTACCGCCTCGCTATGCGTAATAACTCATTTATCCGTATGTTACATTACTCACACCAGACCAGCAATGCCACTAATTGTTGGGTATGTGGTCGACTCCCCCCTTTCCAGACCCCGAAGGGAGTTCTGCCACTTTTTCCTTATCCATTTTCACATAATGGTTCGTGTGGAGCATGGTCCACGTTAACGTCATCCTCAACAGATATGTCTTTTCTTAACAGTACATGTTTCCCAGACAAGCAAGGTCTCCCTCACCGAACAGGTTTAGATCTAGAAAATGAAGTGTATAATTTAGGTAATTATTCGTCGAATTTTATGGTCCTGAATGTTCAGTCTGATACTACTCCAGACTTACCTGCTATTTCAGTACTACCAGTCAAAGGCGAATTATGTGTCCGAAATAAGGGTTCCGTACATGTAGGACATAGTGATTGTACTACTATTGTCAAGTATAGTGACAGTGGGAAATTTATTTTCAAAGCTTCACGTCATTCATATTTTATTTGTGGTCAAACCGCATATGTTCGTCTGCCCCTCGATTGGGAGGGAACCTGTTACATTGCCTTCCTACTGCCACCTGTTTTTCTAGCCCCATCTGATTATCATAGAAATACACATCTAGTACACGTTAGACATAGAAGGGAGTCCCCAATTGTCGATTATACTGAAACTGCTCTAGAACAGTATACAGATTTCAATAGAGGTTTCTTCTTCTTTATAGGACCTATCCAGAATAGTAAGTTAATCCGTAGACTAACCAGAACCCTTGAAGCTGTAGTAAATGAGACTGCCTCTGCTCTAGGTAACCTAACCGAAGAGCAATCTGCTATGAGATTTGTCGTTTTACAGAATCGTCTCGTCCTTGACGTCATACTGGCCGATAGGGGCGGGGCCTGTAGAGTCATCGGATCTAGTTGCTGCATTTTCATTCCAAATAACGCGCCGTCTGTTTATTCAGCTATAACCAGACTCCATAAAATTGCCCATCTGATACACCAAGATCCAGGCACCTGGACATGGTCCGGTTGGTTCTGGAATATAATTTCCGCATGGGGATGGAAAATATTGTCCTTTCTAGGTATTGCAGTAGCGATCATATTCAGCTGCTGCCTCTGTATACAATGTGGCCCTGCGATTTGCGGCATTTGTGCTACCTCTTGTATTCCTAGTCCCAAGCTCCGTTCTAAATCCCGTTCCAGGATAATTTGAGACGAGCAAATGATACTGTATGAAATGATAGATGGTATCATGAATATTGATGTTTCCTGATGGAAACGTAGTGACAAGGAGGGAATGTGGAAAAGTAAATTTTGCCATGTTCTGTGTCCCTACGTGTCATCCATCATATGTTATGTGTGCATGATTAAATATGCATATGCATTCCCCACGTTTGATTAAAGACGCAATTACAGTTGTGTCCCCCTCTAGTATGCTAGTTTCCAGTCCTCGTGAATACTACGAATATCAGGCCTATGTAAAGCCACGTTGCCACGTTTCTCAGTGTGCACGTTATTCCATTATAAAGTCCCCGTTTCTAGGCCTCAAAAGGGCCCGGACACCAGATTCAGCTCCTGTCTCCTGAAGCCTCGCTGAGGAGGGATACAGCCCCCACCTGTATCCTCGATCCTTCACTTACTTCCTGCCTCGCAGTGCCCGGCCCAGCCTGGCTCAGTCTCTGAGTCTGCCAAGAATATGTTATGATTCCAGTTATCAGTTCAGTCCTCCTTCTCTGCATTCCTAAGCTACTGAATCGCATCAATAGTTTCCGTCATTGTCTAGCCTTCACGTCTCCACGTTAGAGAAATACTGCATTTAATGGTCATTTAATATTGTTCATCACGCACTACATGTAGAATAATGCATGGTCCAGTCTTAGAATCAAGTTAGCCTTTCCCCTCCTAACTTCTAGTTCATATCAACATGTTCCCTAAACATCAGATACTAGATAGGGTTTAGGTACATGTCGCTCCGACCCTCCAGACTTCAGTCTCTGCTCCTAGCACAGAGTTCATAGCCCCCAGCTTCTCCTAGTGATACGTCATTGCTAGTTTGCGCACACCATCAGGTTAGAGGTCCCGGCTCCTTAGGTAGCCCCCTCCAATGGTTTCCGCCCCATTCATGACATATCCTGTTACGTCTGCACCACATGTCTATGTATACGCCCAGTTACACCTACTTTCGCCCTTATCTTTCGCGACTGCTACGCGTCACACCTACTGCTACGCCCACTGCAATGTAATGCTATGTGTTTGCGTTATGTATATATGCTCATGTATTGTTATTAAAAGCCAGCGCGCTCATCTCAGATCCAGCCCCAGCAGCTGCTGGGCCCTGTCACCCTGTCATCCTATTCCTATGCAGGTTGTCCTGTTCCTGTCCTTATGCTGTATTAAACCTGCAAAACTCCTACTACCTCGAATCTTGACTCTTATTTATTGAGCTATCTGTTATGATATATGTCTAGTCAAAAAGAGAGGTATTAATTATTTATTTACCACAATCTGATAGGAATATTTGTTGTCAATTTGACCTAGTTATTTATACACGTATATTTTTGCAAATGTTTTATAAAATGTCGGTACAATTTCTTACCTCATATGTCTTGAACCTGTTTTGCATCAGGTGTTTCTACTGTTTTTTATAATTGCAATTAACGTGAGTTTTATTTATAGTAATTTTCTCATTTCTGGCTATTTATGGAGGCAGGTTGATAATTCTGAGGGGAGCAGTGGATATAATAATGTGTGCTCAGGTATTTTGCCCTTTCAATAATTGTATTAATTCGGTGGCTTTAAAATTATGTTATTTAAGTAGATAACCTTTTTTCTGTTTTGCTGTTTGGAGTCAAAATGCCTGTTTCCTTTCCTTACCTTCCTGTGTTGAAGTGAGAAGGGCACTCAAATAATACATTTGGGAAACAATTCTGCTTTTTTTAATTGTTTGGTTCAGTGTTGTTAAGTTTATGTAAGCTTTTGTTTCAATATAGATTTATATGTTTGGAGGGTGCAGTTTGTTAGTTTAGTGTCAGTTTTCATAATTCTATTCATGCCCCTTATTTTTTATTTTTTATTTGAATCGTTTGTAAATTGATGTAGGAAGGAAAGACAAATTGTGATATGCTGGAAGGAAAGGATGTCTTCAATTTGTTTGGTAGTATGATATTTTAATTAATGATATGTTTTTTTTTTATTTGTTGGATTCTTTATATAGGGGTTAATAAAATACAATATTTTTGTAAATGTCATACACGGATATGTGAATCTTCTGTGACTGCTAGATGAGGCCCACCCATTAAACACAGAATAGGAACCTCACAACACAGGTAGTGCCATTAACAAAATCGCATCCACTCTCACCCCTCTCCCTAATATTATTGGGGTTGAGTGGCGCCTATGGTTGAGGCATTTTTTTAAGCTATACCAAGGTCTCATGCTGAGAGTGGGCTCTCCACAGAGCACTCAAGCTCAACTGCTCTATGCATGAGTAGTCCTTCTAGTCCAGGCTTTTATGTGCATTCTGGGACTTGTAGTTATAATTCTAATTTGAACAACAATACCAGGCGTCAAAGAAAACATGCATTTGCAATGCAATCGGTCTCGCCTTTGGCACCTTATATGTATTTAGCTTTGCAGCACATTAACCTGGGTGCTGAAACATCTACTGTTCTTTAACATGGAGGGAAAGTAGGCACCAAACTGTGTGACATGCCAGGTATGGGAACACATGGAGAGAAATATTGCCTTTCAGCTGGAAATGGTATAGTCCAAAGCTCTGTTTTTAATATAAAATCAGGCCCTTCGGTGGTCATATCACAGTAAATACAAGAATTGAAAAATATATTATTGTCTACGGGTGCTTGTGGAAGACAATTTCTATGGACTGGAATCTAGAGAATGCGAAAGTGATACTGGTATTTTACTGACCTCTGCTGGTCGTTTTCTATTTAGGAAGTTAAATAGAGACAGTTGCCAGAAAAAGACAAAAAAAAGAAAGTCTCTCAGCAGAACGCAATTTCTGGTATTTTACTGACCTCTGCTGGTCGTTTTCTATAAGGACAGTTAAATAGAGGCTGTTGAACAGCAGAAAAAAAGTCCCTAAGCGGAAGCAGACAAGTCCTAGGGCTGATCTCCAGAGCTCACATAGTACATACGCATATAAGTATATAATAATAAATATATACTAAAGTACATACAAGAGGTCTCGAATGCTCGACCTAAAAAACACCTAGAGAGGCCGATGTAAGCCTGGTAAACTTCAGAGCTCTGCCTTTAATGGATGGGGTAGATGGCTGTAGCGTAGATGCTGCCCTCATCACCCCTCCTCACTTGGTGCAGTCCATCTCACTTGTCCAGCATTCCTCCAATCGTCATCCTCCAGTTCCTGAAACAGGCACAGAAGGCACTCTCTCCATGTTTATATCTGCATCACTGCACTCCCCAACCCTGCCCTCAAGGGGTCGGGTCACCGAGTCTGTGTCTTCCTGCTGTGTGAATCCGGCTGTAAAGGGCTTCCCTTCTCCGCCTTTTATCTTTCATTGGCCTTGTCGTTCTTAATGTGGAGGGAGAAACACAATCTTCCCTCGAAGCCTGAGGCCTGCTGCTAGAGAGCGGAGAAGAGCCATTAATCTGTGTCTGCGCAGTACTTATTTAAAAAGATTAAAGCTCCTTAACCTTCCAAGACGGGAGATGTGAAAAGGTGCGTCACTGAAACCAGATCAGAGGATAACGAGCAGGAAGAGATTATATTAATGATGCACAAGTGAGAGACACATTTAGAAATAACTGGTATGAACCAAGAACCGCCGCTGTGAGCCGCTGGGAAGACGCTTCCACATCAAATGAAGTCACAACTTAATCGGCAATGAGAAAGTATTGGGAAGTTTCCAATGTCCTCAGGAGAGCACAGTAACCGCAAAAGAATCCTTATCCACAGAAGAACCACCGATGACCACACAGAGATAGCCCCTGGTCCACAGGTGCAAAACACCTGTTCCTCTACTACAGAATTCCAGATTCACGAGTGCAGAATTTAATTCTGTGAATGTGGAATTCCAATCCCTTGGGGAAGATTCTAGACCTACACATGCTAAATTCCCCATTCAGGCAGCAGAATTCCATGTCTAAAGATGAAGAATTTTAGATCCATCAGTGCAGAATCCTACACTCATGGGTGCAGAATCCCTGAGCTCCAAGTGCAGAATTCCATATCCAAGGGTGCAGAATAGTAGATTCATCATTGCAGAGTTCTAGATCCAAAGGCCAGAATTCCTGAGCCACTAGTGCAGAATTCCAGAAGCATGCTCCTGATTTCCATGGCCACAGTGTTGCTAATTTGCTAATTTTGGGGGAAAAACACCCATGCTACAGCAGAATTCAAGATCCATGGTGGAAGAATTGGCACGTCTCCAAAAGAATTTAAGAATCCGTGTCTAGACGAAATGGGGGAAACGCTTTGTTATCCACCTAAACAGGAGTATACTTTCTTCAAGCGCATTGCATCCAATAGTCAGAAGGTGCGAAGCAGCTCACTCACAGTGCACACAACATTCGAGAACTGCCTTCAAAACATCACACACATTGAATTCCAAATCCCAAGTGCAGCTGCACATATGTGACTCAAGGACCCAACACACCTGGTAATTCTAGGAAAATTCCAGACTTATTGGAAGAATTCCTCATCAAAAGCAGACAAAACTGACTGACGCTACCAAAATATTTAGCAGTTGTTGATAAATGGGAGGGTTTCTGCTAAGGATGAAGGGTTTCTGTATGATTTTTAAAGCACATATTTAGCTACAACCAGCATGCCCCACCCCGCCCCCCACCCACATACACATAAGACTAATTCCATTGTCTTCCATCTAGTCCTTCCGGCTCACCCAAACCAGAGAACCTCAAAGTCCGAGATGCTGCTTTATACAACCAGCACAGAGTATTTTTTATGTTAGTTTGTACCTTTCCACTGGTCCAATCCAGAAGAAAGAGGGTAAAGGAACTGCCCCCACACTTCGAAGGCCATCTTTCCTTTCACAGAAGCCTGATCTCCTTCACTTGACTTTAGGAATGCTACTACAATCTACATTCCTGTTGCTGTTGGTAGGCTCTCTCCATCCTCCATGTTGTATCTATCCACACAAGGGACACAGAATGGATGAGTGTCCCTCCCCTAGCTATTCACAGGCATCTGACCTTTTATGAAAAGGTGGGCACCCCAGGTTGCACCTCTTGTCCATCTATAACAGAGCTTGGAATCTGTGGTTCCAGTGAGTCTCACGCCATTACAGGCATCCAAATACAATTGGAGGGGGCCCCCTGATTGGGAAGGCCTCAGACCAAGGACAGCAAAATTAAATGACACAAGAATTTTGTGATTTAAAAACATATCTCAAGTCACATTTATTACAATAACAAAATATCACATTTTGTTGGTTACACATCATAAAAACACAGAACAAGCATAACACATGTACAGTGCACTCTGGACATTAACATTATTACGTCTGAACTGCCATTTGAAAATAGTTAGTAGACTCGTGGTTGGCCACTCAATAGGTCTTCCCAGCACCACATCCTCCAGCACTTTCTTCAAACCAAGGGACCTGTGGAAATTGCAAAAAAGACAAAACGCCTCTCCTGAGGAGCAAGACCAGATCTCGTTCAGTCCTGACAACTATGGCAGTGGCATCCTTGCCGGGAGCCTCTAAGACCCTTTTTGAGTGATGTTAAACACAATTCAAGGCAAAACACCCAATTACATACAAATGTATAATATATTTCGAGTTTATATAAAGTGAACACTAGACAGCTCCTGAGTTCGCTGATTGTCAAGTACCATGTCAATAGAGGAGTGTATCAGCAAGTGAGACATTTTGAAATAAATGCCATGTTATTGAAAAAAATGCATCTAATATTCACATAACATGTGTATCTGTAAAGTATGCATTCACCCAAGAGTGTCTTAGCACTGAATAACAGATGTTTGTTGGAAACCCAACCGTACTCATTTTATTGAGCTTAGAAGGATGAAACGATACAGAAAAGGGGGTGGTGATGAACAGAGTGTCTGAATTAAGCAGACCACTCTTACCCAGTCCAAAGATCAGGGCTTGATCCATCACCGTTATTTATCTCACTGCCCCATCCCAGCTCAGAACCTGGCTATATGCAAATTAGTCTGTCCCTGGCCCAGTGCATCATGGGAACAGGGCAGACCAAACTACCAAGCCAATTCTTCACCAGAAAGGAGACAAGCTACCGGGGACCGGTTTCTGGCATTTCAGCCTCTTCGGCCCGGCTTGCTTGAATCCTGATGGAGCAGTGAGAAAGGGACTCATGTCTGAGTATACCCTGCCACACCTATAGTGGCCAAAAACGATACAGAAAAGGGGGTGGTGATGAACAGAGTGTCTGAATTAAGCAGACCACTCTTACCCAGTCCAAAGATCAGGGCTTGATCCATCACCGTTATTTATCTCACTGCCCCATCCCAGCTCAGAACCTGGCTATATGCAAATTAGTCTGTCCCTGGCCCAGTGCATCATGGGAACAGGGCAGACCAAACTACCAAGCCAATTCTTCACCAGAAAGGAGACAAGCTACCGGGGACCGGTTTCTGGCATTTCAGCCTCTTCGGCCCGGCTTGCTTGAATCCTGATGGAGCAGTGAGAAAGGGACTCATGTCTGAGTATACCCTGCCACACCTATAGTGGCCCAAAACGATACAGAAAAGGGGGTGGTGATGAACAGAGTGTCTGAATTAAGCAGACCACTCTTACCCAGTCCAAAGATCAGGGCTTGATCCATCACCGTTATTTATCTCACTGCCCCATCCCAGCTCAGAGCCTGGCTATATGCAAATTAGTCTGTCCCTGGCTTTTGTAGTCTGGTCTGCCCTGTTCCCATGATGCACTGGGCCAAGGACAGACTAATTTGCATACAGCCAGGTTCTGAAACTGGGATGGTGCAATGAGCTAAAAAACGGTGTTGGATCTAGCCCTGATCTCTTGACTGGGTGAGAGTACTCTGCTTAATTCAGAGACTCTGTCCATCACCACCCCTTGTTGTAAATAATTTTGTCCACCCTAAGCGTGGAAGGGTATACTCAGATGTGAGTCCCTTGCTCATTGCACCATCAGGATTCAAGCAAGCCGGGCCGAAGACGGCTGTAATGCCAGAAACCGGTCCCCGGAAGCTTGTTTCCTTCCCAGTGTAAGAATTGGCTTTTGTAGTCTGGTCTGCCCTGTTCCCATGTTGCACTGGGCCAGGGACAGACTAATTTGCATACAGCCAGGGTCTGAAACTGGGATGGTGCAATGAGCTAAAAAACGGTGTTGGATCTAGCCCTGATCTCTTGACTGGGTGAGAGTACTCTGCTTCATTCAGAGACTCTGTCCATCACCACCCCTTGTTGTAAATAATTTTGTCCACCCTAAGCGTGGAAGGGTATACTCAGATGTGAGTCCCTTGCTCATTGCACCATCAGGATTCAAGCAAGCCGGGCCGAAGACGGCTGTAATGCCAGAAACCGGTCCCCGGAAGCTTGTTTCCTTCCCAGTGTAAGAATTGGCTTTTGTAGTCTGGTCTGCCCTGTTCCCATGATGCACTGGGCCAGGGACAGACTAATTTGCATACAGCCAGGTTCTGAAACTGGGATGGTGCAATGAGCTAAAAAACGGTGTTGGATCTAGCCCTGATCTCTTGACTGGGTGAGAGTACTCTGCTTAATTCAGAGACTCTGTCCATCACCACCCCTTGTTGTAAATAATTTTGTCCACCCTAAGCGTGGAAGGGTATACTCAGATGTGAGTCCCTTGCTCATTGCACCATCAGGATTCAAGCAAGCCGGGCCGAAGACGGCTGTAATGCCAGAAACCGGTCCCCGGAAGCTTGTTTCCTTCCCAGTGTAAGAATTGGATTTTGTAGTCTGGTCTGCCCTGTTCCCATGATGCACTGGGCCAGGGACAGACTAATTTGCATACAGCCAGGTTCTGAAACTGGGATGGTGCAATGAGCTAAAAAACGGTGTTGGATCTAGCCCTGATCTCTTGACTGGGTGAGAGTACTCTGCTTAATTCAGAGACTCTGTCCATCACCACCCCTTGTTGTAAATAATTTTGTCCACCCTAAGCGTGGAAGGGTATACTCAGATGAGAGTCCCTTGCTCATTGCACCATCAGGATTCAAGCAAGCCGGGCCGAAAACGGCTGTAATGCCAGAAACCGGTCCCCGGAAGCTTGTTTCCTTCCCAGTGTAAGAATTGGCTTTTGTAGTCTGGTCTGCCCTGTTCCCATGATGCACTGGGGCAGGGACAGACTAATTTGCATACAGCCAGGTTCTGAAACTGGGATGGTGCAATGAGCTAAAAAACGGTGTTGGATCTAGCCCTGATCTCTTGACTGGGTGAGAGTACTCTGCTTAATTCAGAGACTCTGTCCATCACCACCCCTTGTTGTAAATAATTTTGTCCACCCTAAGCGTGGAAGGGTATACTCAGATGTGAGTCCCTTGCTCATTGCACCATCAGGATTCAAGCAAGCCGGGCCGAAGACGGCTGTAATGCCAGAAACCGGTCCCCGGAAGCTTGTTTCCTTCCCAGTGTAAGAATTGGCTTTTGTAGTCTGGTCTGCCCTGTTCCCATGATGCACTGGGCCAGGGACAGACTAATTTGCATACAGCCAGGTTCTGAAACTGGGATGGTGCAATGAGCTAAAAAACGGTGTTGGATCTAGCCCTGATCTCTTGACTGGGTGAGAGTACTCTGCTTAATTCAGAGACTCTGTCCATCACCACCCCTTGTTGTAAATAATTTTGTCCACCCTAAGCGTGGAAGGGTATACTCAGATGTGAGTCCCTTGCTCATTGCACCATCAGGATTCAAGCAAGCCGGGCCGAAGACGGCTGTAATGCCAGAAACCGGTCCCCGGAAGCTTGTTTCCTTCCCAGTGTAAGAATTGGCTTTTGTAGTCTGGTCTGCCCTGTTCCCATGATGCACTGGGCCAGGGACAGACTAATTTGCATACAGCCAGGTTCTGAAACTGGGATGGTGCAATGAGCTAAAAAACGGTGTTGGATCTAGCCCTGATCTCTTGACTGGGTGAGAGTACTCTGCTTAATTCAGAGACTCTGTCCATCACCACCCCTTGTTGTAAATAATTTTGTCCACCCTAAGCGTGGAAGGGTATACTCAGATGTGAGTCCCTTGCTCATTGCACCATCAGGATTCAAGCAAGCCGGGCCGAAGACGGCTGTAATGCCAGAAACCGGTCCCCGGAAGCTTGTTTCCTTCCCAGTGTAAGAATTGGCTTTTGTAGTCTGGTCTGCCCTGTTCCCATGATGCACTGGGCCAGGGACAGACTAATTTGCATACAGCCAGGTTCTGAAACTGGGATGGTGCAATGAGCTAAAAAACGGTGTTGGATCTAGCCCTGATCTCTTGACTGGGTGAGAGTACTCTGCTTAATTCAGAGACTCTGTCCATCACCACCCCTTGTTGTAAATAATTTTGTCCACCCTAAGCGTGGAAGGGTATACTCAGATGTGAGTCCCTTGCTCATTGCACCATCAGGATTCAAGCAAGCCGGGCCGAAGACGGCTGTAATGCCAGAAACCGGTCCCCGGAAGCTTGTTTCCTTCCCAGTGTAAGAATTGGATTTTGTAGTCTGGTCTGCCCTGTTCCCATGATGCACTGGGCCAGGGACAGACTAATTTGCATACAGCCAGGTTCTGAAACTGGGATGGTGCAATGAGCTAAAAAACGGTGTTGGATCTAGCCCTGATCTCTTGACTGGGTGAGAGTACTCTGCTTAATTCAGAGACTCTGTCCATCACCACCCCTTGTTGTAAATAATTTTGTCCACCCTAAGCGTGGAAGGGTATACTCAGATGTGAGTCCCTTGCTCATTGCACCATCAGGATTCAAGCAAGCCGGGCCGAAGACGGCTGTAATGCCAGAAACCGGTCCCCGGAAGCTTGTTTCCTTCCCAGTGTAAGAATTGGCTTTTGTAGTCTGGTCTGCCCTGTTCCCATGATGCACTGGGCCAGGGACAGACTAATTTGCATACAGCCAGGTTCTGAAACTGGGATGGTGCAATGAGCTAAAAAACGGTGTTGGATCTAGCCCTGATCTCTTGACTGGGTGAGAGTACTCTGCTTAATTCAGAGACTCTGTCCATCACCACCCCTTGTTGTAAATAATTTTGTCCACCCTAAGCGTGGAAGGGTATACTCAGATGTGAGTCCCTTGCTCATTGCACCATCAGGATTCAAGCAAGCCGGGCCGAAGACGGCTGTAATGCCAGAAACCGGTCCCCGGAAGCTTGTTTCCTTCCCAGTGTAAGAATTGGCTTTTGTAGTCTGGTCTGCCCTGTTCCCATGATGCACTGGGCCAGGGACAGACTAATTTGCATACAGCCAGGTTCTGAAACTGGGATGGTGCAATGAGCTAAAAAACGGTGTTGGATCTAGCCCTGATCTCTTGACTGGGTGAGAGTACTCTGCTTAATTCAGAGACTCTGTCCATCACCACCCCTTGTTGTAAATAATTTTGTCCACCCTAAGCGTGGAAGGGTATACTCAGATGTGAGTCCCTTGCTCATTGCACCATCAGGATTCAAGCAAGCCGGGCCGAAGACGGCTGTAATGCCAGAAACCGGTCCCCGGAAGCTTGTTTCCTTCCCAGTGTAAGAATTGGCTTTTGTAGTCTGGTCTGCCCTGTTCCCATGATGCACTGGGCCAGGGACAGACTAATTTGCATACAGCCAGGTTCTGAAACTGGGATGGTGCAATGAGCTAAAAAACGGTGTTGGATCTAGCCCTGATCTCTTGACTGGGTGAGAGTACTCTGCTTAATTCAGAGACTCTGTCCATCACCACCCCTTGTTGTAAATAATTTTGTCCACCCTAAGCGTGGAAGGGTATACTCAGATGTGAGTCCCTTGCTCATTGCACCATCAGGATTCAAGCAAGCCGGGCCGAAGACGGCTGTAATGCCAGAAACCGGTCCCCGGAAGCTTGTTTCCTTCCCAGTGTAAGAATTGGCTTTTGTAGTCTGGTCTGCCCTGTTCCCATGATGCACTGGGCCAGGGACAGACTAATTTGCATACAGCCAGGTTCTGAAACTGGGATGGTGCAATGAGCTAAAAAACGGTGTTGGATCTAGCCCTGATCTCTTGACTGGGTGAGAGTACTCTGCTTAATTCAGAGACTCTGTCCATCACCACCCCTTGTTGTAAATAATTTTGTCCACCCTAAGCGTGGAAGGGTATACTCAGATGTGAGTCCCTTGCTCATTGCACCATCAGGATTCAAGCAAGCCGGGCCGAAGATGGCTGTAATGCCAGAAACCGGTCCCCGGAAGCTTGTTTCCTTCCCAGTGTAAGAATTGGCTTTTGTAGTCTGGTCTGCCCTGTTCCCATGATGCACTGGGCCAGGGACAGACTAATTTGCATACAGCCAGGTTCTGAAACTGGGATGGTGCAATGAGCTAAAAAACGGTGTTGGATCTAGCCCTGATCTCTTGACTGGGTGAGAGTACTCTGCTTAATTCAGAGACTCTGTCCATCACCACCCCTTGTTGTAAATAATTTTGTCCACCCTAAGCGTGGAAGGGTATACTCAGATGTGAGTCCCTTGCTCATTGCACCATCAGGATTCAAGCAAGCCGGGCCGAAGACGGCTGTAATGCCAGAAACCGGTCCCCGGAAGCTTGTTTCCTTCCCAGTGTAAGAATTGGCTTTTGTAGTCTGGTCTGCCCTGTTCCCATGATGCACTAGGCCAGGGACAGACTAATTTGCATACAGCCAGGTTCTGAAACTGGGATGGTGCAATGAGCTAAAAAACGGTGTTGGATCTAGCCCTGATCTCTTGACTGGGTGAGAGTACTCTGCTTAATTCAGAGACTCTGTCCATCACCACCCCTTGTTGTAAATAATTTTGTCCACCCTAAGCGTGGAAGGGTATACTCAGATGTGAGTCCCTTGCTCATTGCACCATCAGGATTCAAGCAAGCCGGGCCGAAGACGGCTGTAATGCCAGAAACCGGTCCCCGGAAGCTTGTTTCCTTCCCAGTGTAAGAATTGGCTTTTGTAGTCTGGTCTGCCCTGTTCCCATGATGCACTGGGCCAGGGACAGACTAATTTGCATACAGCCAGGTTCTGAAACTGGGATGGTGCAATGAGCTAAAAAACGGTGTTGGATCTAGCCCTGATCTCTTGACTGGGTGAGAGTACTCTGCTTAATTCAGAGACTCTGTCCATCACCACCCCTTGTTGTAAATAATTTTGTCCACCCTAAGCGTGGAAGGGTATACTCAGATGTGAGTCCCTTGCTCATTGCACCATCAGGATTCAAGCAAGCCGGGCCGAAGACGGCTGTAATGCCAGAAACCGGTCCCCGGAAGCTTGTTTCCTTCCCAGTGTAAGAATTGGCTTTTGTAGTCTGGTCTGCCCTGTTCCCATGATGCACTGGGCCAGGGACAGACTAATTTGCATACAGCCAGGTTCTGAAACTGGGATGGTGCAATGAGCTAAAAAACGGTGTTGGATCTAGCCCTGATCTCTTGACTGGGTGAGAGTACTCTGCTTAATTCAGAGACTCTGTCCATCACCACCCCTTGTTGTAAATAATTTTGTCCACCCTAAGCGTGGAAGGGTATACTCAGATGTGAGTCCCTTGCTCATTGCACCATCAGGATTCAAGCAAGCCGGGCCGAAGACGGCTGTAATGCCAGAAACCGGTCCCCGGAAGCTTGTTTCCTTCCCAGTGTAAGAATTGGCTTTTGTAGTCTGGTCTGCCCTGTTCCCATGATGCACTGGGCCAGGGACAGACTAATTTGCATACAGCCAGGTTCTGAAACTGGGATGGTGCAATGAGCTAAAAAACGGTGTTGGATCTAGCCCTGATCTCTTGACTGGGTGAGAGTACTCTGCTTAATTCAGAGACTCTGTCCATCACCACCCCTTGTTGTAAATAATTTTGTCCACCCTAAGCGTGGAAGGGTATACTCAGATGTGAGTCCCTTGCTCATTGCACCATCAGGATTCAAGCAAGCCGGGCCGAAGACGGCTGTAATGCCAGAAACCGGTCCCCGGAAGCTTGTTTCCTTCCCAGTGTAAGAATTGGCTTTTGTAGTCTGGTCTGCCCCGTTCCCATGATGCACTGGGCCAGGGACAGACTAATTTGCATACAGCCAGGTTCTGAAACTGGGATGGTGCAATGAGCTAAAAAACGGTGTTGGATCTAGCCCTGATCTCTTGACTGGGTGAGAGTACTCTGCTTAATTCAGAGACTCTGTCCATCACCACCCCTTGTTGTAAATAATTTTGTCCACCCTAAGCGTGGAAGGGTATACTCAGATGTGAGTCCCTTGCTCATTGCACCATCAGGATTCAAGCAAGCCGGGCCGAAGACGGCTGTAATGCCAGAAACCGGTCCCCGGAAGCTTGTTTCCTTCCCAGTGTAAGAATTGGCTTTTGTAGTCTGGTCTGCCCCGTTCCCATGATGCACTGGGCCAGGGACAGACTAATTTGCATACAGCCAGGTTCTGAAACTGGGATGGTGCAATGAGCTAAAAAACGGTGTTGGATCTAGCCCTGATCTCTTGACTGGGTGAGAGTACTCTGCTTAATTCAGAGACTCTGTCCATCACCACCCCTTGTTGTAAATAATTTTGTCCACCCTAAGCGTGGAAGGGTATACTCAGATGTGAGTCCCTTGCTCATTGCACCATCAGGATTCAAGCAAGCCGGGCCGAAGAAGGCTGTAATGCCAGAAACCGGTCCCCGGAAGCTTGTTTCCTTCCCAGTGTAAGAATTGGCTTTTGTAGTCTGGTCTGCCCTGTTCCCATGATGCACTGGGCCAGGGACAGACTAATTTGCATACAGCCAGCTTCTGAAACTGGGATGGTGCAATGAGCTAAAAAACGGTGTTGGATCTAGCCCTGATCTCTTGACTGGGTGAGAGTACTTGCTTAATTCAGAGACTCTGTCCATCACCACCCCTTGTTGTAAATAATTTTGTCCACCCTAAGCGTGGAAGGGTATACTCAGATGTGAGTCCCTTGCTCATTGCACCATCAGGATTCAAGCAAGCCGGGCCGAAGACGGCTGTAATGCCAGAAACCGGTCCCCGGAAGCTTGTTTCCTTCCCAGTGTAAGAATTGGCTTTTGTAGTCTGGTCTGCCCTGTTCCCATGATGCACTGGGCCAGGGACAGACTAATTTGCATACAGCCAGGTTCTGAAACTGGGATGGTGCAATGAGCTAAAAAAACGGTGTTGGATCTAGCCCTGATCTCTTGACTGGGTGAGAGTACTCTGCTTAATTCAGAGACTCTGTCCATCACCACCCCTTGTTGTAAATAATTTTGTCCACCCTAAGCGTGGAAGGGTATACTCAGATGTGAGTCCCTTGCTCATTGCACCATCAGGATTCAAGCAAGCCGGGCCGAAGACGGCTGTAATGCCAGAAACCGGTCCCCGGAAGCTTGTTTCCTTCCCAGTGTAAGAATTGGCTTTTGTAGTCTGGTCTGCCCTGTTCCCATGATGCACTGGGCCAGGGACAGACTAATTTGCATACAGCCAGGTTCTGAAACTGGGATGGTGCAATGAGCTAAAAAACGGTGTTGGATCTAGCCCTGATCTCTTGACTGGGTGAGAGTACTCTGCTTAATTCAGAGACTCTGTCCATCACCACCCCTTGTTGTAAATAATTAGAAGGATGAAAGGCTGAATGACTCCGCTGGGATTTGAACTTGTTGCCATGCGTTTGCACAGCGGCCCCTACAGTGGCCGCATTAGTCCACTAAGCCACCAGACATTGACACTTGGGGTTGTTCTAAAAGTGAACAAAACTCAAAGCTATAAGTGATTTAAAAAAGGGGGTGGTGATGGACAGAGTATCTGAGTTAATCAGAACACTCCTACCCAGTCAACAGATCAGGGCTTGATCCATCACCGTTTTTTAGCTCACTGCACCATCCCAGTTCAGAACCTGGCTATATGCAAATTAGTCTGTCCCTGGCCCAGTGCATCATGGGAACAGGGCAGACCAAACTACCAAGCCAATTCTTCACTGGAAAGGAAACAAGCTTCCGGGGACCGGTTTCTGGCATTACAGCCGTCTTCGGCCTATACTCAGATGTGAGTCCCTTGCTCATTGCACCATCAGGATTCAAGCAAGCCGGGCCGACGACGCCTGAAATGGCAGAAACCGGTCCCCGGAAGCTTGTTTCCTTCCCAGTACAAGAATTGGCTTGGTAGTTTGGTTTGCCCTGTTCCCATCATGCACTGGGACAGGAACAGACTAATTTGCATATAGCCAAGTTCTGAGCTGGGATGGTGCAGTGAGCTAAAAAACGGTGATGGATCAAGCCCTGATCTTTGGACTGGGTAAGAGTGGTCTGCTTAATTCAGGCACTCTGTTCATCACCACCCCCTTTTCTGAATCATTTTGTCCACCATAAGCGTGGAAGGGTATACTCAGATGTGAGTCCCTTGCTCATTGCACCATCAGGATTCAAGCAAGCCGGGCCGACGACGCCTGAAAAGGCAGAAACCGGTCCCCGGAAGCTTGTTTCCTTCCCAGTACAAGAATTGGCATGGTAGTTTGGTTTGCCCTGTTCCCATCATGCACTGGGACAGGAACAGACTAATTTGCATATAGCCAAGTTCTGAGCTGGGATGGTGCAATGAGCTAAAAAACGGTGATGGATCAAGCCCTGATCTTTGGACTGGGTAAGAGTGGTCTGCTTAATTCAGGCACTCTGTTCATCACCACCCCCTTTTCTGAATCATTTTGTCCACCATAAGCGTGGAAGGGTATACTCAGATGTGAGTCCCTTGCTCATTGCACCATCAGGATTCAAGCAAGCCGGGCCGACGACGCCTGAAATGGCAGAAACCGGTCCCCGGAAGCTTGTTTCCTTCCCAGTACAAGAATTGGCTTGGTAGTTTGGTTTGCCCTGTTCCCATCATGCACTGGGACAGGAACAGACTAATTTGCATATAGTCAAGTTCTGAGCTGGGATGGTGCAGTGAGCTAAAAAACGGTGATGGATCAAGCCCTGATCTTTGGACTGGGTAAGAGTGGTCTGCTTAATTCAGGCACTCTGTTCATCACCACCCCCTTTTCTGAATCATTTTGTCCACCATAAGCGTGGAAGGGTATACTCAGATGTGAGTCCCTTGCTCATTGCACCATCAGGATTCAAGCAAGCCGGGCCGACGACGCCTGAAATGGCAGAAACCGGTCCCCGGAAGCTTGTTTCCTTCCCAGTACAAGAATTGGGTTGGTAGTTTGGTTTGCCCTGTTCCCATCATGCACTGGGACAGGAACAGACTAATTTGCATATAGCCAAGTTCTGAGCTGGGATGGTGCAGTGAGCTAAAAAACGGTGATGGATCAAGCCCTGATCTTTGGACTGGGTAAGAGTGGTCTGCTTAATTCAGGCACTCTGTTCATCACCAACCCCTTTTCTGAATCATTTTGTCCACCATAAGCGTGGAAGGGTATACTCAGATGTGAGTCCCTTGCTCATTGCACCATCAGGATTCAAGCAAGCCGGGCCGACGACGCCTGAAATGGCAGAAACCGGTCCCCGGAAGCTTGTTTCCTTCCCAGTACAAGAATTGGCTTGGTAGTTTGGTTTGCCCTGTTCCCATCATGCACTGGGACAGGAACAGACTAATTTGCATATAGCCAAGTTCTGAGCTGGGATGGTGCAGTGAGCTAAAAAACGGTGATGGATCAAGCCCTGATCTTTGGACTGGGTAAGAGTGGTCTGCTTAATTCAGGCACTCTGTTCATCACCACCCCCTTTTCTGAATCAAAGCTATAAGTGGCCCAGCGGTTAGGTCTGATCCAATTAGGGCCCTTTTTCACACCATGTGGGCATTAGGCAACATATTTCTGTGGTAAAATGCCTATATGTTGGCAAAAAAAGGAGATAAATCGGTAAGCCTGTAGCTCCACGCCAGCCCATACATTATCCTGCTGCATCTAGCCCAGGTTCCTGGTTTATTGCAGGCGAACTACAGAAGCCAGACAAGGTGGGCACTGGCATGTGCGTATACCGTGAAAAACAGCACCCGATGCTCTCATACGATGAGAATCGCCATCGAGTGGTGACGCGACCAGCGGCCTAAAGAATCCCCTAGGTGAACGAGCGACTCAGGGCACACTCCGAACTGTGGCAGAGGAGACCTCTGTGCCACGATACACAATGGATTGGCTGGCAGCCGATGTGGGGAGAACTCATCAAAACGGCATAAATGATGAGAGGTCGGTTGTACGACGGTACAACGCATGTAAATACATCGCATGCCTTTGCCACGCATTTTTTAGCACGCATGTTTTTACCATGAATATGCATTTACAACGCATGCCAATACCACACATTGCTTTTAGATTTAAAAATAATGTATTTGTGGCGGGAGACCCCACAACCCCCCCAACTTTCGTTAAATGTGTGGTCTTGGCATGCGTTGTAAAGGCATATTCGTTGTAAAAATATGTGTGCTAAAAAATGCGTGGTAAAGGCACAACGAGGTAAAAATAAACTCGTACAACGAGGTAAAAAAAACTCGTTGTAAAGGCTGTTTCCCGGAGAGGCCTGGATGCGGCTCGAGGCAGACAACAGTAGGCGGCCAACGGGCCCTGAGTGAAGAACAGAGCCCCCACACGTGGGACTGTGCACAACCAGGTAGGATCGGTCTCTTGCCTCTGGTCGGAGGGGAGAGCTGTGCCCTGGTTAACCTCCTGGCTGGGAATTGATGGGACGACATCTGGGCCCGGTCTAAGATTACAAGCACAGGCCAGTGGTAAACAGATCACGGTTTTGTGTCGTGGGGACCCAGGTGACGTGGCGGTGGGGCTGCAAGGCCGATAAATAGTTGGACTCCTGTGCAGAAGGGAAACTCGGGGCCAGACCAGGACCCGGTGTTTGGTCTGCGTCTTCTAGATAACAGGGGACAGGCCTAGAATCCCCATGTATCCCACTCCTACACAGCTCTCCCGCCGAGGTAGAGAAAGATCACCAGGGCAGCGGGAATGGATAGAGGACTGGATGTGGCCTGAGACGGACTCTAGGAAGCAGTCAACGGGCCCTGGGTGAGAAACGGAGCCCTCCCAAGTGAAACGTGGGTTGTATGTCACTACAACGCGGGCTATTACCACGCATGCCATTACAACGCTGTTTTTACAACGCAAGTCGTTACAACGACTTGTGCTGTAAGCGCAGGATAGTTAAATAGTTTAATTTTCTATTCCAACTCCAGCCCACGTTACAGTGGGGAAGGTGTTGGAATAGAAAATTAAACTATTCCCTATCCAACAGCGCCCTCCAGCGCAAGTCGTTGTAATGACTTGCGTTGTAAAAGCAGCGTAGTAATGGCAGCGCGTGGTAATACCCGCGTTGTAAAGGCTGCTCACCTAAACGTGCATGATCAGGCCGGGGAAGAGAGCTGGCGCTGCACTGACGACGTGTGGACCCAATTTAAGACTACATGCCCAGGCTTACTTTGCACTGATCACAGACCAACAGTGTGCAAACCCGGGTGATCTAGTGACAAGATTACATGACAGTACACAGTAGGAACCCCTGTGTGAAAGGGAGCATCGGGCCAGAATCGGGGCCCGGCGATTGATCAGCACTCACGAGAAGACTGGGGCGAGGCCTAGAATTCCCCATTATCCCGTTCTAACACAGCACTACCCGACCAAGGCCATGAATTAACGACCACAGACCTAAATGTCTATAACAATAAAGACAACGTTCAATATTAAGTTTTGTCCTGAAGGAAGTAGGATTTCTTTACTACTAGGGAAGGTGTCAGACCGGTCAGGAAGGACTAACTCAAAAAGACATGGGCCCTGCAGTGAAAAGGACTAGAGACGTGCCATGAGAAATGCACAGGGGAGAGACAGTGTACCACGTAACCACAGGCCAACTATTCTCCTTGCAGAGCTCCTTGTTCAGAGGGGTAGACCCTCGATGCCCAGAACACAGTACCATCTGGAGGAGGTGACAGTGACTCCAGGCCTTACCTACTGGAGTATCTCATGCTTACACCGTTAGCGGCTATTAGGGAATCCAATGTGAGACGACTCTTGAAATATTGACGGCGTAACTCCCAACACAATGGGCAAAAAAAGAGCACAACCATCAGAGATGCCACCTGACCACGAACAGCCGCTGGGGGTGCATAGACAGGAATCGGAGCCCTCCGGAGATCCAGTGTAACTACAACTAATAAAAATACTGGAAACAATTGCGGACACCAGAGCCACCTTACATCAAGATATCAGTACAGTATCAGTGGGGCTGGGATTGCTTCGAGGAGAACACCATAAACTGGCGGAGAGGATAAAACTAACAGAGTCCTCACTAGCTGATTTACAACCTGTGCAAAAGGCGACGTCTCTCTAGCTCTCAGACCTTACAGAATGGGTCCAACTACTTGAAAGTATAGAAGAGGACACTGAAGTGTGTAATAGGAACAATAATTTCCGAGTGATTGGCCTGCCTGAGGGGGTGGAACACTCTGACATGATAACCTACATGAAGAACTGGGTTCGCACGGAAGTGGCCCCCAAGGGGCTCTCCCCCTTATATACACTGGAACAGGCACACAGGGTCCCAGCCCGGGCACCGGCGCTGGGGTGCCCCCACACCCTGTAGTAGCAAAATTACTACACCACAAGGACAGATACACATAGCTGTATATGGCTAGGACTTTGGGTCCATTTGTGGTCAATAATAGTAAGGTTTCCCTCTTCCGGGATTACACACTGGAAGTGCAGAGGAAGAGAGCCTCATTTTTTGAGATCAAGAAAGCTCAAAGGGAAGAAGGTCTGCAATACTCTCTGATGTTTCCAGCCAGACTACGAATCCTGTTACATGGAAAAGCACATTTTTGCAATGACCCTGCAGCAGCTTGGAAATGGCTCGAGGGATACAAGATTGGCACATACCCTACAAATGAAAGTGCTGCAAACACAGAATTGAAAACAGTGAAGAAGAAGCCCCGCATAAGACCCCGGAAGGGCTTCGCAAGGAAACTCACCCCCTTACAAACTGAAAAAGAAAGAGCTACAGCTCTTCAAGCAGTAGCAACAATCTTGAAAGGTTCTGGCAGCAAGCCAGAAGAAGGATCCCCATCGATGAGCCAGAAGGGGGAAGTTCTCACGAGTGGACAGTATTCTGCTTCGGCCGTAGCACCGGGAACAGCAGATGTTGTAATCTGAGGGAGCGCTGAAGTGAGAGATGGGTGCCCACTTTGTCCCAACTATTCGAACTCTGAATGGATGGATCCCTTTTGAAAATTGTTCCCAAATTTGGCAGGTGCGACTGTGACATATAACAGTTATCTTAAGTTTATGGCCTTCCCTTCTTGGAAGGTTAACAAGCCACTCCGTTTGAGACTTCTAATTTAACATCATGGTTTGTTTGTGATTTAGGCGGCTGGCATTTGCCTGGCTGATCTTGGGAGGGGGAGTTTATGTTCTAAATGTTTAATACCTCATTGTATAATAAATTGTTTTGATACAGAAGTGGTTTTGCTGTACGTAGGTCAAGGGGTTGGAGAGTAGGGAGGTGGGTGACAGGTTAGCAATGAATGACTTGATATGGCAAAACCACATTATACACTGAAATGTATAACATGGAATATTAGAGGGATGGGGTCTGCAGCCAAAAGACATAATATGCATAGATTTTTACGTAGGCGGCGAGTTCAGATAGCTATGCTGCAGGAAACACACCTTATTTAAAGTGAAGTGGAAAAATTGTGCCAGAGATGGAAAGGACAAATATTTGCAACCTCCTTCTCGGCATATGTACGAGGGGTGTTAATATTGATAAGGGCGGGAGTTTGCTTCAAACCACAACACACACTCATTGATAGGGAAGGACGGTATGTTTTGGTGAATGGGCCGCTGTGGGGATTTTGTATTTTATTTATTTATTGAAGTTTTGTATAGCGCTAGCTGGACCCGAGGGTATCAGAGCGCTTCAAGGCATGTACAGTTATGAACAGGAACATTTTGGGTGGCAGACAAAAACACGAGAACAATAAGAGAAATGATAGACTACAGATCATCAACTTAAGAGCAACGAGGAACAGAGTTCGGGAGCGCCTCTTCCGGCTGTGGGGTTTCGAGAGGGGGAGATAGCTGTCCTACCCCCAGTCAAAAGCGTGATTCTCGTTACGGATGAGAGCGATCTAGGAAGAGGGCTTTGAGTAATGTCTTGAATTTCAGGTAGGAGGTGGTCATTCTGATATGGGGGGCGATGGAGTTCCAGATCTTGGGAGCATTTCCCGCAAAGGATTTATTTGAGGTTTTGTGTTTCCATGATTTGAGTGGGATGAGAAGAAGCGTGTTGGAGCTTCTGAGGTTCCTGGACTGACCGGCACTCTTGAGTTTGGCGGCCAGGTATTCTGGTTTGCCTGTGTGCAAGGCTTTGTGCGTGAGGCAAGCTGTACGGAAGCTGGCTCGTTGGTCAATAGGGAGCCATTTCAGTTCCTTGAGTGCCGGAGAGATGTGCTCGTATTTCTGCGTTCCTGTGACCATTCTTGCTGCGGCGTTGAGGGTAGTGGAGAGAGGATCTAGGTGAGATTTTGCTGACCCGGTCAGTGCTGCGATGCCATAGTCAATTCTGGAGAGCACCAATGCCTGAGTGGCCTGTTTAAGATCTTTCGGGGGAAGGAAGAGTTTTATTTTGTAGAGTAGTTTCAGATTTAGGAACGCAATTTTTGGCGGTCTTTGAAATGTGTTTTTTCAAATCCAGTTTGGGGTCGAGGGTAATCCCTAGGGATTTTACCGAGTCTGTTGGCGTAAGGGCGTCATTGAGGGCGTCTAGGGCTTTTAGCCAATCGACGATTTGGGATTTTTCGTCCCTATTAGAGATGAGGAGCACTTCGGTTTTCTCTTGGTTTAGTTTGAGGTGGTTGGTTGAGAGCCAATGTTGGACCTGAATGAGCGTGACATTAAGTCTGTGAATGTCTGCGATCAAGGTGGATTCCAGATAAAGTTGTGTGTCATCCGCATAGAGGTGGAAGGGGATGTTGGATTTTCTTAGCAGTGTGGTGAGGGGTTCCATGTAGATGTTGAAAAGTTGTGAGGAGAGTACTGACCTTTGTGGAACTCCTTTGCTGACGGGAAGGGGGTCCGACTCAAAGTTGTTGATTTTTATTCTTTGTGTACGGTTGTGGAAAAAGGAGGAGAACCAATTAAGCACCGTCTTTTCAATACCCGCTTTTCAATACCCAGGGATGGCAAATTACCCTCGGGAGCATGTATGCCCCTAATCAGGATGAAATCACCTCCCTACATAGACTTTCAACCCCACTGGCTGAACTGGAGGTCGGAGATTAACTCCTTGGGGGTGACGTTAAAGCGGCGGCAGACGTTCTTTTGGATCGTTCACTGCCCCCACTGCCAGGAAGCTTTTCGCAACATAATGTAGCAGGGAGGAGAGAATGGATGGGGAAGTAGGGAGTACAGGACATATGGAGGACTCAACATGCGAATACTCAGCACTATTCCTACTACTCGCCTCTGCAGCACTTACATACACGTTTGGATGCATTTCTGTGCTCACACTCCCTTGGGACAGCCATTCCTCATACTGAGTTTCTGGGACACACAATTTCAGACCATTGTCTGTTATTACTTGAGTTTAGGCCATTATGGAACCGCCCTCGAATCCCATTGTGGCTGCTTAATCCACTGGCCTTGGCGGATGACTGCTTCAGGGAAACTCTAAAATCCACTGTAGATGGTTACTTCTCTGAAATACACAAACAGCGTCCTCGAGATTGATAGAGTGGGAGGCGTTTAAGATAGTGGTACGAGGACACTCCCTAGGACAATCGATCGGGGCTCAGAGAGAACTACACCTAGAACTGAAATCAATAGAGGACAAATTACATTAGTTGGGAATACGCAAGGTATGGAGACTGAAGACCCAGAGACCTTGAAAGATCTGTACGCGCAGTATAGTGATGATGAATCTGTATATGACCCTGAAGCAATCCGTGCTCTATTTTATGTACCGGGCACAAGTCCTAAAAAAAGAAGTGGGGGGACGCCGACGTCACGACAAGAAGTGACGTCACAAAAGGTGGCTTGCACCATCAGACTCATTGCCTCCCCTCGCTCACCCCTTAGATGTGATTTTATTCTAATTCCTTCAGAGTAAGAAACAGGTGTTTACTCCTGCCATAACCTTACCATGACATGCTGCTATCTGTTGAACACTTGATTGTATCTACTAGCACAATATTGCTAATTGCCAGTGCCACAACTTTTTATGTTTTAACGTCATTGTTGACGTTGTTTTGCACATCATGCTTTTTTTATCATACGTATGCCATTGAAGTGCCCTAATGTAATTTGGAAGTTCTCATCTAATCACTGTTTTTATGTTTTGCTTCTTTTATATTAATCTGTATTGTTGTTGGTATTTTTAATGTGCTCTTTTAAGGATATTTTTTATCCAAATAAAGATATTTTACTCAGGTGTTTACTCCTGCTTTACAAGCTGTGTGTTTTAAAAGTAGTGCCATTTTTTTTTGTTGCTCCAGTTATCGAGCTTCCGGTAAAATTAGTGGGGGGACGCCGTCCACCCGCGTGGTACCCCGACTCGAGCCCTGTTTATGCATATTATAAGGGCTTATACAGTGCACCGACCCCACTTGCACTACAAGTACAAATGGACTTTCTGAGTGACCTACAGCTCCGGAAATTAGATTCCCAAGCTAGGGAGATGCTAAGTGGCCCAGTGACAGAGCAAGAAATCCGAGTCGCCATTAAAAGCACGGTGGCCGGAAAAACGACAGGCCCAGACGGCCTCCCGGTGGAATTCTATGCTGCATATGCATCAGTACTGGTCCCCAGGCTTGTAGCCCTTTATGCAGAATCCCTACGGCTTGGGCGACTCCCGGATTCACTGTACAAGGCAGTCGTGATCCCACTCCCCATAACCAAGACTCCTAAAGCTAACACAACAGACTTTTGTCCGGACTCCATGTTTAACATGGACTTTAAAATCCTCAGTAAAATAATGGCACTCTGATTGCTCCTACACATACCCTCACTAATCCAGAATAGATTACTACTTTATCCCATTACGAAAAACATCCTCTTTGAATTGCATGCAGAGAGATACCTATGCAATGCCACCAGTACCTACCCATCAATTGCCACTCATACAATACGATAAATGCCTCACAAGTAACACAGTGCCCCATAAACACCACCAGTTGAGCCCGCCACATGACTGCTAGCAGGGCACGCTTTTAACACTTATACAACAATATACATGCCCCACAAGTAACACAGTGCCCCACAAATACCACCAGTTGCACCCTCCAAAAGACTGGTAGCAGGGCACGCTTTTAACACTTATACAACAATATACATGCCCCACAAGTAACACAGTGCACCACAAATACCACCAGTTGCACCCTCCAAAAGACTGGTAGCAGGGCACGCTTTCAACCCTTATACAACAATATACATGCCCCACAAATACCACAGTGCCCCACATATACCACCAGTTGCACCTTCCAAGTGACTGTAAGCAGGGCACGCTCGTGCAACAAGGTGCATGCCTCACAAGTACCACAGTGCCCCACGAATACCACCAGTTGTGCCCTCTGGGTGACTGCTGGTACAAAAGGGGGTGGTGATGGACGGAGCATCTGAACCAATCAAACACTCACACCCAGTCAAAAGATCTGGGTTTAATCCATCACCGTTCTTTAGCCCACTCTGCCACCCCAGTTCAGACATGGCCATATGCAAATCAGTCTGACCCTGTGCCTCATGGGAACAGTCCAGCCCGAACTGCCAAGCCATGTCTGGGTGACTGCCAGCAGGGCACGCTCGTGCAACAAGGTGCATGCCTCACAAGTACCACAGTGCCCCACAAACACCACCAGTTGTGCCCTCTGGGTGACTGCTGGTACAAAAGGGGGTGGTGATGGACGGAGCATCTGAATCAATCAAACACTCACACCCAGTCAAAAGATCTGGGTTTAATCCATCACCGTTCTTTAGCCCACTCTGCCACCCCAGTTCAGACATGGCTATATGCAAATCAGTCTGACCCTGTGCCTCATGGGAACAGTCCAGCCCGAACTGCCAAGCCATGTCTGGGTGACTGCCAGCAGGGCACGCTCGTGCAACAAGGTGCATGCCTCACAAGTACCACAGTGCCCCACGAATACCACCAGTTGCACCTTCCAAGTGACCGTAAGCAGGGCACGCTCGTGCAACAAGGTGCATGCCTCACAAGTACCACAGTGCCCCACGAATACCACCAGTTGTGAACTCTGGGTGACTGCCAGCAGGGCACACTTCTAGTGCTTACAGAGAAATGTGCAGATCTGCACTCTGTCTCCAGACTGAAAGTCAGGAAACCCAATCTGAAATGAAAAACTACACTTGAGCCCGAAATGGAGATTCAAAATACTGCAATGCAAACATGAAGCCGCGGTTTGCATTTAACGAAAGTGATGTGAACCCCCGGGCACAGCCAGAATCTGCGGTCAGAGCCAGGGGATTTCTGTTCTCTGAACATCTCCCAGGGCAGCACAGCCTGCAGCTTTCTGGCAGACATCCCCCAAGGAAGCCAGCTCTGGAATCCATCCGAGCCAGGAGGGACGGTGGAACTGAGAAGAAAATGCAATGATGTCTTGTGTTAATTATCGAGCCCTCCCACGGCCAGGCAGCTGAGCTGTCGAGTTAAACCAAGACAGAACTCTGGGACCAATTAGGGCTGAGATGAATCCGCAGGAAGTCAGAGCACTAATCTGCAATTAACCCCAGCCTGCAGTGGCAGGGTCGAGATGGGCAGGCGGTGCGGCCTGGAGGGAGGAATGGCCACTGAAAGAACTAAAGGCAGCAGGAAGAAGAGAATCGATAAGGTAAGGAGGGCAGAGAACGGCGAGTCAATGGAAAACTCACTCATCAATGCAGAGGAAGCGCTGTGAGGCAGGTCAGCGCCTTAAACAGATAGGGGGTTTCTGCTAGGTTTGCGTCTATGGTTTCCAAGTGCCACACGTGCCATGAGGGACACCCTGGTCACACACCTACCATGTCATGAGATATTTATTTATTTATTTAAAAGATTTATAAAGCGCACAGCTACCCAACAGGGTTTCCCGGCGCTGAGCAGGACAAGCGAGGTTGAAGCTAGTTGAAGGAGAGAAATTAAACCTGACTTTAAAGAAAGGTCATTAGCTTTTTAGGAAAGGCTAAAAGTGACTGACAGATCCTAAGTTCCAAAGGAAGAGAATTGCACAGTTTAGGTCCAAGGTAGGAAATCGAGCGGCCTCTCATATGGGTCCGCCACACTCTGGGAACTGAGAAAAGAGAAAGGCTGGTCGGTCTCAATTGGTGGGTGGGTTGGTAAGGCTTGACAAGTTATTGTATGTACGAGGGTGCCAAGCCAAGCTTAGCTCAAAACATATAACATAGGGCCTTGAACTCAATATCGTTGTTTACCTTGACCCAATCAAGTTGATGAAGCAGAGGGGAAACAGAGATGTGTCCAGGTAACCGAAAAAGCAGGCGAGCAGCCGCATTTTGAATGCGCTGGAGACGGCGAACGGAGACCTTGTCCATGCCCAAGTACAGTACATTGCCATAGTTAAGTCTGGAGATCACCAACGCCTGCAATACTGTTCTTTGGGCTGCAGGTGGAACTAACCAACGAGTATCTACCAAGTGCTCTATGTCATGTCATTCAGCCATTCTTGTCTGGTTTTCCAACTGCACATTGCAAATTCTTTATTTCGGTTTTACAGTACCATAAAAGAAAGAAACACATAGGTCTTGCATGGCAATAATCAGAATAAAAGGTACTCTATATTAAAATACTTCCTATACATGCTTTTGGTAATTTAAAAAAAGATGCAAATTAGGGTAAAAAGCTTAACACAAAAATACAATATGTACATAGTGCAAATATAAGCATATTTCAATATTTAAAAGATGTGTCCTAACATCAAAATTAAAATAGCAAGCAATCCAAATATTTACAATCCAAAGTGTTAGTGTGAAATATATGCCCCTCTGTTCAGATCATTTGGGTTTTAATTAATTTACTTCCTTCAAGTCGATAGGGCCCTCCTTCTAATGGACCATAATTTACCCAGAAATGTTGCTGTTGCACAAAGAATGGTCTCGCGTCTGACTTCAGAATACGTAGGGCTTCTTTGTGACTATGTGTCCCTAAGTATCTACATACAGGGGTAAGCCAGTTCCTTCTGGGTCTAGTGTTGGCGGGGCAAGCAAAAAATACATGGCTTATTGTTTCTCTAAGGCACTGGCAAGAAGGACAGCCCTTGAGCTGTGATATGTTTGTCCTCCAGGTATTAGTGAAGGCATTGACAGGAAGGCAACCGTGTCTAAATTGAATGTGCAATTTCCTATCTTCTGGCACTTTTATTAAATCAAGGAAGCTTTCTAGCCATCTGCTAGATTTGATATCAAAGAACATTGAATTCTGGAACCTGTAGTTTAACAATGATTCTGTGGGAACTTTTGGCAGGAGTTCCAGGGCAGATAGAGGGTATTGGTTTCAGAATGCAACAATAAAAGACATTTAAATTACTTCATCACTGGGTTTTGTGACTTTACCTTCCTATTTTTCCCTAAACTGAGCACATACCCCACACCCCTCAATACCTGACCCTCAGGGTGGCAAGGGTAAGCAGCCCAGGGCTTACTTAGAGAGGCAGCTTAGGGTACAAACTCAAAACATATGAAGTAGTTAATAAATCAATGGACAACCAGTGAACTCGCGTGTACTTCTAACACACAATACTCTACACACCACATTCCAAGGGCAGACATGGTCCACGGTTGTTGTGGTATCACACACTGTTCAGGTGGACCCAGCTGGTGTTAGTTTAGGCTGCTGTGACTAGTAAGGTACAGTATTCTAAATGCAATCAGAGCAATGTGTGGAGCTCTGGGGAATGGATGGCTGTGGTTCATTTGAACCCCTCTGGGTACCATCGATGCCCCACTGAAGGTCACTTGGGCTGGGCTCCAAGTGCATCATTATAAGGATCCTAAAGTTTACGCTCTTTCCTCTGCAAGTGCCACAGTGCCGCTGTGGCACTATACCTCAAGGGTTCAGTTCTTAGCAGGTCGACTTGATTCTACTGACCGTCAGGGATGACACAGCAGCCCCTGGTGGTCTGCTGTCCTGCTCGACCAAACAAGAACACTTGTGCTGACTTCGCCCCAGTTAGGCTACCATGGCTCGCGCCTCTGGCCTAATGTCTAGTGCGCAGAACAGGCGTATTTGAAGAGGAGATGTATGTCAGTACAACGCGATCTTTTAGATTGCGCTACTTAACAACGCGGTTATTACAACGCAAGTCGTTACAACGACTTGCGTTGGAGGGCGCGGATTGAGGAATATTATAATTTTATATTCCAACACCAGTCCACGTAACAGTAGGGAAGGTGTTGGAATATAAAATTACAATATTCCTTAACCAACAGCGCCATCCAGCGCAAGTCGTAGTAATGACTTGCGTTGTAATGGCAGCGTGGTAAAGGTCATGCAGTGTAAACACCGCGTTGTAAACGACGTTTACCTTGAAGAGGTGGCACGCACACAAGTGATGAAGGCTATGCTTTGTTAATGCTCCTCAGGGCGAGATGGGTCTTCACAGATCGCTTTTCCTGGAGCCCAGAAACAAGCAATCCACCCAATAATCATAAATAACCCACCCTGGGTCAATCGGGTGATCCATCAGAGGTCAATGAATACCACCAAACGGGGTGGTAAATATCTTTGTGATGCCAACCTTCTCTTGAGCCTTTGGCTTCTATTGTTACCACTGCCAAAGCCCGGTCTCAGTTCTTCAAGTGCCAAAGAAGTGTTAGTCCACCAGGTTCCAATGTATGTCATCTGGGGATGGAATGTTGGAGATGGACAGATCGAGGGGGCTTTGCTAATAACTCTGGCACTGTTTGACAGCTCAGGAGGTACTGGCCCTGAAGACTGCCTAGGAAGCTTGCAAAGAAACTTGGGGCATATTTACAATAAACTGACGCAACACTGCACCGCAAGCCAGCTGTCTGCACCATAAGAAAAGTGCAGGATGCATCTTATTTCCAATAATACGATGCATCTCTGTCCTTTACTTTATGCTGGTGCATAATTGGCTGCCTAGCGCCAATGCAGGCACCCTTGCACCATGCTGCAAGGGGGCCTGCGTTGTAGGAATGATTGTTTTTGTACAAGAAGGAAAACCTTCCTGCACAAAAAGAATCAATGGAAGCTTTTTTCTCCTAGCACACATTGAAAGAGGAAAAACGAGAAGAAATAATGATATTTCTCCTTTTGACGAATTCCCAGGTTGCCAAGTCCTTGTATATTTGGAAATGCATCAAAATTCATGGGTGTTGCGTGAGATCACCCACCGAAACGCCCATGGAGCGCCTCTTTGACACAGAGTAAGGCCACACAGTGACTTGAGCTGCTTTGAGCGGCCTCGTAAATATGGGTCTGCACTCTGCGCCGCCATTGCATCAAAAAAAGAGACGCAGCAGTGGCGTAGACTCCTTGTAAATATGCCCCTTGGATTTCTACAAAGAGCACAGCTACAGTGTTTGAATTTCAACAGTGGCGACGATCTCACTCCCCAATCAATGAACACTAAGGGCCCGATTCACAGAACTAACTTAAGACAAAATCCTAAACTTACTACCATTTTGGTATGCACAGAAGGCACTTACTCATTTTGGTATTCACAGAATGCACTTACTCATTTCGGTATTCACAGAAGTTAGGAGTCCTAACTTTAGGACTCTTAAATGCCTTCTGTGAATACCGAAAGTCTTAAAGTTAGGATTTTTCTCAATTTAGTAGTAGTAAAGTTAGGACTCCTAACTTTAGGACTCCTAAATGCCTTCTGTGAATATCGAAAGTCTTAAAATTAGGATTTTTCTCAATTTAGTAGTAGTAAAGTTAGGACTCCTAACTTTTGGACTCCTAAATGCCTTCTGTGAATACCGAAAGTCTTAAAATTTGAATTTTTCTCAGTTTAGTAGTAGTAAAGTTAGGACTCCTTACTTTAGAACTCCTAAATGCCTGCTGTGAATACTGAAAGTCTTAAAATTTGGATTTTTCTTAATTTAGTAGTAGTAAAGTTAGGACTCCTAACTTTTGGACTCCTAAATGCCTTCTGTGAATACCAAAAGTCTTAAAATTGGGTTTTTTCTCAGTTTAGTGGTAGTAGAGTTAGGACTCCTTACTTTAGAACTCCTAAATGCCTGCTGTGAATACCGAAAGTCTTAAAATTAGGATTTTTCTCAATTTAGTAGTAGTAAAGTTAGGACTCCTAACTTTAGGACTCCTAAATGCCTTCTGTGAATACCGAAAGTCTTAAAATTTGGATTTTTCTCAACTTTACTACTACTAAACTGAGAAAAATCCCAATTTAAATACTTTCGGTATTCACAGAAGACATTTAGGAGTCCTAAAGTTAGGAGTCCTAACTTTACTACTACTAAATTGAGAAAAATCCTAATTTTAAGACTTTCGGTATTCACAGCAGGCATTTAGGAGTTCTAAAGTAAGGAGTCCTAACTTTACTACTACTTAACTGAGAAAAAACCCAATTTTAAGACTTTTGGTATTCACAGAAGGCATTTAGGAGTCCAAAAGTTAGGAGTCCTAACTTTACTACTACTAAATTGAGAAAAATCCTAATTTTAAGACTTTCGGTATTCACAGAAGGCATTTAAGTGTCCTCCTAACTTCTGTGAATACCGAAATGAGTAAGTGCATTCTGTGAATACCAAAATGAGTAAGTGCCTTCTGTGAATACCAAAATAGTAGTAAGTTTAGGATTTTGTCTTAAGTTAGTTCTGTGAATCGGGCCCTAAGAGAATTTATAACGTGGTCACAAAAGATGGAAGTGGATACATTATTCAAATGCTAGTTCTGTTGAGAGCATTTTAAGTCGGCGATTCTTCACATAAACATGTACTGGAGGTATATGACAAAATCATTACAAAAGAGAAAGTTATTGTCACGCACTGTTTAAACACTGTATTGGTTGCAGTAAGCAATAGAACTGTGTCCCAGCCCACTTGCGACAAAACAAACAACTTGTTAGCAGACACACTCCAAAGATTATTACCAGCAAAATTCTTTCATTCACAACCTCTGAGTGACTACTTTATTATTTTACATTTTTTTGAGACAATGGTGCAGGCTTTTAATATTTTAGTGGCTATTTAGCAGGTGTCTGTACAGATATATGATAGTCTATATATCTAAGTGTGTTACATTTATGACTACTATAATTACCATTAGTACAACAGTTTTAACATGCTTCAAATGTTGTGCTGTGTCTACGCGAACCTGAAACACCAGGTGAGGAGTAAAGTGGAGATTGTTGGGCATAAGTAAAGGTTGATTCCTCTTTTGTTACCCTACTGCAGGGCTTTAAGTGGGATGAAAAAACTAGAGGGTCTCTCAAAGTGGTGTGGTCAATGCAATTAGGGGCGTGGCTTAAAACCCAAAGCTAAAAAATCTGTTTTTAGCACGGTGTGCCGCCCAACTCGTATTTTGCTGTTCCTGTCATTGCGTCCAGATATATGATACAAGTAACATCATACCTACAAGTCAGGACTGTTGACTTTGTCAATGGTTGCTAGTTGCATAAGATAAATAAGCAGCAACTATGGCTTGTATATAATATTGAGAAACCTTCCACTTAAAGCCCTGGTGACACCACCACAATGTTGCTGCTCCTGGGTTTCTAAAAGAGAAGGGAAATCAAGAGAGAAAATGACTCGCTTTAAAGGATTTCCCTTCCCCTACAATGCTCACAACACGTACATCAATGCACCTGCTGTCACTGCGACAAAAACGTACCGCCTGTGCCAGGGCACAAAACAGTGCCCGAAAGAGACCTGTTTCGAGGCCCCTTAAAAAAACGGTGCTCAGACCCCTTGAGACACGGCCCACTTAAAGCCCTGTACCACTGTCAGTGATTTACACCCCAGGTGAGCTGACGTAGCCCTGCTCAGAAAAAGAGAGTGCATGTGGGGCGCCGCCCCAGAACACAAAGCCCAGCTGGCGGTGTTGAGGTTCTGTGAATTCTGAACCCGTGGGTTCCATTTTGTGTATGGCAGCCATTTTGTGGTTCCCCTCACATAGGCCGATGATTGTGGCTGAACTAGTCTTTTTAAGGACATGTACACCTTAGCTCGAGTTCGTGCTGACTCCTGTTTGACCTGAGTGAACTGACCCTGTTGCCTGAAGCTGACCTTGTTAAACCAGTTCCTGCCCTTTAGCTGATCAAGATTAAGGATCAGAGCACAGGACATCATAAAGTTTTACTGCACACAAACATGCCTTATCCTACTTCTATCTGTTTCTGTTCCTTCTTTTATGGTCTGTTTATGATATGGGTTGTGGTCCTTTTATTATGGGTTTGTCCGGCTTGTGTAAGAAGGAATGTTAGGTATTTTGCATGCTTGCAAAAGCTAGGACTGCCCCTTACTTGTATGCTGAAGTTTGTAACCCTAAGCATATAAAAGGCCTCCGATTTCTGTATTCTTCAGACTGCCTCATTCAGTTGCTACGGCTCCTGTGTGACGTAGTTTCACTTAATAAAGATGTCTTTTCATATTGCAGCTTCTGTGCCAAGTTCTTCTTTCTATTAGTAAGTATTCCCTGAGAATGAAGATTTCATTTCTTAAAATGGCGCTGCCAACGTGGGCCTCATCAGAGAAGTGACTTTCTGTGGGAGTGATCTTGTCAGAAGACTGAAATCTACTGAGGAGAACAGGACGGGACTCTACTGCTCTGTGCACAGGAATTCTGGAGATTCTCTGTTTCTGCAGCCCAGTATATTTCTGCTGTTCCTGATTTTGATCCTCCACATGATGTCACTCCTGACTGAGAACCTTTTTGGCGTGAGTATTCTAAAAAAGTCCGTTAGGTCATGTAGAACTTGACAGTTAGAATTTGGATAACCTTTTGATTAGTAAAAATAAGAAGTACAAGTGGGTCGCTCCCACGACTTTGTTTGGTTTCTTGGTTTTGATTTGGTTATTGCAATTATCAAAGCCGAGGGGTTGGTTTCTTGGTTTTGATTTGGTTATTGCAATTACCAAAGCCGATGGTCTCATATATTTGCGAGTATATCGTTTTTGAGAACCCCTTGAAGTTTGAAGCTAGATTAGTGAGCTATAAGATGCCTGGTCTTAGCAAATTTAGGACTGTAACTTTGGAACTTTGGAATTTGTGTTGGCCAATTTTGGATTTGTATAGGTTTGTATATGCGAATTGCAATTTGTGTAGAGCAGGTAATGAGGAGAATTTTCTCTATTTGGTTTAGTTGAACGGTGCACATACGAAAAGTACATTAAGCACTACATTGATTATAATATTGTATATTTTGCAATATTTTTTGCCATACCTGTTTAAAAGCTCACATATGAAGACTGTGTGGCTTTATTTGGAAGGTACCATAGTGTGATGTGAAATTAATTAGCCGGCTCTCCTATAAGGAATACTTAAATAGGTTTAAGTATACAAACATATTTCTTCCTTGGTGATTCTGTAATCCCCAGGAAATTAAAATATGACAAAATACAAACAAGGATCCTTTGTTCTGTGCATTTGTTTTGATATATAGAACGATTTTTGGTGTTCTGCTAGCCAAAGTTAGTGAATTGAGCGTATTTTCGCTTCTTGGACATACATCAGTCTGTTGGGCTGTTTTTGAAGTCTTTTGGAACACTATTGAGAAGCGTTTCTTGTAAATATGACTTACAACTAGTATTTACAAATGGTTTGGTTTAAGTACAGTCTGTGGGCTGTCCTTTGTTTTTGTTCTGAGTATTGGTTTGTGGGTTAAATGTGTGTTTAAATGTCTATGTGGTTTTCCAAATAGGTAAAATTTCTGTAAGTGAATAGCGTTGGCGCTATTTATGAAATGCATGGCTAAAGCTCGCCATATTGTGTGTCCTGAGTGTTTCACCCCTTTCTGTTTATGTCTGAAATAAGGGATGCAGCTTGCATTAATATGTGGTATTATCACAAATGATTGGGTTTATTAAAAATAATTATTAAATTATGAAAAATAATTATTAAAAATAAGTGCTACAAAATTCGTTTTTTACTCTTCATGAAGCTTAATGCTCATACTGTGACCTCCAAGCATTATAATTTTATTTGAGTTGTGTTGCACTGCAAAATGAGGACATTAGCATATGACATCTCACTTAGTGCAGGCGTAAAAGACTCATGTTTCTAAGGATTTACATGAGATATGTCTAATGTCTAATATCTGTAATTTGTAAAGAACATTCTGAGGATGATTAATATGTAACATACTTATAGGATATTTATTTTTAAGTGCCCCAAATATCAAAGTCAAATTTGGGTATTTTTGCCATTTATAATAGCTTTAAAGTGCTTTTAGGCTTCAGTGAATGCATACATTTAGGTATAATACAAATTTGCAGGCTGTCCCCATTTGGGGTTTGCTTTTAAATGGCCCAGTGAGATTCATTTAAGGTTGATGAAATAAGTACCATTGCAACAAGCATTTGTTCTAAAACTGGTATGTGTGTTATTAGGTTCTGTGAATTATTCACAGTAAATGTTGTTTGATAATCTGGGAATTGAGATATTTTTTAGCGCCTAAAAAGGAGACATTATTTTTCAAAATAGAGTGAATTATTGCAGGTTAGGAGGAATTAGGAAGGCCTTTTGCCTTTGTCAGCCTCAGAATGAGCAGAGGGTGGGGGCTAGTAGAGCTGCAGAGGCTTGCTCAAGTCCCGCTGAGGTGTTATCTTTAGTTTCCCTGTAAACAATGGAAGGAGGCTGTCATGTTGACATTTGTGACCTTTTAAATTAGGGCCTTGTCTCTGTGAAATGCAGAATGACCTTGCTAAACAGGCCTCTAAAAGGAAGGGTTTCTGGTTTCTTCACAAAATTAAAGAACTTAATTCCAAAGGGAAAATATGAAAAAGGTTTCTTTGAAAGTCCCAACACATGCTAAATGCTCTGCAGAAATGATATATTTGTATCTCTGCCTCTAGAAAAATAATGTCTGCTAGTTGCTTTTATTTGACCGAAAATGAAGCATTGCATTAAGTCTTAGACAGAAAATAAGACGAAGCTTTTTGTTGAAATTTTGAAGGCTACATGCCTAAGTGAGAACGATTTTCCAATTAAGAATTATTTTTTACAGTGGAAATTGTGGCCCAAAGATAACATGGAGTGTCAGTGAAAGAATTTTACTTTTGGAAAGTTAAAATGGCTTAATGTTGCAAGCTGACTGACAAGATGGTAACAGTTAAGTAATGGAAATTTATTTTTGTGTCTGTTCATGTGTATTATGTTTTGTCTTCTGATTAAAAGTTATAATTGATGTCTGTTTGTTATAAGAAATGTCTCTCTTTTGTGTGTTGTGTATTTTTTTTGCTTCTGCCCACAGATCATTCATGGATTGTTCTGGGTGATTTTAAGGCTGACAAGACACGTGAGTTTGGTTGGTTAAAAAGGATGTGTTTTTGCGTGGCCTATGGGAAGAAATGTTCATGTGTTTTTTTTTTAATGTTTGTGTATTTGGTCCTATCATTAATTGTTCCTGCGGGTCCTGTGTGTCAGAAGAGACATAGTGCGTTGTATTTGACAGCCAAATGTCCACTAAATGGTGATTTGCTGTCAAAAGGAGGGTGAGGATTTTAAACCTGACAAATTAAGCAAGCCCAAATATTGAGTTTTGGGCTGCAGGTTCACAGTGCATAAAGTAAAGGACTTGAAGTGTGTGCTCATTTACATATGCTATTGTCTTGTCTATGTTTTTTGTGCTTGATATACAGCAAGTATATCTGATGGCTTGACATGTCCGTTTTGTGCGCTTTTTTGCATGTTTTTTGTTTTATGTTGTTGTTTTTGATACTATTACAAGTTTACCTGTGTTGCGAAGGGATATACATGACGATGTGTATCCTGCAAACAGTTGGGTAGATTTGCTTTGACACTAAATTTCACAGAAAGACAGACAACACTTCATCAGTGTATGTCAAATTTGGCTTTAATGGTATTTGAAGGAAAATAAAAAAGAGATATACAGAATCAAAGTGTGTCACATGCTGTTAGTCACGTACTGCCCCTCCCCTTAAGGAACAGGCAGCCCTACATTTATGTATCCTGATTGGACGTAAGGATAAAATTATAGATTTGTACATGGTGACCTAATTTCTATATTGGTTGGTTGATTGCTTTATTTCGATATGCATATATCATAAAAGCATTACAGAAAATAAAACAGCATGTCGAAAAAAGAGACTGTACATTTAGATATAAAAGAAATAAGAACACAATTAAGTAGAATAAATTATCTAAAACAGCATTAAATTGATACGGCCAGTCTTTTAAGTCGAATCAGCCAAGCCCATTTTAAAAATTTGGAGACAGCGCAAACAATGTTAGGGGCTGTATTGGTTAAAAGTATCCGGAGGGCCACTGTGTGCTGGCGTGTGCCCAGTTCTCTGCAAATTGGTTTAAGCCATCGTGATCTGGGGCGCCCATAGTCCGGACATTCAAATAGAAAGTGTGGCACAGTCTCTGGTTTGTCAGAGCATAGAGCACAATGACGTGATACGGGCACTGACTTGTTGCACCTGGAGCAAAGGTCGGCGAGGGGTAAAGTTCCTAATCGGAATTTGATATACAAGGACCGGTCCATAGCGATGGTGATTAGGTCCATGTAGGGCTCTAGCGCAACAACATCTTTAATAAGCAGAAAAGCTGCAGTGGCTTTGCAGTGCTGCTGGTTACTAGTGCGCTTCGCAGAGACCCAATCCCAATACAGTTTTTTTAGGGAGTCCTTTGGGGGGGCTGAACGGGTAAGCCAACAGGATTCCAAGCCTAATTCCCTTAGAAGTTGATTGGTTTCCCTGAGCCATTTGATCTTCCGCCAACCAGTGGAGCGCATCACCTCTGCTAACCCGTCAGCGTAAGGTTTTAGATCCGGAACCCTCCACAGGCGGGCCCACAGCAGGAGAGGGCGAAGTCGTGCCTGATCCCCAATTGCTTTGCAGCCTACATCCATTAGTACCGGAACTGTTGGAGTGCACGACGGGATGGCAAGGAGATCTTTGATAAATTTATTCTCGGCCTTGCTCAAGGAGTCCAGTTTACCTTGTCCCCACAGTTCGGCTCCGTAGAGTGACGCGGAGACAGCTCGTGCTTTGTAGATGTCGATCAGTGGGGCAACACAATGTTTGGTAGAACTGCTGTACTCCTTAAGGAGGGCCCCTCCCACCCTTTTGTGGCCGATTATCATTTTATTGATATGAGCGGTCCAGTTCATTGAGTCACTTAGACGGATTCCCAAGTAATCAAATTCTGCCACTCTTTCAAGGGGGGTTGAGTTCAGGACAGGGGGACGGCCTAGTTTGCGGGGGGGGTGCATGACTAAGTACTTAGTCTTGTCCACGTTAATAACAAGGCCTCTGGTGGTACAAAAGTGCTGGAAGCAATTCAAGAGTTTCTGGAGACCTTGGGGCGTCTTTGAAATAAGGAGGGTGTTGTCCGCGAACAGTAGTGTTGGAATTTTTACGCCTCCCAGAGTGGGGGCGTCTGCTGGTTCGCCGAGCAGGTGCTCTACCACCCCGTTAATATAAAGGGAAAATAGGGTGGGAGCCAACACACAGCCCTGCCGCACTCCCCTCTCGACCCTGATCTTATCGGTCAGTTCCCCATTTAGGCCCCATCTCACCTGGGCAAAGGTGGCATTATGCAATTTGATGAGCAGGTTGAGTATGTACGGGGGCATCCCTAAACCGTGCAACACCCTCCAGAGTTCCTCCCTCGGGACCAGGTCAAAGGCAGTCTTTAGATCTATAAAGGCCAGGTAAAGACTGCCTTTGCCTAGCTCCACCACCTTCCAGTACAATACCATAAGCCTAAACACTTGTTCTATAGTTCCGGTACCTGACCGAAAACCGGCTTGCATGTCGGACAAGACGTGATTGTCATCCACCCATTCTAAAATTCTCCCCAAGATAGCTTTCCCCGCCAGTTTCTGACTTGAATCTATTAGGCTTATGGGCCTATAATTCCCAGGAAGGTCCCTGCACCCCTTTTTAAAAATTGGTACTACCACAGCCCCCTTCCAGGAATCTGGGACTGCACCACCCATAATAATTGCATTAAGAAGGTCCGTAATCAGTACCCCCCATTCGTCTGCATAGGCTCGGAGGATATCTCCTGGGAGGCCGTCCGGGCCAGCAGCTTTTAGTGGCACCAGGGTTTTAATCTGGTTTGTAACATCCCGTGCAGAGAACAAGACCATGTCTCTGTCTAGGATGTATGGCGGGAGAGTGAAGGGATCATTGAGCTGGCCTTCGATGGGTGAGTAGAGTAATTGGAGTGGGTGAGCCAGGTCTGGGCATTAATGCTACAGGTCCTCAGTGTATCATCAGGGCGACTCCTGTTTCCCACCAAGTCCCAGAAGCCTTTGGCATCTCTCCTTTTACTGGCTGCCAAAAGGTCCTGCCAGTAATTGTCCTCCCACTCCTTCTTTGCGTTTTTCTGACAAAGGGAATAGTGTCTTCTGGCCACCCTGGTCCTGATGGGCTTTTTGGATTTGACTGCTTCGATGAGAAGCGACTTTGCCTCCCTGCACTTATCGTTAAACCAGCCCTGTCTAGCCCTTAAACGGGGATTCCTCCTGTTGGTGCTAACCGGTACTATAAAGAGGTCACTGATAGCCTGCGTTAGGGCACAGAACCTAGTAGTTACATTCGAAGAACAACCGGCCTCGCAAGGGACAGGGTTGTCTAAAGCTGTGGTGAGAAGTTGCCTTATGGCATTAGTCTTCTCCTCTGAGAGAGACAGTTTTGCCCATTTAAGTCGTCGACCGCAATTAGAAACTGCTGTCGAGTCCGGGATGGAATTACAGAGAGTTCTACTCTCAGTGCCAGGTAGCCATCTAGCAGACAATGTGAGTGAGAGGAGGTTGTGATCACTCTCAACGGAGGGTGAAATCACCATATCTTTGACCATGCTCCACAGGTTGACGTCTAGAAGAAAATAATCAATTCTAGACGAATGTCCAGGCCTATTGTATGTATGGGCTCCTGCTTTATCTGAGCCTGTCCTGCCATTAGCGGCCCTTAGTCCAAACTCCATGGTTATGGAGTTTAACTGAAGTGCCACCTCTGTCCACTTTTTAATGGGGCTGAGTTCTAAGGGCGGTATCCCCCACCTATTATCATATGCCTCTTGGTCTTGCGAGATTTCGAGGCCTAGGGGCTCAAACGTACAGTTTAAATCGCCTGCCACCAGAGTGCAATGCTTATAAGGGGACGAACGCAGCAGGGCTTCCAGGCAAGCTATAATTGGGGATTCTCTACCCCCCTTTGTACCTCGGGCATAGATGTTAAAAATGTTTAAGATGACTCGACCCTGTGGGTTTTTCAGGGAGATATTGAGCAAATCCGGGCATTTGGTATCCCGCACCACCACCCTGCAATTAAGTTCAGAGGCCACCCAGATGAGGAGCCCGCCAGAGGGGCGCCCCCTACCAGATGCCGAAAGGACAGCTGGTGAGAAGTAGGTAGAATATCCTGCCTTGTCTAGGGGCTCCTTACTCCATGTTTCCTGGAACAGGCATATGGAGTATTGCTCCACAAGTGAGTCCCAGTTGGGCAGTGCCAACTTTCTCTCAAGGCCTGCTACGTTCCAGCTGAGAACCCTGATGAGTGGGTCCGTCACAGCTGCAATGCCGCAGGTCTCGACAGGAGCTGGTGATCCCATGGCACCCACGAGTGATAACCCAACTGAGAGGTCAGGTGGCACCCTCACCTCCCCAGATTCCCCTAAAGTTTCGTCATCAACCTGGTCTTCTAATACTGGCGAAGGGCTGTGAGTTTTTGCAGAAACAGGGGGAGCGACTCCGGCCCTCCTATTCGTGAAAAACTCATGGACAGCCTCACAAAGTCAACAACCCCCCGCTCCCCAAAAGGGTAGGATGGGGCTTGTACATGCCTGCGTTGCGGTATTACCTAAGAAAAATTGACCCCGAGGAATGCTATTATAGGGGAGTTGTCCAAGATGGATGGAAGGAGTGGTCGTGATAGTCCGTGGGTAGAAGAATGTTAAGTCGACTGCGTCAACACCCGTTCCAGCCGCAGATCGCCCTTGAGAGCATATCAAATGGGTGACTCTTGCGTCTTGGAAATTAACCACCACACAGTCCCCTTCAAAAGATTTTTTCCCGTGTCCAATCCAACCCACCCTGCGTACGCCAAGAATTAGGCCATCCACTCCCGGAGGGAGGGGCCTGTTGATTTTCAGCCAATGGATGACCTTGTTCTTTAGCGCCTGATGATTTTCCTGCTGGGTATCCTTAATAGGGGGGACTTTAGTGAGGACAACAACAAACGGGTGGCACTCAGGGGGGAGGTTAACTGGGGGACACTTACGTGTTGGTTTCTGCGGAATAGCCAGTGGAGAAGGGTTTTTGGGCGGAAGGGTGGTGGGTTTAACCTTAAGGGTTATCGCTGCACCGCCAGTTTTGGCGTGTGAAGCGGCCCCGGGTTGTGAAATTGGTCCCGTCCCTCCCTTCTGATGTTTCTTATGACCTGGGTTAGGCACAGGGGTTGTTACAACTGGGGGAGGAATGGCATGCACTTGGGCAGCATGAGTGGAGACATTCGGCCTAGTCTGCCTCGAGCCAGCCTGGGAGGCGACCGAAGAAGCATTCCCAGGGGCTGGTGACTTGGGCGGCAGTGTCGACTGTTCTCCTGGAGGATGGCTCACTAAAACCTCTTTCCCAGTGTTCCTATCTGTCCTATCCTCGCTAGGCTTCGGCTGTAGTTTAAACAGGGTTTTCAGGGAAAAGAAATTGTCCCTGGTGACCTGTTCAAAACGGTCAAGCCTGTCCCCCAAACTTTTGACTTGGTCGATGAGTGGTACCAAAAGAGACCTGACCAGTTTCTCGATCGGCTCCAGAGAGAAGCCCTCGTTAGCTAGGTCAAGTACTGCTGGGACCAGCGGGGGGGTAGCACTGTATCAGCTACAATTTGAGGGGCATTAGAGTTCCCAGGTGGTGCAGGTCCTCCGGCACCTGGAAGTGTGGAGCCCCTCTGGGGCTGATACCTGGGGTGCTTAATAAGCGTGGAGTGACAACCCTTTCGGATGATGGTCACCCTTTTCCCTTTCCTTTTCATTGGCCCCCGGATAGATCGAGTCGGGGACAGTAGTTGTGGATCGGGTGTGGGAACGTCAGGGCTGGATTGGGACAGAATGCCAGGAGAGCTGGCTGAGGGAAGGTCGGGGCGGGACTCTACAACCACGGTACAAGGGCTGACGAGGTGAGGAGCAATTAGCAAACTTTCTACCCCATCTGTTCCAACCTCTAGTGATGCAATATGCGAATCCCCAAGTAAATCCCCAAGCAAGGGTGCAGGGGAAATGGAGATTGATGAGGACATCACTAGTGCCGAAGAAGGACTTTTGGAAGGGGGGAAGTCAAGAGAAAGGCGCCGTTCTGATATGGCAATCTCATTGTCGATAACAGCCGCCACCCTGGTGAGGAATTTGTCCATGGAGCCGAACATGGCACCCCCTGGGGCACTTTCACCGCCGCCCCTCGAGGCCTTACCGGAACGGGTTGACATGCTGGATTCCGGGCCCACAGTGAAGCACCAAGAACTTAGACCTGTTGCAGTGGATGTAAGGGGGGTGGCCCAGCCCTGCCTCCTCCTGCCCCGGACGGCCACGGACGGCCCGCCCTTTGCCCGGGCTTCGCCCCGGGCGTCCCGCTCGCGTCCCGCTCGGCGAGGCTAGCTCTGTGATGTGTAGGGTGTTGGGGGCGGGGCACGCAGGGGGGCGCTGACCGGATGTGGCGTGGTCAAGCAGGGACTCCTGGGATAGTGAGTCCCTGCCGCGCTACTCCCCTGCAGCCTCTCTCAGCCCCGCAGATGACTCACAGGATCCCCGGCAGCCAGGCAGCAGAACGCGGAGGTGGGTCCTCCCACGAAGCGGCTCCCGCGAAGCGGGAGCGGCGAGAAGTGAAGGTAGGCAAGGGGGGGGGCAAAGCACCAAGCAGTCACCCGTAGCGTCTCCAGTGGTCTCAGGGGTCACACCAGGTCGCGTTCCGACTCCCCTTTTAGCCGGCTTGCTGTTGGGGCGGGGCACGCAGGAGGGCGCTGACCGGATGTGGCGTGGTCAAGCAGGGACTCCTGGGATAGTGAGTCCCTGCCGCGCTACTCCCCTGCAGCCTCTCTCAGCCCCGCAGATGACTCACAGGATCCCCGGCAGCCAGGCAGCAGAACGCGGTGGTGGGTCCTCCCACGAAGCGGCGAGAAGTGAAGGTAGGCAAGGGGGGGGGCAAAGCACCAAGCAGTCACCCGTAGCGTCTCCAGTGGTCTCAGGGGTCACTATTACATTAGTCAGTTTTGTTCGGTTTCCTAAGTAGTGTATGGCTTTGTACTATAAAGGACACAAGGTTTCATTTTTCCCTGAAGAAAGGAACTGGAACATTAGCTGAGATTACCGTATATGGTTTAGCGGCCAGCGGTAAGGCTAACATTTCTGAACTATTTTTGATTTTTTGTTCACTCAAGTAATTTCTTGTTCTTCCTATAGATTTTTCTTTTTCTCCTCTGACCGATGTCACATCGTGCCTAGCGTTTGGGGATTTTAACTGTGACCTAGTCCCATTTCTCTTTTCCATATTCCTTTCACTAGTCAGCCTTTATTATTGTAGGTGTATTGTTCAGGTTCACACTTCCAGATTGCAGTAATGTACTAGGAACCCCTATATTATGTATAATTCCCTTTTATATCACCAGACTGGTTTTTAAGAATTTTCTTTAGGCCTACCTCGATGTTTTCCAGTCTGACCGTCATGGTAATGATGGACTGGTTAACTGACTCAATGCTATTTTAAAACAAGTTTCCACATTTTGATCATTAGCCTGTGTATTGCTTAGTGCACTTGATGCACAGTTATTAAAAGGGAGGTATCTACATGTCCCTGATAATCTGTATCATGTGATTTCTTTTTAGAGATGTTCTAGATAAGGAATTTAGGAACACCTAGACTTAATCATTGAGAGAAAAAATGTGTTTACCCCATTAGACGATGTCACTATGTGTGAGGACATCCATTTACATAAAATTCTCATATAGTGTTTGTTATGGATTTTCACTGATTTCATGTAATTTCAAGTAAGGTTTATTTCAGCACGAAGACATAGGTCCATACAATACAAAGTCCAAGGCTCAACTGCCTATTGTATCATTATGCTAGACTTAACCACTTACTGTGGAATGTAGAACTAGTTTGAGTAATAACATGTCTCATGCACTGGCTCACGCAGGAGCTCATGCAGGTGCATGCGACAGGTCAGACCCTTAAAGGAAAACCTACATGAATAATAGAGAATGTAACACATCTCCCTATTGACAAAACAAAAGCAAGTGGAATAAAAAAACTAAGATAAGCAATGCATTCAACAAATGAAAATGAGTTATTATACATAAAATTAAGCAACTTAAACAACAGTAAATTATACATCATTTGCAAACCTTATGGGAGTTTTGATGACTCTTTTAGAGGCTTTAACTCTATGTGCAACAGAATCTCTTAGATCATTTCGTAAATGACTTTTTGTCATTTTCTTGTTTGATTCATAAGGTAGATTGCATCTTGCTAATCTACAAAAATTCCATATCCTGCCATCTTGTGTCATGGCACTGTTATCAAACACTTTTTTCAATTGTATAGGCTCACTGTATTTATTAAAACCCTTCCTGATAAAACCTGGTTTTAGAACTCGAACCCAATCTCCCATCTGAAACATTTGTGTCTTGACTTTCCATTTATTGTCATACCACCTTTTAGTTTTGAGTTGTTTGTCCTCTACATGCTTTGCAACATCATCCACACACACATTATTACCTGTAAAGTGAGAGGATTTTGCTTTTAACCACCACGGTAAAACTTTAGATGCAGGATTCCTTCCCTTGAATAATTTAAAAGGACTTACTTGAGTGGTTGAATGTGGTGTAATGCGATAATTCCATAACCGTTCTCTCAAAGCACTTACCCAACTCCCACCATACTTGATTGAATCTGCAATGAAGTTCTTAAGCACCCGATTGAACCTTTCTACCTGTCCCTTTTCGTGAGGTTCATAAACAGATGTAAGCCTGTGGACAATGTTACATTCTTTAAGAAAGTTTTTCATCTCTGATGAAGTTAACTGCACTCCATTATCAGTTACTAAACACAATGGGCAACCTTCTCTTGAAAATATGTCTTTGAAAAAATGTATGACTGCTTCAGTGGTAGCCTTAGCAACAAACTTAACCTCAGGCCACTTAGAGTGGTAATCGACCATAACTAAAGCATAGCGTGATGCCTCAGGTAACATGTGAAAAGGACCAGAAATATCAAACGCTATTTTCTCCCAAGGTTGAGACGGCCACTTTACTACCTTCAGAGGCGGAGTGTGAACTTTACACATTCTTTCACTCGAGCAACACTCTGTACATTCTCTAACTATTTTATCAATGAACCTATCTACACCTGGCCACCAAAAATAGTCTCTCACCAATCTTTTCATCGAAGAAATACCGGGATGAGTTCTATGAGCGATATTTAGAATAACCTCATACATGCCCTCAGGTGGAACACATTTCCCAGATTTGAAAATAAAACCACTATCTAATTCTAAATTTTCTTGTACATTGTAAAATGGTAACATCTCAGATTTTACTTTATCTTTCCTAGGCCAACCTTTCCCAATATATTCTCTTATTTTTCTCCAGCAATCATCTTTCTGTACACATTTTCCCAAACTGGTTCAGAAATGTCTTGAAATTTTTCTTTACATACATCTTCAATAGTTAAAACAAAATCTAATTCACATATAGCACTGACTTCATCTTGTTTACAAGGTAAACGCGACAAACAATCTGCTGTCACATTTTTCTTCCCAGGTACGTATATTGTGACAAAATTATACTCTTGTAGTTTGGACGTTAATCTGGCAATTCTAGCTGTGGCATCCCATCCTCGTCGCCAAGTTTGTTATGAATTTTCACTGATTTCATGTAATTTCAAGTAAGGTTTATTTCAGCACGAAGACATAGGTCCATACAATACAAAGTCCAAGGCTCAACTGCCTATTGTATCATTATGCTAGACTTAACCACTTACTGTGGAATGTAGAACTAGTTTGAGTAATAACATGTCTCATGCACTGGCTCACGCAGGAGCTCATGCAGGTGCATGCGACAGGTCAGACCCTTAAAGGAAAACCTACATGAATAATAGAGAATGTAACAGTTATCTACCCTTAGATGGTAGAGGATATGCTCTCACATGGAAACCCAATTGAAGAAATTAGAGGCACTGTTTTGCTTATTGCCTTTGTCTTTGTATTCTATGAGAATGACAGTGTGTTCTAGACCAGAATTGTCCCATGGCGTGTGGCCACTCCCTCGCAGATTGCAGGCCACCTACTTGCAATCGTCTTGTTAAAAACAAACTGTTTTTGTACTAAATTGAAGGAAAATAACAAATGCGTCCCATTTCCTACGTCACTCGATTCTGCGGGATTAAGTCATAATAACCTGCGGACCTTTGATGAAAAGCTAATTCCCATCAGTGACAGTCTCAGCACCCAGAAAAGCAGCAAGGCTGGACAGTGATTGCCAGAGCACCATCCATGGTATCTCAAAAGAATCGTACTTGCTCCATCAGACGGCATTGGACATCACAGAACCAGTTTCAGTGCAAAAGAGTGAAAGAGAAGGATTCCAATTATTTTAAGGTTTTAGTTTTTCACCTGTCATGTGGTGGTAACCTCTGACACTAGGCAGTCCATTGAGCCCCTTGGACTGAGTTTTGGCCACCCTCCTTTTCCTTTGCTCCAACGGAAGTGCAGTGCACCGGAGGATCCAAGATTGCAAAGAGCACTACATTATGCTGCTCATGAAAGAGCAGCCTGAGCGTTCTCTGACACTGAGTAATGAGTGTTGGAGCCTGAGAATGTAGACCCGGATCTGCATAAAATGATCTGTGCCCTTGATCAATGGAGAGCACACTATCTGTAGTGCCTGCCGCAGAGAAGAGATATTGGTGCACTGCATTGAGACATTGAGATTGTCAAATAAGCTGCGAGTGTTTGCCAGGAGGGCACTCCAACGGATACTGAGAAGGACCATTTTCATGAAAGGCCTGAATGAAGAGGCCCATGCGGAAGAAAACAACAGAAGAGGATTTGATGAACAATAGAAGCCTGCCGGAGAGGCTTAGACAGACTCTGGGTATTTCCCGTGCGATTGCATAAAATGGGTGTTAGGAGACTGATTTTTGCTGTTTTGCTGGCATTGTTTTAAAGTAGTATTCTGTTTAGTATAAGCAGAATAAAGTCCATTCCCTGTGGAAGAGTATCCCTTTTCACCTCAGAGCATTGATGAGGATCACCACTGTTTCACCTGAACATATAATAAGTTACTGAAATGCATAGGAGCCATAAAAATGTTACTAGATAATTTTAGGATTTGCTTCCAGCTTAGAGTTGTGAAAAATGATAATTTTGTTTGTAATAGTGGTCATTACTTTCTCCTGTTGTCTATATGTTCCTAATAACGTGTTTTCTAGTATTTTTAAGCATGACGTTGTCTTTTGTGGGTTACATTGTTTTTGCTACCCAATTGACATCTGTACCCACCTCCCAACCTATGTCTCTTCCAACTACTACTTCTTTGGATTCTTTCCATACTTTACCTGAACATGAACTGGTTAGGAGGTCAGAGTTTACTAATAATTCCATTGTACAGTTTCAGCATCAACACCAGTTAGTAATGAACACCACTAATTGTTGGGTGTGTGGTCTTATGCCACATACTACAGATAGAGGTATTCCCTATTTGGTTCTGCCATTTAGTTACAATGGGTCTGTATTGGCATATCAGACGATGTTTATTTATGCCAACAAAGTCTATCCCTTGCGTTCCATGAAAGATAACTCAAGTAATAATGCCTTAGTGAAGAGAATAACGGATAATATTGATATCGATTCAGATACAGACTGAGTGATTGCCTATGTAAGGGCAAAAGGAGGTCTGAGGTTCTGTGAATTCTGAACCCGTGGGTTCCATTTTGTGTATGGCAGGCATTTTGTGGTTGCCCTCACATAGGCCGATGATTGTGGCTGAACTAGTCTTTTTAAGGACAGGAACACCTTAGCTCGAGTTCGTGCTGACTCCTGTTTGACCTGAGTGAACTGACCCTGTTGCCCGAAGCTGACCTTGTTAAACCAGTTCCTGCCCTTTAGCTGATCAAGATTAAGGATCAAAGCACACGACATCATAAAGTTTTACTGCACACAAACATGCCTTATCCTACTTCTATCTGTTTCTGTTCCTTCTTTTATGGTCTGTTTATGATATGGGTTGTGGTCCTTTTATTAAGGGTTTGTCCGGCTTGTGTAAGAAGGAATATTAGGTATTTTGCATGCTTGCAAAAGCTAGGACTGCCCCTTACTTGTATGCTGAAGTTCATAACCCTAAGCATATAAAAGGCCTCTGTTTTCTGTATTCTTCAGACTGCCTCATTCAGTTGCTACGGCTCCTGTGTGACGTAGTTTCACTTAATAAAGATGTATTTTCATATTGCAGCTTCTGTGCCAAGTTCTTCTTTCTATTAGTAAGTATTCCCTGAGAATGAAGATTTCATTTCTTCAGTGTCACCCCGGGTCACGGCACACCTGGGTTGTTTGCTAAGGCAAAATTTCAAACCAAGAGAAACTCTCTCTGGTGAACTGAAGGCAGGAGCGCACGCTTTCCAGAACTATACAGGGGACCTTCTCCATCCTAAATATGTGCAAAGGGAGTAATGCACACAGTGGGGCTACTTGGCGCTACATTGACATTCAGCCAGTCTTGGTTACATGGCCACCAGGAAATGGCTAAAAAAACAATCCGCAGCGGCCAAAACTCGCTCTCCTTGCTGAAGAGCCGCTAGATAGCTTATGCACCAGTATTCATTCGTTTGGATAGAGTATCATCCGTTTTTTTGTCGCAAACGCTGCAATTCGCAAAAAAGCAGCGTTTGCGAAAAAAATCGGCAAATGCAATGTATGAAAAAATCGCATTGCAAAATTAAGGAATCGCATATTTTGCGATTCCTTAATTTTGCGCAAGCATTTAAGGAATCGCAAAAAGCGATTCCTTAAATGCTATGTAAGTAACAATAATGTTTTGCGATTTCACACTAAGAAATCGCAAATTACCACCAACTTGTAGTTGGTGGTAATTTGCGAATTCCTTTACAAATGCACTTTTTGGCATTTGTAAAGGGGCCATGTGGTGCTCATACAGGCATGTATGGCATGTATGTGCGCCATATGCGCACACATGTAATTTCAAGGGTGCAGCAGGGTGTCCTTAAGACACCCTTGCACCCTTGAAATTATTCTCAATTTGCGATTAGCAAATTGCGAATCGCAAATTGAGAATAACTTCCCATTCCTTCCTATGGGCCTCCTGGCCCATAGAAATGAATGGGAAATTATTCCTTAATTGCGATTAGCAATTTGCTAATCGCAATTAAGGAATTTTAAGAAATCGCTAAAAAATAGCGATTTTCTACATACATCCAAAATTGCAATTCTCAAATAGCGATTTCTAAAAAATCGCTATTTGAGAATCGCAAATGATGGTGATGATACATCTGCCCCTTAATAACATAAATCTGTACATTGACAATGGTTTTGGATTTAGCATACAGCAAGGGTTTCTAAAAGCTTTGGTAAGACAGAGAATAGATGCCAACAAGGCATCAGCAATGGATTTTTACCGCCTGTGGTTGAAATCTAGAAAGCGCCAAGGGATTTGTTTCTCTTCTGATCCCGCCTTGTGGCAGACTGCCTTGCTCGCTTCAATCTAGGCACTCCATTTGCACTGCAGGCGATGGTGGTGCCAATGATGGAAGTGGGCGATGGCAGGGAAAAGAAGTAGGTGGCACCTTCCTAAGAGGGAGTGTAAGCACTGGCACTTCACACATATCCAAATTATGAATCTCGCACTCATTACTGCCAAACCTCCCCGGATATGTCCTCCAATAAGGGTTCGCAGGTCAAACCTGCGAGGATTTTCCTGGGAAAAATAACTCAGTAAATTCTGATCCATTAAGCCTTTGGTGCAAAAAGCCGCTGTTCCTTCACTACTCCTCATTTTTCAGGTGATTAGTCAGAGTAGGAGATAATTACTCTACTCAGTAAAAACCCCACCTTTGGGTAGTGGTCTATACAGAGTGTGGTATGCCGAGGCACCTGTAATCTGGCAGATGGTAATAATCTTTTGAGACATGTTCAATGGCAGACATCAGCCGATGCACTTCCGGGGTTTACAGCACCAGGTTCTGTTACGCTGCATCTTGGTACCCACCACCCTTTCCATGCACTCTCACCTCCCACGCTGTGAAGCTGTAAATGAACTGTAAGTAAATAAAGTAGCAGAGGTTCCGGAGGTGAGAAGGGGTAGTTGTTGGTTTACTCTTCCTCTTCAAACCATCTGTCTGTAATCTGTGATTGTGGGGTTTCTAGCCACCCATTGACCATTAATTAACCAACATCTCTTAGATTGATGACATGGGACTACTTTTTAATAACAACCCAATGCATTCTGGGATTTGTAGTTTTACTTTTCCTTTCATATGTCTAGGCCAGGAAGCAGCAGCATGTACAGTGTTAGCTTAAAACCAGGACTGATGCAATGCACTACCCTATATCTTTCATTAGAGCTTTATTTTGATATCAAGTATCATAAAAGCGTCCAGTAAAAAAAGAATCTACATATTAAGAACATTTTAAAAATCCATTTGTAAAAAAAGCCATAAACGGTTACATGAATTACAATAAGAAAATGCAAGCACAACAGTCCAAACTTTTAAGCCAGTCGGAGGTATCTAGCCCTCCTTAATTGCCCCTTTATAGTGCAAGGTTGGGCCAGTTGTCAAATGACATGTCGGCTGATATAAAGTGCTAATGCTTAAAATCGTGTTTAGGTCAAGCTTACATCTTAGGCTGGGTTATTGCCTCCGGAACTCCTAGGGTGTAGGGTTGGTCCCCCCTCGCAGGGCCTCTTGCCTAACTATCCAGGCACAGCTAGGAAACTTGGCCACACCACACGCAAAGAGAGTTCTTGCGTCAGATTTCAGGATACGCAGAGCAACCAGATGGTTCAATGTGCCCAAATGTTACCCTATATCTCACCTATATCTCTCACAATATATCCTCTACCTCAACTCTGACTCATCTCAAACCTCATTCCACCACTCTCTACAATGCACTACCCTATTTCTCACCCTATACCACTCTCAATATATCCTCTACCTCCACTCTCCCGTTCATCCCAAACCCCATATCACTACTATGATCCCCAAAATAACCCTTTGTAGACTTTTACCTCTAACCCTCCTTGCATCATCTCATACCTCTTTTACTATTCAGATCTCCAAAACACACCTTTCTAAACCCTTCCCTATGACCTTTCTCCCTCCACCTCCCTTTAGTCATCCCAAACCCCCTCCTACTGCTATGAACTCAAAAAACAAATTTAAAAAATAAACACTTTTTAGACCCTTCCTTCTTCTATCCCTCCACCATTCATTTTACAATCCAAATAACAGATTAAAATGTCCACTGCTCAAATAAATTAATATTATATCATCACCTACACTAATTCACCACTAATCCTTTTTGAGTTCCAGAGTAGCCTGCAACTTGCTGAAAAGTGCTACAACACTTCAGCAGGGGAGCAAGCGCTACATAAATGCAAACCCTTCCCTCTTCCATCCCTCTACAATCCTTTTCAATCCAAATAACAGTCAAACAACCACCGCTCATATTAATTTCACATTTCCCTAGACTAATTCACAACTAATCCTTTTCTGGTTTTCTGGTTCGGGAGTAGAGTGCCACTCATCGAAAAATGCTCCAACACCTCATCAGGGGTAGCAAACGCTATATATATACAAAGCTTTTCCTCTTCTATCCCTCCTCTATCTTTCTCAATCCAAATAACAGATTAACATATCCACCACTCAAATTAATTTCATATTTCACGATACTAATTCACCACTAATCCTTTTTGGGTTCCGGAGTAGCATGCACATCAGGGGTAGTAAGTGCTATATAAATGCAATTATAATACAATATAATACAAGGTGGCTTGCACTGCAAACTGAGCTCCATAAGGGCAAAGTGATACTCCACAGTTATCACTTAGTGCTGGTGAAACGGATAGAGTACTAGATTCCTCCATGTCTCTGTCAGCGTGTCCTACCTACCAACAGTGCAAGGGTCTCATTCTACATATCAGTACACGCTTCTCTTGCAGTCTGCCAGCGTCTCACTCTGACCACCAGTGCATGCTTTTCATTCTAAACACCAGTGTGAGCCTCTCAAGATGGGCAACATTGTGAGGTTTCACGCTGTCCACCATTGAATTTTTCTCATGCTGGTCACGAGGGTAAGATTCTCACGATTACCACCAGTGCAAGCTTCACATTGTGCCCACCAGGAGAGTTTCCTACACTGTCCACCTGTTCAACCTCTTACATTGTCCACTGGTAGAGCTTCTTAGACTGCCCACGAGTACGGCTTCCCACACTGTCCAGCAGTGCGTGCTTCACGTGTGTCCAGGAGGTTGCGCCTCTGTATATAGTCGCTAATTTGAACTTCTCAATGCTGGTCACCAAGGCAAGTTTCTCACACTCCCTATTGGTAGATCCTTCCACAATGCACACTGGTAGAGCCTCTCACACTGCCCAGCAGTGCATAATTCTTGTGTCCCTACCATGATGAGCCACCAATGGTCACCAATGTGAGTTTTTCACACTGTTCACCAATACTGGTTTCTCACGCTGGTCACCAGGATAAGATTCGCATGATGCCCACCAGTGCAAGCTTCTCACATTACCAACCAATAGAGCTTCTCACACAGCCTCCCACTGCATGCTTCTAATGTGAGCTTCTCTAGATTGTAACCAGCATGAGCTTTTCGCACTGTTCACCAATACTGGTTTCTCACGCTGGTCACCAGGATAAGATTCTCATGATGCCCACCAGTGCAAGCTTCTCACATTACCCACCAGTAGAGCTTCTCATGAAGCCTCCCACTGCATGCTTCTAATGTGAGCTTCTCTAGATTGTCACTAGCATGAGCTTTTCGCACTGTTCACCAATACAGGTTTCTCACGCTGGTCACCAGGATAAGATTTGCATGATGCCCACCAGTACAAGCTTTTCACATTACCGTACAGTAGAGCTTCTCACACAGCCTCCCACTGCATGCTTCTAATGTGAGCTTCTCTAGATTGTCAGCAGCATGAGCTTTTCACACTGTTCACCAATACTGGTTTCTCACGCTGGTCACCAGGATAAGATTCTCATGATGCCCACCAGTGCAAGCTTCTCAAATTACCCACCAGTAGAGCTTCTCACAGAGCCTCCCACTGGATGCTTCTAATGTGAGCTTCTCTAGATTGTCACCAGTATGAACTTTTCGCACTGTTCACCAGTACTGGTTTCTCACGCTGGTTACTGGGGTACGTTTCTCTTGATGCACAATAGCCCTCCAGTGCAAGCTTCAGAAACTGCCCACCAGTAGGGCTTCTCCCATGCGCATTGGTAGAGCCTCCCACACTGCCCGCTGTTGCATGTTTCTCATGTGTCCACTAGGGTGAGACACTGAAGGTAGTCACTGATGTGAATTCTTGTGCTGGTCACCAAGGCAAGACTCTCATGATGCCCATTGGTAGAGCTTCGCACACTGCCCGCCAGTGCATGCTTCTCATGTTCCTACTCTGGTGAACCAAAATGGCCACCAATGGGAACTTCTCATGGTGCCAGGCAGTGCAGGTTTCTCACACTGGTCACCAATGAAAGATTCTCTTGATGCCCACCAACAAGAACTTTCAACCTGCCTGGCAGTGTAATCTTCTTATACACTGTACTCCTGCTGTGTGACTTCTGTTATTTTTGTGGTCTAATTACACTTCTATGAATGAAGCCTGTATGTGTAATCACACTACTCATAGGTGGGCAACGCTGGACAAGAGACCAGGGAATGGATGCCCCTGCTATAGAATTCCCATCACACTGCTCACACGTGGGCAGCACCGGACAAGAGCCCAAGGAATCGGTGCCCCTGCTATAGAATGAACCATCACACCTCTCACACGTGGGTGGCACCGGGCAAGCGCCCAGGGAATGGGTGCCCCTGCTATGGAATTACCCATCAAGCTGCTCATATGTAGGCAGCACTGGACACGCGCCCAGGGAATGGATGACCTTGCGATATAATTAACCATCACACTGCTCAGACGTGGGCGGCACCAGACAAGAGCCCAAGGAATCGGTGCCCCTGCTATAGAAGGAACCATCACAACTCTCACACGTGGGCGGCACCGGACATGAGCCCAGTGTATGGATGACCATGCGATAGAATTACCCATCACACTGCTCACACGTGGACGGCACCGGACATGAGCCCAGTGTATGGATGACATGCGATAGTAGTAACCATCACACTGCTCACACGTGGACGGCACCGGGCATGAGCCCAGTGTATGGATGACCATGCGATAGAATGAGCCATCACACCTCTCATATGTGGACAGCACCGGACAAGAGCCCAGGGGGTGGATACCCAAGCTATAGATAGTACCATCGCACTGCTCACACGTGGGTGGCACCGGACAAGAGCCCTGGAAAATGGATGACCCTGCCATAGAATAAACTATCACACCCTCACACATGAGTGGCACTGAAGAAGAGCCCAGGGAGTGGAAGACCCTACTATAGAATGAACCATCACACTGCTCACAAGTGGGCGGCACTGGACAAGCGCCCAGGGAGTGGATGCCGTGATATAGAATGAACCATCAAACTGCTTACGTGTGGGCGGCACTGGACATGCACCTAGGGAATGAATGACCCTGCTATATAATTAACCCTCAAACTGCTTTAATGTGGGTGGCGTCAAACCAGCAACCAGGGAATGAACCATCACACTGCTCACATGTGGGCAGCATTGGACAAGCTCCAGGGAGTGGATGCCCTTGCTATAAAATTAACCATCACACTGGTCAGATGTGGGTGGCACCGGACAAGCACCAAGGGAATGGATGACCATGCTATAGAATTAACCATCACACTGCTCAGATGTGGGCGGCCCAGGAAATGAATGCCTTTGGTATAGAATGAACCAGACAGGAATGCCAGAACACGAGTAGGGAACTGTTGGGGGCTCAGCATGAAAGCATGAAAGACTTGGGAGTTCAAGTCAGGTAAACACAGAGCAAGAGAGACCTCCTCATATTGAAAGGGATTCGGGCTTGGTGCATGGGAAACAGGTCTACACACAGATAAGAGGTTGAACTCTCTCCCAGGGTGAAGTCAAATAACCAGCAGAATCTGGGTCAGGGCTAAAAACCCCAACCATAGACTCACAGCCATGGATGTTAATAAAGCAGATCTCAGCTTGTTAACCACAGAGACAGGACCATGGCTTTAATAAACAAGCATTTGCAATACAATAGGCAGTGGCGGCTCGCAGAGAGAGTGCGGTGGGGTGGGGTGGGGCGGGGTGGGGCGTATGGGGGAGGGGCCCGGTGGGGGGTATTGGAGTAACACATACAACAGCAAGGAGTAAAGTAAGTAAAAAAAACGATTTACCTTGCACTTAATAAAGCAGATCTCAGCTTGTTAACCACAGAGACAGGACCATGGCATTAATAAACAAGCATTTGCAATGCAATAGGTAGTGGTGGCTCGCAGAGGGAGTGTGGTGGGTTGGGGTGGGCTGGGTGGGGAATGGGCCAGGGGGGTATTGGAGTAACACATACAACAGCAAAGAGTAAAGTAAGTAAAAAAAAAAACGTTTTACCTTGCGCTCGCTGTATCACCGAGTTGGGGATGCAGCAAGCGCAGGTTAATAGTTTTATTTATTTATTTACTTACTTTACTCCTTGCCGTCATATGTCCGACTCCACTACCCCACCACCCTGCTCCTCTCCCACCGCACCGCCCCACAGCACTTCCTCTGCGAGCCGCCACTTGAAATAGGTCTTGCATTACTAAAAGTTTGAGCTGTTGGCATTGCATTATTATTTACAACGCCAATAGGTCAAACTTTCAGTAATGCAAGATCTATTGCATTCCAAATGCTTGTTTAATCTTGAACTTACCTCGGGATCCATGCTCTTCCTCAGGCCATTGGCCTGTAGAAAAGGGCCTAAATGTTCCCCCTCCAGATAACGACATGGATGGATGCTGCATTTGAGCGTGTTGAGAGGGGGAGGATACACAAGTGAGGAGTCAAGAGATGGTAAGAGCTGGGCAACAAAAGAATCAACTGGAAATGTCAGCGGGGAGGGAATCAAGCACCGAAAGGTGGGACAGATGCACAATATTAACCAACCAGAGGAAAGGAATTTTAAAAAGCAGCCCAGCTAACCAATCAAAAGCTGTGGGCGTGTCCAAAGCCCCCAATACCCCATATACCGAATACAGCATGCCTCGCAGAGCAGAGCATGCGCTTCCTAGGCTCGACTTAAAAAACATGAGAAGACTGCCTGAGCTTTGATGGCCCTGCCTCGCGATCCATTCTCACAACAGCGCTGAAAAGCTGAAGGCGCCAAGGTCTGAACTGGGGTGGTGTGAAGTGCAAAAAAACAATGGATTTAGGCCCAGATCTCTGTACTGGGGTGAATGTATGACATTGTTCTGCATTCTGTCCATCAACTGTTGTTTTTGCTTTTGTCACCCCGAGTGGGATGGGTATGCCCAGACGTGGGTCCCGTGCTCTCCACACCACTGGAGTCAAGCTGTCCTGGCTGAAGATGGCTGATAGCCAGAAACCGGTCCCAGGATGCTTGATTCCGGTCCAGGTAAGACATGGCTTGGCAGTTCGGGCTGGACTGTTCCCATGAGGCACAGGGTCAAGGCTGATTTGCATATGGCCATGTCTGAACTGGGGTGGTGTTGAGTGAAAAAAAACGATGGATTTAGGCCCAGATCTCTGTACTGGGGTGAATGTATGACATTGTTCTGCATTCTGTCCATCATCTGTTGTTTTTGCTTTTACCCAGAGATCGACGTCACGATTGGTCTCAAAACCGAAGCACACATCATCAAAGAACATTGCAGAATGTCTATCGTTGGTGCTTGTTAGCAAGGCCTGACTGGCGGAGAGAACTGTTTCTATTCTACACCTGACAGCATGTTCGGCTTACCTGTTCATGTTGAGGTTATCCGACTGTCCTACCTTCTTCCTCCGATTTTTAAAAGGCAGTTTGCTCAAAAAATGCCCCTACTAAATACCTGTAGGGTGATCCGATGCTTCACCAATGAGCTATCATTTGTCCAAAGGGCCACTAAGCTAGCATCCTGAAAAAGGCCTGCTTCACTTTTCCAAAGCAGCTTGATGTAGATTTTTAAGTTGTTCTGTAGCTCTTTGGGTGTTTGTCACTTGAGGAGTATTTACAGATTGCAGTGTTGTAAACAAGAGATCAATATAAAATCGAGCCTCCATGACGCGGCCTCCCTTTCTTTGTTACTACACCAGTGAGGAGTCACTATCGGCCCGATTCACAGAACTAACTTAAGACAAAATCCTAAACTTACTACTTTTGGTATTCACAGAAGTTAGGATTTTGTCTTAAGACATACTTAAGACAGACTTAAGACAAAATCCTAACTTAAGTCTGTCTTAAGTCTGTCTTAAGTTTGTCTTAAGACAAACTTAAGACAAATCCTAACTTCTGTGAATACCAAAAGTAGTAAGTTTAGGATTTTGTCTTAAGTTTGTTCTGTGAATCGGGCCCCTTTTGCCCATCACACCTTGTTGTGCACACTCATTCACATTTGCAGCACCTCACAGGGTACCATGGAGCAATGGTGCCTTTAAGGCGCTGAGTGAGGGGTAAGAACCTCATGAGAGCTCTGCATCACGGAGACCCTTCCAAGATAGTGCTGTTCTGAGAGATGGTGCTTGGGCGATGCCCTCTGCTTATATCACCAATGCAGTTTCACTGGAGCTACTGCTACTTAGAGGAGCGATTTTAAAGCACCTTCAGATACGGTTGTCCCCCGGAAGGTTATCTCAATGCACAAATATAATCAATCAATCAGTCATTCAGGATTTGTAAAGCACTGCTTATCACCCATGAGGGTATCCAGGCGCTGGAGGGGGTGTAGCTGCTGCTGGACGTTGTCAGTCGAACAGCCAGGATTTTAGGCCGTTTCTAAAATCCTGTAGGGTGGGGAGGTTCAGAGGTGGAGTGGGAGGCTGTTCCAGGTCTTGGCAGCCAAGTATGGGAAGGAGCGGCCTCCACTCCTGCTTTGGAGGTAGGGAGGAGGTTGGGCGAGGGAGAGGGCAGCGGAGTACAGACGTCTGATAGGTTGGTGTAGATCTAGTCTAAGGTTTAGGTAGGCTGGTCCTTCATTGTGTAGGGCCTTGTAGAAGTAGGCATGGGTCAGAAATGTGAACTGACATCTTTCGTGTACGAGGAGCCAGTGGAGCGTTCTGAGGTGGTGGTGATGCGAGCTCACCTTAGGCGGTCGAAGATGAGCCTGGCTGTTGCGTTATGGACAGTCTGTAGTCTGTTTCGTAGCTGAGTGGTGACTCCTATGCAGAGAGTGTTGCTGTAGTCCAGGCGTCCGGTGCTGAGGGCCTGGGAGACGATGCATTTGGTGCTGATGAGGATCCAATTGAAGATTTTCCGGAGCATGCAGAGCGTGAGGAAGCAGGCTGAGGATACATCGTTAATCTATGTTTTGATGGTGAGCTTGTTGTCAAGTATGATGCCAAGGTTCCTGGTGTGGTCCGAGGGTGTGGAAGCGGAGCCCAGTTCTGCTGCCCACCAGGTGCTGTTCCAGGGATAGGTGTTGTTGCCGAAGATGAGTGCCTTTGTTTTATCAGTGTTGAGCTTAAGGCAGTTGTTTTGCATCCAGCTGGCGACACTGGTCATACACCTGTGGAAACATAGGGCCCGATTACGATTGCGGTGAATCCGCATCCTCCGGGCCGGCGGAAGCCACCGCCGGCCCGGAGGATGCGGATTCACCACTGCGGACCTCCAAAACACCACCAGCCACATTAGGATGGCGGTGTTAACAGCGGCGGACGGCAAGTCCGTCCGCCGCTGATCCACGGAACTTTGTCTGCAATTTGGTGGCAGTGTCTGCAAGACACCGCCAGCCAAATTACGATGGGTGAGGAAACATGCTTTTCCGCGGCGGATTCTCTGCCGTGGAAAAGCATGTGTAGGTTTGCTTCTGGGGGCCCGTTGCGGGCCCCCAGGGTTTTGGGGGAGGGGGGTGCACATGGGGGGTACCTATGGTACAGCCCTGCATTTGCATGCACGAAGCGGCAGGCACCGCGCCGTGCCTGCCGCTTTGTGCAAGCAAATGCACTGCTTGCATTTTTAACATTGCGGCGGGTGCTGCTTAAAGCCGCCGCAATGCTAAACATACAGGATGTGACCGCAGTCACATCCTAATTTGCACGGAGAGACCGCCGCTGCCCCTGCGGACGGTCCCTCCACCTCTGGGGTGGTGGACGGACGCAGGTCCGTCCGCCATCCTAATAGGGCCCTTGGTTTGGTGTTTATTGGGTCAGCGGATAGGGAGAGTATGACCAGGGAGGCCAAAGGGGCCGTGTATGGAACTCAGTGAGGAGTTATTTTTCTTTGCATTAATCGTATTATTTGTATTATTGTGGCTATTGTTATAAATGTTGCTGTTTTTCTCATTCTTCCTGTTTTGTTGTAGTTTTTTTTATTGTTTGTTTCGTTCTTTGTAATGATGGTTGTTCTGTACTGCGAGGGACATCAACCTGCAGTGAGAGTTTTTCCCTTCCTTAAGGCCCTGCTACTAACTGTTTTCCTCCAAAAATGTGCACAATTGTATTTGTGTAAAATCCCTACCTGCATTTGAACTGAAATGACTGTAATAAAACCTCATCCCGCCCGTGCTCGCCCCACGAAATAGTACATTGTCTTAAAGGCATAGGTATACTTAAGAATACGGGGCAGATTTACAATCCCCTTGCGCCTCTTTTACGTCACTTTTTGGCGGCGCAAAAGATGCACCATGGTGTGGGGTATTTACACTGTGACGCATATGGGAGATGCGTCACGTTGTAAAGCCCTGCGCCATAAGGAGGCGTTCCGGCGCAGGGGGGGTGTGGGGGGGGGGGGGGTTCCTACGCAGGAACGCCTCCTAAAAGTGGCTGAGTGAAATCTGCAAGATTTCACCCAGTCACTTTTAGGCCAATGCTGCTTCAAAACCCTGTGCCTTCTTGAAGCAGGCGTAAGGCTTGACGCAGCATTGGACAGATGGGGCACCCCCGAGCCTTGCTGGAGCTGCGTCGCGCTTGCGACGCAACTCCAGCAATGCGCCGCCTTTACGGCACAGATGCGTCACGCATCTGTGCCGTTTTTGCCCCATGATGCACCGCATTGTAAATGCGGCGCACCATGGGTGGCGGAGCTGCGGCGCACAATAACTGGCGCATCCCTGGGGATGCACCAGTTATTGTAAATCTGCCCCCAAGTGTCTATATAATAAAGCGCTCCGAAGCATCCACACTGCTGCATGCATGGAGCTAGGAAAAAAGACCACTATAAATACATACACATCCGTTGCATTGTGTGTAGAGAAGAGCGGGCCAGCTACTCTAACTCCCCCGCAGGTGCCTGCAGTATGTATAATGCACACATCAATCCTGCCCTGTGCTGGTTGGCTGGTGTGTCGCGAGCCTTCCTCCCAATGTAGCAGAATAAATCAGGATTTTAAGGACGCCGCTCGCGCATAGAAGATATAGCGACCTCATTTGTGGCAAATCGGTTTGAGAGATAAATCTCCTGGCAGCCTCTCCCAGTGCAGGCCTTTTATAGCGCGGCTCCCCTCTGCTGTCAGCCAGGGATGCTGCGCTGTCACATCAGACGAGGATGCGCCTCCTGGAAACAAGGCTGCAATTAGCCGCCGTTGTCAAGGACCAATTTCATTTGCCTGGATTGGAGCCATGTGAAGCAGAGGTTGTTCGCCAAGAACTTGATTCAAGTGCCATCTAGTGGCCAGCTCTGCAAGTGCGGGAAAGGTAGCAGAACAAGACAAAGGGGGTCTATTGCAAAATAAGTCAGCTTTAGAGGTAGAAACTTACTTGAGGCTCCTGACATGGACATTCATTTCCCTCTGCAGCTTGAGGAGTTTGTGCATGGAGTGACCTGCCCATGGAAATGTCTGCAAGTTGCACATAAATATGTGCCTTGATGAAAGGCCTGTCCTAAGCCTCAAGCCGTGAACTTACCCATGGCCAAGTGTCAGGAGAGAAAAACATGAGTTATTCCTGCACTTTCCCCTCCACACTTCCCTGGCCCAATTAATAACATCTGCCAATGTTTTGTTCATTAAATTAACACTTGTCTACCTCGAAGGAGTAACAGAGAAATGTAAGCAGGAAGTTGTTCCTGCATCCGGATCAGTCCAGGCAGGCCTGGCTGTCCATGGTACCTAAGGGCAGGTGCGGTCTAGTTGATGGGGTTTAAAGGAACCAGAATGGGATGGGCAAGAAAGATGCATGGGGCGAGCGAGGTAATCTGCTTCACACCAGGTTGCATCAATACTTACCATCGGGGGGCGTGGCTTGAACGACGCTTGTGATGGCGGCTTGACAGCGGAGGTCCGCCGTCGGACTTCCGTTATTGGTCTTTTCCAGCGGTTTTTCTTAGCGGAAAGCCTGCCCAGACGCTGCTACATAAATCGGAAGATGATGTGAGCAACATGCATCGCTCCTTAGCCTCATGCGTTGCCTTTGAGCCCTAAAATCATCCGAAAATCGGCCCGTTTTTATCGCGGCCGCCATTTTGTTTTTTGTTTGCTCGCGCTGGTGTCCGTTTTTCTTAGCGCAATGGCCTTCAAATGATTTCCAGATTAACTCTCTGCTACTTTCTCCTCTTCTTACATGTAGGCCCATAATACAGTTGTTGCCTGCTGTTTTTTCTTCGATTTTTCTGAACCTTTCTTCTCTTCAGGATCTGCAGTGCCGCCATTTTGTCTCCGGAGACAGTTAGAGCTCTTTTTCTTCACAAATGTTTTCTTGAAGATTTTTGATGCTCCTTTGCTACCAGTATTGAGGTCCTTTTCCTTATGTGCGTTTACTTGCCATACATTTTTCTGGAGTACTATAAATTGTCTGCAAAGGTCTGCTGCATTTACTTTCTTCCCCGTTTTTTCTTTATGGGGAAACTGCGCAACCTTAAGCTCTCCACCTCCATTCCTGCTCGCATACGCTCTGACTCTGATTCTACTCCCCCTGACATGGAGGAAGGTGCTTTACACAAACCTGATTTGACTTCTCGGGCTATTCCTAAATCGCAATCTCCAAGTAAGCTCCCACAATCAGCATCAACTAAAAGACTCAAAAAAGAACCGCCATCTCCAGGCACTTCGTCAAATACCATTGCCATGGATCTTATACTAGAGGAAATTTGTGCACTGAAACCATTTATGGCTGAAACTACGAAAACATTGCAATTTTTACACGACAAATGGCCCTATTTGGAGTCTCGTGTTCTTCTTGTGGAACAGTCTCTTCAGACTTCCTGTTCTCGGATTACAACTTTGGAAAAGGACATTTCCCTCCTCAAGAGACAAGCGGAAGATTTAGAAAATCGAAATCGTAGGAATAATCTCCGTCTTTATGGATTGCCTGAGCTCACAGAAGGTTCAAACCCGACCGAGTTTTTTCAATCATTTTTACCAAAACTTTTGGACCTTCCGACCTCCACTACTTTTAATATTCAACGAGCACATAGATTGGGCCCGAAAATCTCAGCGAAGCCCGGAGGCGTCATCATGTTATTCCTACAATATTCTGACCTCTGAAATCTAAAAAGCAGACTGTTTGGGAGGGTCACCACCCATATCTTTCCCAAGATGTTGCTAAGGTAACAGCAGACCGCCGTAAACAGTTCTTGGATTTGCGCCCACAGCTACGTGCTCTCAGTGCCAGATATGGCCTACTCCATCCTTGCCTCTTCAAGGTTACCTACAAAGAGAAGACCACAACCTTTGAAGATCCTCTTGCCCTGATGGAATTTCTTCGACGCAATGGGGCTGATGTCATGGACACCTCAAGAGTTTTTTAACTGTTCAGTTTAAAGCTTGCCCTACACACATATTCCTTGTTATGCTCCATCCTTACAGGTTCCCCTTTTATGTACCTACTAGCAGCCCGTCCCGACGTTGTCCGGGCATGAAAGCAGAATGTCTTCAATGGTTCGGGTAGGTAATAATACTGTATTTCAAAAACGTGTTTTTACTTGAAAACCTTAACACGCTCCAGTCGAATATGTACCTTAACACGCTCCAGCCGTGACCGAGTTTGTCAGCTGTAGCCGACGCCACTGCAATATGCGAACTGTGTCCGCTCCAGCCGCAAACGTTTTTTTTCCGCTCCAGCCGACGCGTGTGTTCGCTCCATCCCCTAACGTGTTTGTCCGCTCCAGCCTATGCCACTTAGCAAAAACATCGCGTCAACGTCCAATGCCCACAACAATGCTGAAGGACATGCCCACTCGTATTGGAACACTAGTCCCACACAGAACGCTTCTCGCAAGCGGTATAATCCCGCAGTCTTTTGCCGAGAGCACAACGCACACGCCCACAACGGACTACTTTGCACAAAATGTTCTTTTCCCCTTCTAATGCATATTTTGGGCTGCTGTATAGCCTATGTCTGATGAAAAGCAGCGAGACTCCCAAGACTTTCAATGCTGCTTGGTGCAAACCACCTCTAATTCACCTTGAGAATAGCGATCAAAATAACGAGGCAGGCGCTGGGAGTTGGAAGGTGAAGAACAAGTTTATTTGCTCTAGAGGAGAGCACATCGCATTAGACACCGGGGCTATCGTCAGGAGGTGCTCTAACTGCATCTCTGAGGCCTGGCCTTTTATATGTTTCTTTTGTCACTTTATTGCATGGTCAAACATTCCTGGCGTTACTTTATTACATAGTGAAACATCCTTGGAATCCCCGCCTTAAGCTAGTTCTCACACAAGTCCAGTAGCAAATGTTCCTCCACCCGGATCTTACAGATGATCGATATCTCGCAGCTGGACATTCTGACAGGACCTAAAACATGTGGGATCAGTCAGATCAAAGGGGTCGGGTCACTGATTAAATTCCGGTCCCTTTGTTGGTGAGGCACGTTCTGTCGTTACATGGGCAATAAACTAAGTCTGCAGGGGTCGGTTAGTGCCTGGGGCCGGATTGAGTAGCCAGGGGCAGTGGAGGAGGTTATCAGCGGGGCCTGATTGTGCGCAGAGGATGAAAGGACAAGTGGGTTTGGTGTGGGAAGTGGCGCTAGGGTATTGTCATGCTGACATGATTTTACGACCCCGCTATGTGTGCTCGGGTTCAGTCTGAGCGCGGGGGCGGATGAGGGCAGCTGGGGTGATGTGCAGGTGACCAGCAATGTGGGAAATGGCTGCAGTGACTAAAATGGTTGCCGCTTACGCGCTCGTAGGGGCCTTCATTACACAAGATGGCGCCGGCAATGTTCATATTTATCGTCTTACTTTTCACATGTCCATCTGCTGATACTGTCGTTTGCAATGCTGTATTGGGTGTTCCGATTGGCGCTGTGGTTCCGGAGTAAGCATGAGCACAAAATCCGTTCCGCTCGCGGATTTTGCAGATTTTCGGTAAATTCGCAATCCGCGAACTCCCGCAAATTTTCCGCAAATCCGCGAGCAGCGGATCCGGGGGGCAAAAGTTCAAGCCTTCAAGCTTGAAGTTGTTGTAACTATTTTAGGATGGCGCCGGCAAGCTGCCAGCGCCATCCTAAAATAGTTACTAAGTTAGCTTCAACAGGAAGCACTAATAGATCAAATAAAGCAGGTGCTCGAGCACCTACTTTATTTTATCTATTAGTGCTTCCTGATGAAGCTAATTTAGTACCTATTTTAGGATGGCGTTGGCAGCTTGCCGGCGCCATCCTAAAATTGTTACAGGATGATGGACAGCTCACTCAAGGGACCCCTGCGCACATCGGTGCGATTGCATAGTAACACACACATGGTCGCTGGAACTAGTTGAAGCTCAAATTCAGTGACTCATTCATCAGCCCAAAAACAATCGTGAGCGTCGTCGAGGCTGGGCAGGTGTACCTTCTTCCCAAATCTACAGTCGAAAATCAGCTGTGATGCTGGATAGAGGCCTTTGTATCCTTGACTTTCACGAGCGCAATCCTCGTGCCACTGCTGACAGCTCACTCAAGGGACCCCTGCGCACATCAGTGTGATTGCATAGTAACACACACATGGTCGCTGGAACTAGTTGAAGCTCAAATTCAGTGACTCATTCATCAGCCCAAAAACAATCGTGACCGTCGTCGAGGCTGGGCAGGTGCGCCTTCTTCCCAAGTCTACCGTCGAAAATCAGCTGTGATGCTGGATAGAGGCCTTTGTATCCTTGACTTTCACGAGCGCAATCCTCGTGCCACTGCTGACAGCTCACTCAAGGAACCCCTGCGCACATCCGTGCGATTGCATAGTAACACACACATGGTCGCTGGAACTAGTTGAAGCTCAAATTCAGTGACTCATTCATCAGCCCAAAAACAATCGTGAGCGTCATCGAGGCTGGGCAGGTGTGCCTTCTTCCCAAATCTACCGTCGAAAATCAGCTGTGATGCTGGATAGAGGCCTTTGTATCCTTGACTTTCACGAGCGCAATCCTCGTGCTGTTCCTGTGACCAGGAGCTTCTTTCTCTTCATCTGCTACTCTGATCGGTCTCTGACCATTTATACACACAAGAGGCACTTGAACTCGCACAGAAGACCCCCCCCCCCCGAGTGGGGCAGAGGGCAGAAGACCACAAAAACGAGTTGGGCAGAGGGCAGAAACGAGTGGGGCAGAGGGCAGAAGACCACAAAAACGAGTTGGGCAGCGGGCAGAAGAGCACAAAAATGAGTGGGACAGAGGGCAGAAACGAGTGGGGCAGAGGGCAGAAGACCACAAAAACGAGTTGGGCAGAGGGCAGAAGACCACAAAAACGAGTGGGGCAGAGGGCAAAAGGGCACAAACACGAGTGGGGCAGAGGGCAGAAAGGCACAAAAACGAGTGGTACAGAGGGCAGATGGGCATAAAAAACGAGAGGGTGGCAGTGATGAACCAGAGGGCGCATCACGGTCTCGCCCAAAAAAAAACCCGCGAACACGCAAAGCGCCCCGCGAACATGCCAAAATGCCCGCGAACACGCAAAGCGCCCCGCGAACACGCAAAAATATAAAAATCCGCAAATTCGCACAAATTCGCGAATTTTGCGGATCGCGAATTCGCTAATCGCGAATTCGCAAAATTCGCCCATGCTTATTCCTGAGTTTACCCGCCTCAAAGGTTTGGGCTCTCTCTTTATTCTATTACTGTAGATATACCTATATGCCTATGTGTTTACGTTTCCTTCTTTGTTCTGTTTCATACAAGCCATGTTTTCTTGCTTTAGACAGCTCAATGTCTTCTTTCCATATCTTTGCAGGTCTACCCTTTTCCCTCTCCTTCCCGATGTTACCCTTTGGTCATATAATATGTTGTCCGTTTTCGGTTGTCTGATGGTATTTTGCTCCCGTTGTTGAAGTTGTCATCTTCTGCCGTCGTCACTCCCGCTCTTCAGTTTGTATCTGTAAGTATGTTTTTGATTGTTTCTCTCTGGCATGTACTGTTCACTATTCCTTTCTCTCTTTTCCTCTTCTTTCTGCTCTCTCTTCACTTTTCTTTTCTTTTTCCTTTGCCCTTTTATAACTTTGTCATTTTTTTCTCACTATTTATGCTCTTCTCTCTTTCTCTTCTGCATATTCTCGTTCCTTCTCTCTCCTCTCATCTAATGGTTTTTCCGCATATAATTTTGTTGGTTCAAGTTCCGAGTTGTTACATGGAACGTTAAAGGGTTGAATAACCCTATTAAAAGGCAACGGGTTTTGTCCCACTTAGCTAGACTCAAGGCGGATATAGCTCTTCTACAAGAGTCCCACCTTTCTGAAGCTGAAGCCTTAAAACTTAAACGTTGCTGGGTGGGTCATGTTTTTCACTCGCCAGCTTTGGGTAAGAAAAATGGAGTTGTATTGTTGTGTCACAAAAAATTTAATGTTTCTCTTGTTTCTCAAGAATGTGATGTTGAGGGTCGGTGGGTACTGGTTAAGTTAAATATTGATAAGATTCCTGTGGTTATATATAATGTATATGCTCCTACTGGTATTGATAAATCGTTTTGGCCTGCTATATCTGAAAAATTGGCTACAATTACTGATGATTATATTATCTTTGGTGGTGATTGTAATCAAATCTTAGATCCTAGTTTAGACAGGAACTCTAGAGTCAAATTTTCCGCGTCCAAAATGCATTCCCAATTCATTAATTCCATTCATAACAATGCCCTTGTTGATGTTTGGCGACTATGTAATCCTGACCTTAGAGAATACAGCTTTTATTCCCCCTCTCATCACTCTCAATCTCGCATTGATTATTTATTTCTCAGTAAATCCCTAGCCAAACGTACTCTTCATTCAGATATAGGTTCCATCTTAATTTCAGATCACGCTCCTGTTTTTGTAGATATCGATCTCCTTCCCATCTCGCCCCCATCCTGGCCGTTGGAGATTTAATGATTCTCTTCTCCTTGACCCTTCCTTTTGTGCCAAATTTAATACTTTTGCTACGGAATTTTTTTAACTTAATCAACTTCCCGATTCCCCTTTTGTGATGGTGTGGGACTCTTTTAAAGCAGCTGCTAGAGGTTTTATTATTCATTTTGTGTCCCAAAAGAAAAAACAAGCTCAAACCAAATCAGTTCAGCTTTTGGATAACATTAAAAAACTTGAATATATCTATTATCAGTCTCTCACTGAGTCGTCTCTTAAAGAACTCATCGATGCTAAATTTGCGTTTAATAAATTTCCCACAACGGCTGCTTCAAATTCCTTATTGAAATGTAATTCTCGTTATTATGGCTGTCAAAATAAAATGGGGAAGTTATTAGCCAACTATCTTAAAATACGGAAAAACAGACAGAAAATTGAATCTATTCAGAGCCCCAATGGTTTGTCTTTGTTTAAGGATAAGGATATTTTAAACGTATTTGTTTCTTTTTATAAAACTTTATATACTCCTGAAACATGTCCTAATTCGGCTGATCTTCTTTCTTATTTTCACAATATTCACTCACCTCCTTCTGCACATGTCGATTTTCATTCCCTAGACTCTGATATCTCTCTCACAGAACTTTCCCGTGCAGTCTCATCTTTAAGACATGGTAAGGCTCCCGGCCCTGACGGCTTTACCATTGAATTCTATAACTCTTTTGCCTCTCTTCTCCTTCCAAAGCTGCTCACACTATTTCAGTCCTTTTCTGTTTCAGGCTCCTCACGTGGGTCCTTTCAGGAGGCTTTGATTTGTCTGATCCCTAAGGATGACAAGGATCACACTTTGTGCAAAAATTATCGTCCTATCTCATTAGTGAATACTGATTATAAAATGTTTGCAAAGATTTTGGCCCTTAGGATGGACCCTCTTCTCCCTGACTTAATCGGTCCAGAGCAGTCAGGTTTTGTTAAGGTTTGTCTTTTGTCTGATAACTCGCGTGTATTTTTCAAAATTTTAAGTAAGGCCCCTTCACTTTCTCTTCCTTTGGCTGCCATCTCCTTAGATGCTGAAAAAGGCATTTGATAGGATAGGCTGGAATTTTATGTTTCAAGCCCTTAAGTGGGCAGGCTTTCCCCTCAAATGTATCTCCTTTATCTCATTACTCTATTCATGCCCTCAGGCTTCAATATTTGCAAATGGTATGGTCTCAGATTGCTTTCCGTTACAAAGAGGTGTGAGACAAGGGTGTCCTTTATCCCCTTTATTGTTTGTCCTGGCTTTAGAACCTCACTAAAATTAGAAATTATGCTAACATTTCTGGCTTTCAATTCGGTTCTCAACAAGTCAAACTCTCGGTTTATGCTGATGACATCCTTTTGTATTGCTCTAACCCTCAATCTTCACTCCCGTTTTTTCTACAATAGGTCTCTTCCTTTTCTAAAGTTTCAGGATATTGTTTAAATGTCGATAAGTGTGAAATTCTACCTCTGAATTCTCTCTGTCAAAAACATATTTTCGAACACTCTGGTTTCTCTTGGCAACCATCGAAAATTAAATACTTAAGGATTTGGTTTGCTCCTCGCCTTTCTAATACTCTTAAAATTAATTTTGAATGCATTTCTAAAAAATTAAATATTGCCATTACACGCTAGAACCCCCTCTTTCTTTCCTGGTGGGGTCGTCTCGACTCTATTAAAATGATGCTAGCACCAATTATCTCATATACCATTTCTATGATCCCCATTCACATTCCCTCTCATTATTTTAAAACAATTGATTCTATTCTTATTACATTTTTATGGAAAGGTAAACGCTCTCGTATTGCTATCTCTTCCTTGAAGAAAGAGAAGTCTATTGGTGGCCTTAAATTTCCTGACTTTAAGTCTTACCACAAAGCCTTCTCCTTGAGACAGGCTACTCGATGGCTTTCTTATGATCTTCCTTTTTATTCTCCTCTCTGGCTTCAAATAGAATCCTCCTTTCTTGCTCCTTTTGATTTTCATGAAATACTAGCCTTTACTTCGAACATGGCCTCCTTGCTCACTCCCATAATTTCTCATTCTCGCAAACTTCTTACTCCTTATTTATCCTCCTCCTATCCATCTGCTCTTTCTGCTCATTTACAACCCATTTGGCACAACAAGCTCATCAAGATTCAAAACCGTCCCATTTTTTGGAAGTCTTGTCACTCTCGTGGTCTGAAATGGGTTTCCCAACTCAATTCTTCGAATCTACCCCTTTCTATTGGTGACTTACAATCACGTTTTTCTCTCCCCTCCTCCTCTCGCTCTCAATACACTTCATTATGCTCTGTTCTCACTCAATATCTTCATTCACCTCCCCCTACTAGCGACATTCCCAGTGCCACTCCTCTTCATCCCGTTTCTTCTGCATTGGATACCCTTCCATCTGCCTCCTTTCTTTATAAATCCTTTCAGTGTGTTGTGGATAGACTTAAATCCAAAGTTGAGTTGGCTTGGGAAAAAGACTTCTTGCAGGATTGGCCCATTCCCTTATGGGATAAGATCTGGTTGGAAATACCTAAAACCTCTAGAGCTGCTAATACCACCCAAACTCTATATTTCATTTACAATCGTATTTTATTTACCCCTCTTGCTCTATTGACCTTTTCCTCAGATACTCCTCCCACTTGCTGGTCATGTCCATGCCCTTCTGCAGATTTAAAACACATGCTATTTGACTGCCCGCCCATTTCCCGATTTTGGAGTCTGGTATGGTCTCAACTCCAAATGTGTTTTAATTTTCACTCCCCCTTCTCCATTGTCAATATTTTTCTAGGTTCCCTATCCCCTATCTACCCCCAATCCACACAATATTATGCTTTATTGGACCTTTTGATAGCTATTGTTTTTCATCTCATCACCTCCAATTGGAAGCAAGCTGCTGACGTCACTTTTCGTGCTTGGTGGAATGCAGTTTGTTTCCATCATAGACTTGACACTAATTTCGTCACTCCCATTTCCCTAGCAGTCAAACGTGATCTTCTATGGCTCCTCCTAACCACCTATTTATCCCTAGTTGCTTCCTCGGCACACCCTTCCCACTCTCAAAATGTTGAAAATGCTGAAGTTCAAAAACCGCCATGATTTCTACCAATGCCTTATTATACTAACATTTTCATGCTAATATTTCTAATGAATGTATTTTTCTTATTGCTTTCAGATATTTTGCTAACATTGTTTCACTCCTTATTGTATAATGTTGCCCTGGACTGTTCTCTTGCTGCTTCATGATGTTTTATTTTGTCTTCATTTACTTGAGATGTTTTTTACTTGATTTTAATTTTTGATTGTTTCTTCATTTTCTGTCTTTGCTTCTTACACTTTCAATAAACTCAAACTTAAAAAAAAAAAGAAATAATAAGTGACTCATGGTGAACACGAAGGCATGGGATCTTGCAGAGAATATTTGACAGTTAACAAGAAATGGCCTACAATAAAGAGTTGGGTCCACAATGGCCATACAAAGAAAGAAAGAGAGAGGAATTAGCTGACATAGAAGGAAGAGCAGATGGACATGTTTCTACCTGGGTAAGACTGCACCAGGAGCGTCAGTCCCTTGAACCTTCTGCCTGCTACATTCTGCGCTTCGCAGCCATAGAAGCCGGAGTCCACCTCGGTCAAGACCCATTGAGGAGGAGATGGTACTTGTTCTTCTCGCTGGACACAAAGCTCTCCAGGCCTTTAGTCCAGTTGCGAGAGGCCGGAGGGTTGGCGGAGACTGGACAATCAAGCTGCAGATTCCCTCCAGAGGTGGTCTTCACCAGGGTGCTCGGCATAGTGATATCTAGGAGGTCTGAGAAGATAAACAACTTTTGAAGTGTGCCTTTTATCTTTAACAGAATGATCTTATGTTAGAATATAGGATTCCTAGGATGAGACAGAGATGGATCATGCCTAACAACCCCAGAACGGGAATGCCTTGTTAACTATATAAGCAGATTTGATATTGTCAGCATCCATAAACTACAGACTTTTGGAGTTCTTGCAACAATTGTTGCCCTCAGCATAGCATCCTAATCCTAGAAGCAAGCATGCAATGGGAAGCATCCCTCTCACTAACCACTGAAAATTCTAGTTCAGGGCCATGTATTATATAAAACAGCCATGAGATGAAAAAAACAAACTGCATAGTTTTGTTTTTTTACAAATTCGTGCATAACGTGTTTACCATAAAACAAATTGGCATCAGTCAAAATGCTGTAAATATTGTTTATGAATCTTGAGATTACATTTTTTTTTTTACTTTTGAAACTTTTAAAAGGGAAGCATATTTGTTAAAAAAAGTAACACAATACTTTCATAACTGTTAGTCACACAACTGCAGGTTTTAACTTCTAAAATAAAGTTTTACTTTAGAAAGACAAAAAAAATAAAAAATAAAAAAATACTTACCATCTGCAGGTGGGCGGCACCGGCACACACTTTCCAGAATCTGGACTTGATCTTCAAACTTTGATCCAAAACAAGAGAGAGAAAGGCAGAAAAGAGAGGAAGAAATCGGGAGCGCAAGGATGGCAAAACTGAGACAAGAGGAGGAAGACAGCCAGGAAGGAAAATAGTTTGCAAGAGTGAAATAAAGAGACAGGAAGTGTAGAGTGGTTAAAGGAAGATACATGAGGTGGAATCAAAACCGGGCAGACTTGCTATTCAACAACACTGGATTTTGGCCCCCTACCCTTACTTTTTTTTTACAGATTAAGAACTGGTTTTGCTTATTTAAATTATTTCTATTTACAGTCCGAGGCTATGAGTGCAGAACCCTGAGATAGCGCAGAGCAGTCTAACGTAGGCAAGCATTTAGAATAAGCATGGTATTTGCAAAACAAATGGACCAGCGCTTCCCCCATGTTCAGTTGGGGCTTCCAGTGCTAAAACCCATAGATTTTGATGCTACATTCAAACACATTTTCTCAATGCAAGTGAATGTGGCAGACTGAAACTTATACCTAGGTGGTAATGTACAGATGTCAGAATGTGAAAAGACTTTGGGATACTGACGCAAGTTTCTTCCAACAAAAGCTGACTCAACTACTTTCTGCAAACTTTAATCTGGTATTCCAAATTCAGAACAGAGCTACTCTAACTATGACTGTTGGGCTAAAATGTGCAGTGTACAACACAGGATAACAAAATGGCAGTTTAAAAAAAAGTGACCATTTGTGTACAATAGTGCTAAGGATTTAGTGAGCTTTAAGCAGATATACAACAACAATCACAAATTATTAATAAACAATAAATTAGCACTTATTACGGCACATGCATATTTACTTTTCACTTAGTGTGTTAGAATTGTTAAATCATATATATGTGTAAGTTTATGTTCTCAAGGGCACCTTTTTCAGCAGAAGGTATAAACTCCTCAACAATTCAATAGCACACAATCAAATGACTTCAGTTTTAAATTCTTCATTGACACAACTCCCATCATTCTCAGTGGTATAAAGCGGTTATGCGTGAGCAATGTCTTTATTAATGCAAGCAAATTGGATGACGCACATGCTCAATTTAATCAGAATGTACAATTATATTATGACAAGAATAACTGTAATCACAGTTTTAAAAATGTTAATTCCAAAATTCACAAATATCCATGACAACCAAAACCCGATGCCACTCAGGCTGGAATCAAAGCCATCTTGTATTTCATGTGATTACTTCACACTATACTTAATGTGATCTCTCTGTTCCTTATACTAAAGCAGGTGTTGGGAATGTGTGTACAACATTCAGATCCTACTATCCAACCTTGAACGCCCTTTGGCTTTAAGGATTTAATCAAAATCATTCTATTCTCTGAGACCACAGACTTCTGGGCATCTAACTGATCTGCTGTTATACTTACGGAAATATCAGTGGCACTCACTACCTCTTCCAGTATCTGAGCCTTGTATCTGGTCTCTTGGATAGCCTGTAATGCACCATAGTTAGGGAACATGATAGAGAAGAAACTGTTTGTCTCAGAGATCTCATGATGCACCTACCAATGTTGAAGAGTGCGAACATCTAAACGTCTGATAGAAATAATCCAAATATTTGTCTTTCATTTATATGTTTATGTATTTATTAAATTATATAATATGATTAATTATTCAGAAAGTTTTATTACATGCTTATATATAATAATTTTCGTATACATTTATTGTATGGTAATGCGTACAGTTATTATAATGTGTGCATTTTTTCTAATTATAAATTTCAATAAAAAATTGAAAAACAAAGTAAACATCTGATAGCAAGGATGATGTAACCAGGATAGCAAATCTCAGCCCACTCCCGAGGTAGCCAGGTATAAGATTTCGTGCTACAAACAAAATAAGCATAGTTTCTTTGATGGCTATGTTTGTGGAACACCATGCCAGTGGGATACCGTTAGTCATAGATGGTTGGATCATGTGGTATAGTCTTGTCAACAATGTTAAATTCACTTTGGCCCACAAAGACACCAAGTTAGCCACAGAATGGCAAGTCCACTCAAGGTAACTCACCATTCCACAGCAATGGTGTATCACTCTGAGAGTCAGGGGCTGAAGGCAGTGGTACGGATAGCAGGCCAGAGCCACAGTAGTATGCAGGAGACAGACCGCTTGCCTCAGGCACAGTTGGTAATAATGAGCGGTGATTGGCCGAACATAATGTGGCTGTGGTGGTGCAGACGTGGAGGGTGTGCCCTGGAAATCTGACTCACTGGTAGCAGGGAAGCAACAGAACCAGGGCTGAGAGTGGGCCCCAGCCTGGGAGTTGATGGAGGTCCAGAGATGGGCACCAGTGCGCATATGTCACTGGGAGGTGCTGCATGCTTGCAGAGGGAAGAGTGGACCAACATTGCCATTCCGCGACACTTGACAGCTGTGTAAGGGATGAGAAAGGCTAGGAAGGGGCTGTACCAGCAAGGCTGGGGAGCTGAATTCCCCATATGAACCCAGATGTAACCCAATCTCTGGGCTGGGTGGAATGGCAGACATTATTATTATTATTATTAGATTGCACTTATATAGCGCGTATCTACCCGGAGGCCTTGCAGCGCTTTAAGCTGATTACTGGTGGCAAGCTCAGAGGGGATCAGCACATTTTTACAAAAAAGTGCGTTTTTAAAGCCTTTTTTGGTTTCTCGAAGGGAGAGGGGGAGGGAGTTCCAGAGCCCAGCTGCAGTATGGGAGAAAGAGCGACCCCCCCAATGGGCTTTGTTAATTTTGGTGGCGGTTAAAAGTTGCAAAGAACTAGAGCGTAAAGCTCTGGACGGAGCATAGGGTGTGACTATGGGGTGAAGGATTGCTGTACCAGTGCGATGAAAAGATTTGTGTGCAATGCACATGGCCTTGAACTGGACTCTGGCTGCTACTGGGAGCCAGTGAAGCTCTTTCAGAGCTTTTTTTGCTGACTGCCAACGGGGGATGTTGTACAGTAAGCGGGCAGCACAGTTTTGTGTGACCTGAAGCCTACGGGTCACTGCTGCTGGGGCTCCCATGTAGAGGGCATTCCCATAATCCAGGCGGGAGAGGATCAGGGCCTGGACCATGGTCCTCCTAGCCTGGAATGGGAGCAGGGGAAGCACCTTACGGAGCATCTTCATCATCCCGATGCAAGTGGAAGCAGTTTTTGTAGCTTGAGCTGAAAAATCAAGCGCTTTGTCCAGCCAGACTCCCAGGCTCTTAATCTGGGGTTTGGGAAGAGGAGGCGGGCCAAGAGATGGAGGCCAGATGGATGCTAGGGCAGATGGAGGGGGATTGCCCAAAAGCATTATATCTGTTTTCTCCCCATTAAGCTTAAGGAATGAGGATTGTATCCATCTGGCAACAGCCTCTAGACAGGGACCTAGGGTGGAGGATGATCCCGCGGAGTGGTCCAATGAGACCACCAGTTGGGTGTCATCTGCGTAGGTGACAATACGCACACCGAAGGGATGGACTATCCTCTCCAGGGGCTCCATATAGGCATTAAAAAGAGTAGGGCTCAGGGAGGAGCCCTGAGGTACTCCACAGCTGAGAGGATGTTTTGGTGAGACCGACTCACCCTCAAACACATGGAAGAATCTGCTGTCCAGGAAGGAGGTAAGCCATTCCAGGGCCGCGCCCGACACGCCCAAACCACTCAGCCGATGTAAAAGTGTAGAGTGGTTGACCGTGTCGAACGCAGCACTGAGGTCGAGTAGTATGATGGCAGCCTTCGCTCCCTGGTCCAGCACAGCTCTAGCTTCTTCCGTCACCGCCAAAAGAGCGGTTTCGGTTCCGTGCTGCGGGCGGAACCCTGTCTGAGAGGAACGGAGCAGACTATTGGACTCAAAATAGTCCACTAGGATGTTATTAACGTGCCTCTCAAGTAGCTTGCTCATCCATGGAAGTAAAGAGATGGGGCGGTAGTTGGCCAAGTTGTTCTGGTCCAACGTAGGCTTTTTCAACAAAGCTTTAACCATCGCACACTTCCAGGGAGGCGGGACGGTGTTGGAGGCGATGGAGGCATTAAGGACATCTAAGATGACTGGACGAATAACGTCTAAGACCTTAATGAGAGCGTAGGGGGGAGCATGGTCATTAGGAGATCCCGAGGTGATTTTAGGGATCAACTTATCTAATGATACCGAGTCAAGGAATGGGAATGTTTCGAGTGTGCAAGGAGTGGAGGGATCGGAGACTGGAAGGGGGAAGGGGGACATCAATCAGGACACTTAGGTAAGGTAGCTTGAACCTCAAAGGGCTTCCCATGACTATCTCAGCAGGACTCAGCTTGGGTTTCTGTGTTTGTATGGCCTAATGTACCACAGAACTAGGGATAAAGCACCAGGCAATTTCTGTTGTTTGCAGAGCATATCTTCGTTCTCTTGTTCTTGAGTGTATTGTTATTTCTCTCCACGTTGCCAGCGGACTTGGGGTGATAGGGGTGATGGACTAGAGATTCCAAAATTAAGAATGCAGTCCCTAAGTAAGCTCTTTGCAACTATAATATCATCTGCTCCTGTGCAATCCATCTGGATGTGAACCAAGGGGCCCCAAGGAGGTTGGTGATCAGTGCGGGTTGTCTTAATCCTTTTCCCAGCATTATGAGACTGTCAAGTGACACAGGAATGGCAATGCTTTAGGCCACAGAATGAAAGAATGGCACATACCAGTGGGTTACAGCAACACAAATGTCAATAGTGACATGGACAGCCCCATGATTCAACTGTGCAAGGTTGGAGAGTAGAAATGTTGGTTCCACCACAGTCCTGAGCTGTCTCTCCACACTCCTTACGGGTCCCTCATACACCTTGACTTCAACAAATACTGTTTCTCACTGTCTGAGGCATGCTTTTGCAACTGAGATCAATCTTTTAGGGAAAGCACAGGAAACAAATCATCCTGTAGAACCTACAAAGCAGCATCATTAGTCTGTGACAAAGTTGCTTTTCTAGCAGCTGAATAGTCAAAGGCTTTTCTCAGGACACCTCAACATGTGGATATTGATGTGTGTCACATTTCTCTCCTACTATCTTTTGTCTTAACATTAAGGTGTTCAACAAATTCTATACGCACACACCATTCATACTGCAGGTATGAGCGGATGTGAAGAATCCTCTGTACATCCACATAAGCTCAAAATCAGGTGTCACTCCAAATGCATACTTTGAGTCCTATACACAGTCACAATCATCTTCTCGGCCAGCATGCAGGCTTGAGTACTTGCAATGAACTCAGCAGTGTGGACAGTTTTCCCAGTGGGCGGTGCTAGCTTTCTACAGTTTGACTCACAGTACATGCAGCATAACCACCAACCAGCACACCTTGTCGTTCCTGGAACAGGAACTGTCCACAGAATACATTAAATCATAGTTTGGTATCAGTGCATCGGTTACATAAATACAGGGCTTTGTTTTATGCTCAGTAAAACAAGATAATAACAAAGTTCTCCCTCCTCACTGGTAGCATCAGAGATGCAGGGTTCAGAGAAGGTAATGGACAAGGGTGATGTGAGAAACAGAATAATAACATTTCCTTTCGAGACAATCTGGCAGTGGAAAGATGTTATGTTGTACTGATGAGGAGAAGGATAACAACATCACATGGCACAGCAAAAATCAGAGTGGGGCAATATTTTAGAGGCTTCAACAAAATGGGCAGCAGCGGCTATAGAGCGGAAGCCTCTTGGGAGCCCCGTGCAACTAGGTCTAAAGTGAAAGAGTAATAAGCTCCAGGTATTTTCAGATCTCTGTCATCTTGTATTAGTACTTCAAAGGCAAACAATTGTTCCTTAGACACTACAGAGTAGAGGTGTTGGCATAGTCAGGGACCCCCAAACCAGGGGCAGAGATCAAGGCTTGTTTTATAGGTACAAATTCGTTTTTGACCCATGTAGACTGCTGTAGGGGGGCTCTGGATGTCTTCCCTGACATTCTTGAACAAGCATTTACATTCTTGAACAAGCATTTACAATGCAATGGTCTCGGCATTATTAAAGGTAGAGCTATTGGCATTGCTCATGACATTTTTTTTCTTTTTTTTAAAAACATAAATAAATGGTATTGTCATTTACAATGGCAATAGGTGAGCATTAGAGAGTAGTAGAGAGTATTCGCGGACACAGAGCCACACACACAGAAAGCCACACTGAAGAACCGGGTTATTTAAGACCCGGCGGCACCAGGGGCGAGCCCAAAGTCTTCGGGTATCACCTGTCTTAGAACACAGAGACACGGAAACTTCTTGGTGGCGTCAAAGATCGAATTTATTGGCTGCAGCCAGTAACAGAAGTCCTAGAAGTCAACACGGTATGAGTTCTCAAGAGACTGCTCAATTTTACAAAGCAAGTCATCCCTTTTTATACCAAAAATCACATTCCAGACAAATACCTTGCATTTACAAACTGTCCAATCATATGTATACACACCAGAGGTATCGCATGGCGGTAAAACCCACTTTTCAGTTGCCCAGCCCATGATCAATCATTGGTCAAACCCAACATTCTTCTTCGGACAGGTCGAACGAACCCATAATAAAAAAGGCACATCCCCATCGTAAATAGACCATAAAGAAAGGAGCAGAAACAGGTGAGAGTAGGATAAGACATATTTGTGTGCAATAAAGTTTTACGATGTCCTGTGCTTTGATCCTCAATCTTGATCAGCTACTGGGAAAGGAACTGGCCTAACAAGGTTGGCTTCAGGCAAGAGGGTCAGTTCGCTCAGGTCATTCAGAAGTCAGCTAAAGTGTACGTGTGCTAAAGACTCGTCCGGCCGTAGTCATCGGCCTATGTGAGGGCAACCACAAAATGACTGCCATACACAAAATGGAACCCATGGGTTCAGAACGAAATCTCTAAATACGTAGTGAATCCATCGGTCTAACGTGATGAAAACACTCATACTTGTCGTACTAACTAGTTACGGTTCGCTAATATCAAATTCGTAACGAAACCATGACCTTTATGAATCGGGTTCAGAATTCACGGAACCTGAACACACACACACACAGAGCCCCACACACAGAGAGCCCCACGCACACTCACAGAGCCCCACACACAGAGTGCCCCACGCACGCACACAGAGCCCCACACACAGAGAGCTCCACGCACACACACAGAGCCCCACTGTTAGACGGGGACCTGGAGGGTCGGCCGAGCACAAGGGAGAGGCCTCCAGTGAGGACCGTCTCTAGCGATCGCACAGACAGGTAACTTCCCCCCCACAGATGGACACCACACGAAGATCAGGGTAACACCTTTTATAAGCAATTCTTGGAGTAGGGTGGTACGATACAAGGCGATCAGGACACGATGATCCTCTCAATTCTAGTCTCTAGTAAGGGAAGGGGGTAGCGGGACAGTCTTGGTACCCACAGGTACTGAGGTGTAACGGTGGTAGCTCACAATCCTCGAGCTCGGTGTTCGGACGGGTCAGACCGCGGCAGCGCCAGCAGGTCCCGAAGAGGTCGTAGGTGGCAACAGGCCGCGGCAGCGCCAGCAGGTCCCAACGAGGATGAAGGTCACGACGGGCCGCGGCAGCGCCAGCAGGTCCCACGAGGATGAGGGTTACAACGGGCCGCGGCAGCGCCAGCAGGTCCCACGAGGATGAAGGTTGCAGAGGGCCGCGGCAGCGCCAGCAGGTCCCACGAGGATGAAGGTTGCAGAGGGCCGCGGCAGCGCCAGCAGGTCCCACGAGGATGAAGGTTGCAGAGGGCCGCGGCAGCGCCAGCAGGTCCCACGAGGAGGAAGGTTGCAGAGGGCCGCGGCAGCGCCAGCAGGCAGGACAATAGTTCACAAGGCAGGGCTGTGGCAGCGCCAGCAGTCCGTCAAGGATGAGTTCGTCGCGGTGTCTCTCGACTCCAGGATACAACTGCCTTCCTGTCCTGGGGCTGCCTCAGTTATAGGTCTGGCGCCCTTTGATGTCCGGACCCTCGCTCTTGGAGGTCGGGAGGTCTGGGATTCCAGACACCCAGCACGGAGGTGGAGCCAGCGCCCGAGGAGGCTGGGGGTGATCGGCACCTGGCGGGGGAGAGCCATCGACACTTCTTACTCCCATTGACCTGCCAAGTTGTCCGTTCACCTCCTGGGTGGATGGTGGTGCCGGGATGTCGGGGCCTGGCCAGGCCCAGGGTCGGGGTCGGGCTGAGGCCGCGCGGCCGCGTGGTGCCGTGTCCAAGATGGCGGCTGGGCCGGGCAATGGTGCTGACGGTGGCCCGGGCCCGTGACACAGGGACATCCGGGAGCAGGCGTCCCATGGGGGACGGGTTGCGGGTTTGTTCTGTGGGTAGTACCTGGAAGGCCGGGACCCGGGCCCTGTCCTGCGGGGAGGGAGCGAGCCCTTCATGGGGCCTGTCCAACATGCGTCCCCCCCAGCTGAAGGCGGGGAGAGTCACCCATCTTCTTGGGGACTTTCCTCGTCGAGGCGGAAAAAGCGGGACAGGCCGTCCGCGTTGGCGTGGTCTTGACCAGGGCGATGCTCCACAGTGAAGTCCATCCCCTGCAGGGAGATGGACCATCGCAATAGTTTGGGGTTCTCCCCCCGCATCTGCATGAGCCATTGCAGGGGCTGATGATCTGTCTGTACCCGGAAATGGGTTCCGAAGAGGTACGGCCGGAGCTTCTTGAGGGCCCATACCACTGCGAAGGCCTCTCGCTCAATGGTGCTCCAGCGCTGTTCTCGGGGCAGTAGGCGTCTGCTGATGAAGGCCACTGGTTGGTCCACTCCTTCGGGGTTCAGTTGGGAGAGGACGGCCCCAATACCATGGTCGGAGGCATCGGTCTGCACGATGAACTCGCGTCTGTAGTCGGGGGCCTGGAGCACAGGAGCGGTGCACATGGTGGCCTTCAGCGTCTCGAAGGCCGCTTGACAGTCGGGAGTCCAGTTGACTCTTTTTGGGTGGTTCTTAGACGTGAGTTCCGTGAGGGGCCCCACAATGCTGCCATAGTCCCTCACAAACCGCCGGTAGTATCCGGTGAGCCCCAGGAAGGCTCGGACCTCGGTTTGTGTTTCGGGGGGTTGCCAGGACTGGATGGCAGCTACCTTGAGTTGGAGGGGGGCCACCAGACCGCTCCCCACTTGGTGTCCGAGGTAGGTCACGGACCCCTGGCCGATTTGGCACTTGCTGGCCTTTATGGTGAGGCCGGCCTGTTGGAGGGCCTGCAGGACCTCTCTGTGGTGGTGGAGGTGGTCTGTCCAGTGGCGGCTGTATACTGCGATGTCGTCCAGGTAGGCGGCGCTGAATTCTTCGAGACCCGCCAATACCTGGTTCACCAGTCTTTGAAAAGTGGCTGGAGCGTTCTTCATGCCGAAGGGCATCACTCTGAAATGGTAGTGCCCGTCCGGGGTGGAGAAAGCGGAACGTTCTTGGGCCCTGGGGGTGAGGCCGATCTGCCAGTAGCCCGCTGTCAGGTCGAAGATGCTTAGGTAGCGGCTGCCCCCATGCGGTCGACTAGTTCATCGGCTCGGGGGATAGGGTGAGCGTCGGTTCGGGTGACCGCGTTCAGACCCCGATAGTCGATGCAGAATCGGAGCTCCGGTGTAGTGCCCGGGGCCGCGGCCTTGGGGACCAGGACGACCGGGCTGGCCCAGGGACTGTCCGAAGGTTCGATGACCCCGAGGGCGAGCATCTTGGAGACTTCTTCTTGGATGCATGTACGTACCCGATCCGGTACTCGGTACGCCCGGTGTCGGACAGGAGGACTGTCCCCCGTGTCCACGTCGTGCAGGCACCAGGAGGTGACTCCGGGTGCGAGGGAGAACAGGTTTGCGAACGGCAGCAGGAGGGCCCGGCAATCTTGACGCTGCTCTGGGGTCAGGGCCTCGGAGAGTCGGACCCCGTCCACCGAACCATCTCTTTCCCGGGTCCTCAGTAGGTCAGGGAGGGGCTCGGAGTCTCCTTCTGTGCCACTGTCGGTAGCCATCAGCAGGCTGAGCTCTGAGCGCACGAAGTGGGGTTTGAGTCTGTTGGCGTGGAGGACCCGGAGGGGGTTCCGGGGGGACTCCAGGTCGATGAGATAGGTGACGGGACTCTTGCGCTCGATCACCTTGAAGGGCCCCGTCCATTTGTCCTGCAAGGCACACGGTTCGATGGGGGACATCACCCATACCTGCTGACCCGGTTCAAACTCGATGGAGGAGGCATGTTGGTCGTACCACTTCTTCATGTCCTCTTGACTGGCCTCCAGATTGGCTTTAGCGATCTCCCTGAATTTCCGGGTCTGATTGCGGAGGGTCAGGAGGTATTTGTAGACGTCTGGAGGGGTCTTTAGGGGGGCCATTTCCCATTCCTCCTTCACTAGGCTGAGAGGCCCGCGAACGGGGTGTCCGTACAGGAGTTCGAAGGGGCTGAAGCCGAGGGACTTCTGGGGGACTTCTCGGTAGGCGAAGAGGAGGCACGGTAGTAGCACGTCCCACTGGCGGCGTAGGGGTTCTTCCAGCCCCATGATCATCCCCTTGAGGGTGCGGTTGAACCGCTCGACCAGTCCGTTCCCCTGGGGGTGATAGGGTGTTGTGAATCGGTAAGTGACTCCGCACTGCTGCCAGAGGGATTTCATATACTTTGAAATAAAGTTCGTACCCCTGTCGCTGACGACTTCCCGGGGGAAGCCCACTCGAGAGAAGATCCCCATTAAGGCTCGACCCACTACTGGGGCTGTTATAGTACGAAGGGGGACCGCCTCAGGATAGCGGGTAGCGTGGTCCACCAGGACCAGGATGAAGCGATGCCCCTGTGCTGTTCGGGGGTCCAGGGGCCCCACAATGTCTATTCCCACCCTTTCGAACGGGGTGGTCACCACGGGGAATGGTTGTAGGGGTGCCTTGAGTTTGCGGCCGCTCTTCCCGCTGGCCTCGCAGGTCGGGCAGGACCGGCAGTGGTTGGAGACGTCATTTCTCATTTTGGGCCAAAAAAAGTGAGTCACCAGGCGGTGGTAGGTCTTGTCTTGCCCCAGGTGCCCAGCCAGGGGGACATCATGGGCCAGGTTCAACAGGAAGTCTCTGAAGTGGAGGGGCACCACCAGCACTCGCCCGGCCCCCAGTTCTGCGATTCTCTGCTCGCTGTACAAGAGATCATTGTCCCAATAAACCCAGTGGGCCCCGGTGGTGTCTCCTTGGCCCTGGGCGAGCGCTTGCTGTCGCAATCCCTCGAGGGAGGGGCAGGTCTTTTGCTCCTGCCGGAATTGTTCTTGGGTGGGCCCCCCTTCTTGACGCCACTGAGCCAGGTCGGGAAGCTCGGGGGGCTGTGTGGACCCCTCTGTGGTGGGGTCCGGGTGGTCGGTCTGGAGGAAGTCTTCTTCTGGAGCGATCGAGGGCGGAGGTGCTGCCCATTCGGGTTCTTCTGGTCTAGGGATGGTGCGGGTGGCCATGGACCGGGTGGTCACGCACGCCCAGTCCGGGAGACCCAACATCCCCAGATGCTCTCTTCTTTCAACAGCTGCCCACGGGGAGCTCTCGAGATCGTTCCCCAGGAGGCAGTCCACGGGGGCATCGTCGCGGACAGTTACTTTCAGCATGCCGGACACTCCTCCCCATTCGAAGGGGACGCAGGCCATCCGACACAGGCTCTCCAAGTTATCTGCCGATCGGACGGGGCAAAGCACGTTTGGCAGGATTTGTTCTGGGGTCACCAGGTGACAACGGACGGCCGTCACACTGGCCCCGGTGTCACGCAGGGCCTCGGCCTTGCGCCCATTTATGCTCACCCATTGGCTGTACTTCCGAGTGTTGGCGGGCAGGGGAGTCCGCGGGACCATGTCTCTTCCTCCTAGGCATGCCAGGGTCATGGCGGCGGGTTCCCACTCGAACTGCTCCGACTCGTAGGCCTCAGAGTCTTCGGAGACTTGTTCTTCTCCTAGGGCGGCGGCCGCCACCTGGCGGGGCCCGGGAACCTGGTTCTTCGGGCAGGTCGGGTCACTGGCATAGTGGCCGACTCGCTGGCATCGATGACACGTCACGTTGGCTCGGAACCCCGGGCGCATCGGGGGGTTTCCCCGGCCTGCTGGGGGCGGGGTGGCGTTAGCGGGAGCGGCCGGGACGGCGTCTCTGCCCCGGCCCGGGCCTCCTCCTCCTCCTCGGGGACAATGATGCCCTTGGTTGGTTCTGTTCTGCTCATTCGGCCCACTCCGGGCCACTCGGGTGCTCTCCCACCGGTCAGCCTCGGTGGCGAGCTGCCGTGGTTCAGTCAATTTACTGTCGAGGAGGTGCTGCCTGAGCTCGACGAAGCAGTTGTTGGAGAGGTGCTCCCACACAATGAGATTGAAAAGTTGTTCGTAAGTGGTTACGTTGTTACCCTTGATCCATCCCTCGAAGGCCCGGCTGAAATAGTTCACGTATTCCAACCACGTTGTACCTGGGATCCGGGTGCAGTTGCGGAACCTCTGGCGGTACATTTCGGGCGTAAGCCCATATCGACTGAGGAGGGCGGCCTTCATGTGGTCATAGGACGTCATTTGATGGTCCGGAAGCTGCAGCAGGGCATCACGGCCCTCGTTGACGAATCTCCCCCATAGACCGGCTCCCCAGTCACTTCGAGCGACCCGGTGGGCAGTCATGGCGATCTCATAGGCCTTGAACCACTGCTGTATGTCGTCGTTTCGGTGATATTCTCGGACCACATCCTTGGGGATGTGGACCTTCTGCTCGGTAGTACCCGGGGAGTGCGGTGGCTCGGGCACCCCTAGGTTTTTGTTCAGTTTGCGTATTTCTATCTCCGCTAGTTTGCACTCGTGCTCGTATGCCAGTCTTTTTTCTTCGAGATCCCTCTGTCTCTGTTTTTCCTCTCGCTCTTCTCTGAGCCGTAAGTGTTCTAAGTTTATTTTTTGTTCCGCCAGCTTCAATTCTCCGTCTAATTTGAGTCGTGCCAAGTCTAACTCGTGTAATCTATTTTTTTCCCGCTCCTGGATCTCTTCTCGGGAGGGGCCTGTTCTCCGTTCTTCCGTCCGGGTGGTGTTGACTTCCGGGGCTACGGGGTCCCGGGGGGTTGCGGTATTCGTCTCTGTCCAGGCCTCTAGGGCGTTTTTGAAGTCTTCTTTTGTGCTTAGCCCGGTGGTAGCAATGCCTAAGTCCATGCAAAATTGTTTGAGCTCTCGGTGGTTGTATTCTTCCAGCCTTTCCATCTGGAACTTCTCTGCCGATCCGCTCTCTTTGGTCGTCATTGTGGTTTTAGTCGTAGGGTGAGTTACTGTCTGTACGGTACGCGTTGGTTCGGAACGCGCCGCTGGCCACCAATGTTAGACGGGGACCTGGAGGGTCGGCCGAGCACAAGGGAGAGGCCTCCAGTGAGGACCGTCTCTAGCGATCGCACAGACAGGTAACTTCCCCCCCACAGATGGACACCACACGAAGATCTGGGTAACACCTTTTATAGGCAATTCTTGGAGTAGGGTGGTACGATACAAGGCGATCAGGACACGATGATCCTCTCAATTCTAGTCTCTAGTAAGGGAAGGGGGTAGCGGGACAGTCTTGGTACCCACAGGTACTGAGGTGTAACGGTGGTAGCTCACAATCCTCGAGCTCGGTGTTCGGACGGGTCAGACCGCGGCAGCGCCAGCAGGTCCCGAAGAGGTCGTAGGTGGCAACGGGCCGCGGCAGCGCCAGCAGGTCCCAACGAGGATGAAGGTCACGACGGGCCGCGGCAGCGCCAGCAGGTCCCACGAGGATGAGGGTTACAACGGGCCGCGGCAGCGCCAGCAGGTCCCACGAGGATGAAGGTTGCAGAGGGCCGCGGCAGCGCCAGCAGGTCCCACGAGGATGAAGGTTGCAGAGGGCCGCGGCAGCGCCAGCAGGTCCCACGAGGATGAAGGTTGCAGAGGGCCGCGGCAGCGCCAGCAGGTCCCACGAGGAGGAAGGTTGCAGAGGGCCGCGGCAGCGCCAGCAGGCAGGACAATAGTTCACAAGGCAGGGCTGTGGCAGCGCCAGCAGTCCGTCAAGGATGAGTTCGTCGCGGTGTCTCTCGACTCCAGGATACAACTGCCTTCCTGTCCTGGGGCTGCCTCAGTTATAGGTCTGGCGCCCTTTGATGTCCGGACCCTCGCTCTTGGAGGTCGGGAGGTCTGGGATGAGGGAGTCCAGACACCCAGCAGGGGGGTGGAGCCAGCGCCCGAGGAGGCTGGGGGTGATCGGCACCTGGCGGGGGAGAGCCATCGACACTTCTTACTCCCATTGACCTGCCAAGTGGTCCGTTCACCTCCTGGGTGGATGGTGGTGCCGGGATGTCGGGGCCTGGCCAGGCCCAGGATCGGGGTCGGGCTGAGGCCGCGCGGCCGCGTGGTGCCGTGTCCAAGATGGCGGCTGGGCCGGGCAATGGTGCTGACGGTGGCCCGGGCCCGTGACACAGGGACATCCGGGAGCAGGCGCCCCATGGGGGACGGGTTGCGGGTTTGTTCTGTGGGTAGTACCTGGAAGGCCGGGACCCGGGCCCTGTCCTGCGGGGAGGGAGCGAGCCCTTCATGGGGCCTGTCCAACACCCAGACACACAGAGCCCCACACACACACACAGAGCCCCACACACACACACACACAGCGAGCCACACACACACAGCGAGCCACACACACACACAGCGAGCCACACAGACACACACACAGCGAGCCACACACACACAGCGAGCCACACACACACAGCGAGCCACACACACACAGCAAGCCACACACACACACACACACAGAGCCACACACACACACACAGAGAGCAGAGCCACCCACACAGAGCCACCCACACAGAGCCACCCACCCACACAGAGCCACCCACACACAGGATGAAAACACTGCTGCCTACTTCAGTGCGGTTCTGTATCTCGAGCCCTAGCACTATTTCAGCTTGTGGCAGCGCACCAAAACCTTGGGCTCCTTTCATCAATTAAGTCGCCCACTGTTACCACAAAGGGTGATTACAGGAAGGATGCTGGATTGCACACCAGGCAGTGGGCGCGCGCAGAAGAAGCGAATTGGCAATAAAATGCACAGCATCAACTAATGGTAAATATTCTTACATTTGGCACAAGTGGATAAACATGTCGCACTCCAGTTCTATCTGCAGTATTGCAAGCCCTTTCGGGACAGTAATACCGTTGTGCATTAAAAAGTAGCTAGATAATAATGCTAATGAACCCAACGTGGCACACGATACTCAATAACATGTTAAGATAAAGCAGTCGACCTAACCATGTGATGTGGTCCTCACATGCCACATAATTCCTGTAGTCAATGCCACAAACACCCTCACGCTACAATCCTCAGTGTTGTTCATATAAACTTATTAGCAAGTCGTGCCTTCTTTTCCTTATGCAGCGCATTACTTCATCGTCGCCTATCAACGAAAGTATCCTCAGACTCTCCCCTTTAACGATATCGGATAACAAACTTTACTAACAGGCATGCATACACGGATTTCAAGTTTGTGCTAGGCAAATGCTGACCTGGCCGTTTTCACACAGCATTCTTCTTTCTGTCATTACTAACCTAAACAAAATGGGCAGCGTACAAGCAAGCATAAAATTGTGCTTTCAAGGCAGACAGGAGATTGAGCTCTGTGGACATCTCTATAGGCAGGGGGCGTCACCCTGAGGCTGCATTGCTTGTGCTTTACCTTGCTGTCGTCCATAGGGCCCTGAACTCTGCGCTGCTACTAAACTTTCCACTCACAGCCGCTGAGTGCACCTGCACAGACCCACTCTGAATCTTCCAGAAGCCTGCCGGCCCCTGCCTCTAAACCGTGCGAAGTCCTTCTTCTCTCTTTAAAAGAATACCCCTGCTGTTTGTTTACAATCCGACACAGCGAGAAAATATGATCGAGCAGGAAGCAGGATACACGCAGGTAATGAAGTGGTAAAGAGAAGCAATAGAAAGACAAAATAGATTCAATGCAAGATACTGACGTGCACGAAAAGATATAGGAGTACGTATTCAACCCAGTAGAAACATATGGAAAATGAGGAGGGTACTCTCAGGTAGATGGGGAAAAAGAAAGACGTATATCCCGTGGGGAATGACCAGTGAGAACAAGCAGGAATCTACAAGATGAGGTAAACCATAAGCAAAGGGGAAGAACAAAGTGAATACTAGAAGAGGTAGTGATACGAACGGTCAGGAGTATGGACGCATACCTGTAGGGGACGGATGGATAGGGGAAGGGCTTCAAAAGGCGGTAGGCTTAAGCAGATAAAACAAAATGTCTGTGGAGACAAAGTGATACAAAAAATCGGTAAGATTCACATCAGCGCAAGCCATGGGGAAGAGAATCTAAAATCTATAGAGCCTCTTACCAGCCGACAGGAAAGAGATGGATTTCCTAGGAGCGGCACAATGAGATCAGTGCCAAAAGGACTGAGGGCATAGAGGTTTTCAGGTTAGGGGGATCCTTACGGTAAAACTGCAATTCAGGGGATTACTAGATGCTACACGGAGAAAAAAAGAGAAGAAAGGGTTCAAGTAACCCGGGTTCAGAGTGCAAGAAATAGCAAAGCAACAATACGATAGGGTAACACAGGCATGCAATAGAAGAGACTTTACCTGGGATATGAGGCAAGTAAGAGGAAACACAGCCCGCGATGCGCTGGACTCATGGGCCAGAATCAGGGCGCCGGACCCTCAGGGAAGTCCGTGGACTCCAAGGCTTGGTGCAGGGGAGCATATACTCTAAAGATGTAATGAGAGGCAAACTAAGTGACAAGGTTAAAAAAGGACCGGGGTACGGGCGCTGTGAAGGGGAGAGTGCCGCGCGTACTTACTGATGAAAAAAGAAGAGATGGCGAAGCTATGGGGCGATCGGGTCCGGAGTATCGATTGTTCCAAAGATTTTACAAGGAGCCGGCTCACGTCTTAAATTACCCCTGATAGGTGGGCCCTGAACCAATCAGAGCGGGCGTAAATCGAAAAGGGAGGAACCTGAGGCAGTGGCGTCACTAGGGTTGGTGTCACCTGGTGCCGGTAACTCATGGTGTCACCCCCTCACGACTTACCACTTGGACCTCCTCCGCTCCGAGTCCACCAGTGGACACAGATGGCAAATATATATATATGTTCATACAGTTTCTCTTTACTGCGGCATGTGATGAAATCACAGAACCATATTTTCATCTCGTGATTGACTGTCTCTTTCACTTTAAAATCTGGTTCCTCTCTTCTCTTTGTGGGCACGTGAAAGGCGCAGCATGAATGCTCTATTTTCTAACTGGCAACCCCATAACACCGATTTTACCTCCAACAGACCAGAAACCCAAAAGAGAAATGGCACAGCCAGTGTGTACCCAGAGAAGCAGGGCCCCAACCGAGGGAATGACCAAAATAACAAATCACAAGTCAGCAGAAACACAAATCGACAGCCAAAAGCACAGGGACATAAAAGCTGCCACTGCCAGGATGGACAATAAGGCAGCAGGATGAAGACCGGCCAGCAAAGCAGGCACATTTCAGCCAAAGCAGTTCACTTCATAGTATACGTATGAAATGAACTAACTGTGAAGTGACCCACCTGCAAGTGAAGTGACGAGTTCAAGGAAAGGCCTGGCCTGCTCCCTGCCTTGAGCAATGAATCATGCAGCCTGACGTGTGCAACTGCAAGCACAATGCACTGCCCGGGTCAGGACTAGCCTAGGAGGCTGGAAGGGTGGGGCCGGACAGGGTCTTCCGGTCTTCTATTTATTTATGCGTTTTTATATAGCGCAGACTTTACCCAAAGGCGTCAGAGCGCTTCACAATAGGAACAGTAATGAAACATGAGGAGAAAATTACAAGTGAACAAATTACAAAAGCAAATGTTAAGTTACAAGAGGCAAAAGTGAAAATTGTTAGCAAACAAAATACATGAGGTTGCAAACGGTGCATTACAGGAGGAAAAAAAGTGACATGTGTGCAGGTTACAAGTGCTTAAAAGATAAACTATGACTGAAGGCAGGTTTTGAATTTTCCAATCCCTGAATGTAAGAGCTTCACATCCACTGTCTGAATGCCAGATGCATTATCTACATAAGTAATTAAACTAATAACAGTGTATAAAAGCAATTACTAATGCGTCTTTATTACTAAAGGAACCCTTGTGTGAAAAATTTGAATAATGAAATACTGAGCAAAAAGCACTGTTTCTAAACTTATACCTTGCAGTTAGCATGCAATTCCTTAAAGATGGTTCATAATTCATTAAGCAGGTATATTACAAGGATGGTAACCTGAGACCTATCTCACTCAAGAATGTCTGCAATGAAAGCAGTAACTCGGTGAGCTTCCAATGTAAAATACAAATCTGTGACCTGCATGGTGCATGCATCACTTTGCAGCTGGGACATCACATTAACTCTGTCTCTTTATACTTTGTATGAGTCAGGCCGGCCTTTAACTAGGCAGCACACAGATCTCGCTAGCAAGTGTATTCACCACCAAAGTTATCTTACAGCTACAGTGCTTTGGAATTTGTTGGGTAAACAAAGATCTCTGCGCCAGGTGTCTACAGTCTAATCCCAATAAACTATTTTAAAGTGAAGTCTGCTCGAAAGAAAACAAAGTACAATTAGAAGAGGTATAATACTACAATATATGGTAGACACTCGAGCACAAGAACAAACGTTACGTTCGTAGGCAATGGTGGCACTTGTGCAAGTATAAAAGCAAACAAAATGCCATTACCGCGTAGTCCCCGGCAATACTCACTCGAAAGATCTGCCAAGGTGCCCTTTTTGTCAACTGGAGAGCATCGTTATATTCCCACCCAGGTAGATTTGTCCACACACCCACTGTGTTAATCTGAAGAGGATCAAGTGCACAAAATCTGATAGTCTTTCTGTAGAGCATCACCCACATTGGGCACACCATGAGATGTGCCTGCATTCCTATTGTGCAAGAAGGAGCATGGGTTACACCTTTTGTGAAACAAAACGCCCACTGTACATCCAGACAGAACACGGTCTGTCTAAATAACCACCTTAGACATCCGTACTACTTTACAAAAGAGACGATAAACACTGCGGAAACAACACCCTCCGTTTAGCATTATAAACCCATAGAATGTGCGAATACCGGTTGTATTGAACCTGCACAACATTGTGTTCACAACGATTGAAGGGATCGATCAAGTACAGATGGGGGGAGAGAGTTGTTTCTTCGCCTAGATATTACAGGGGGGCTCCTTCATGTTTAGGCACAGGGAGGGAGATGTGCGATTTGGCCAGAATGAAGCTCCGTGTGTTGGGCCCGGCTCCCTGCCGAGACCGCAACCCTGCTCTTCAGCTTCAGGGCCGTCCGCCCTACAGGGCAGCGTGAAGCAGACAGGTGTCCGGCAGTGGGCAGTGGCGCATGATGGTGGCTGAAAGGTGGGCTTCAATGGTTACTGCTTTTCGAGGGCCCCAACTCGAGACCTTGTAGGGGCTGGGATGGTAAGGTACCCCACTCTAGCGAGTCATAGGGTGGTGCCCACTGCCTGTGATACTAACTGTCTGAACACCCCACCCCAATAACGGCTTAAGAAAGGGTGGGGACTGGGAGTCCTTTAGAATTAGCATGCAGGCGGCAGGCCCCGCTCCTGGTGTTTGGCAGGCTCCCTCTGACCGGCTGGCGGCTGGCACCTGGCAGGGTAGTACAGCAGGAAAGCACTTCCAATACATGAGTTGCACTTGCACCCTTCCTTTAGAACAACAGTCTCGACATGGCTGCAAATGTTGGGAGGAAGTGCGCAGCACAGAAGGCCTAGCTGAATGCTAAGAAGAAAGTCCTTCTTTTGTGTCAGTTCTTCCACATGCCAGCCTGGCTGCAGCTTGGCGGTCTAAGATTTGTTCATTCACATGTCCACATCCAGGGTGTTGATTTACAAGGTGATCTCTTTCAGAGCCCTGCGCTGATTACTAGGTGATGAGAGCTTGTGACTCACTGACTACACCGTGTTTTCAATCAGTGTTCAATCACAAGTCGCACTTAGCACTAGTAGCAGGAGGCACATCATGGGGGGCCTGGGCTCAGGCCTATCGTGACTGTCTGCCCAACTAAGGAAGGAAGAATTTAACCTTTAGCCTGGCCCTGTGACCCGCCCGAAGAGGGCCGTGTTTTCGTTCCTTTGTTCAAGTAAAAAAAGCATGTACTCTACTAACTGAATCATGATTGATCAGTTCATTTCTGTGCCACTGCACTGCCACATTTTTAAGTTCAGTTCATGCAGTATACTATCTAAAAAATAAATATTATTTATCTCTCTCTCACCGTCCCATATTTGAAGGGGAGACTGGAGAGACCACGACGGCGCCGTCGCGAACCCAATCGCAATATCATACCTAAAAATGATGTGGTGGTCTCTGGAGTCTGGTGATGTCGTCATCGGTATTAATTTTTTATTCTCACGACGACCGACTCACCACTGCGCATCATGCACTCTCCTCTGGCGGGCGCGTGATCGCCGAACGCGTCAGAGCAGCAGGTGCGCACTGAGCACAGCGCGCAGGGGCTGTCCCAGGGCCGTCATTGGTAGCGCAAATTAGATCGACGGCCCTGGGACCCAAACTGCTGGGTACGCGGCGTACGCCGCAAGCATCCGCATCGCACCCACCAGCGACGATCCTGTCGGGATCATCACCACACAGACACATCATAGTACATGTACATGTACATCAGGTTCTGGTGTGAAGGTGCGGTGCGTCGTGCGTTCTTAGCGCGGGGTGGCGGCGTGCGCAGTCACAGTTTACTAACTTACTAGATTGGTGTCACCCCAGATGGGGTGACACCCGGTGCGGTCCGCACCCCCCGCACCCCCTAGTGACGCCACTGACCTGAGGCTGGCAGGAAGACATAAGGCGGGCAGGGAAATCAGAACGAGGCTTGGATAGTGTGAAAGTAAAGAAAGGACTGCCAAAATAACAGAGAAGGAGCAATGTAGATGCAAAAATGTGCAAAGATTAATAATCAATGCCATAAGAAAAAATAATGAAAAAACAAATGGAGAAAATGAAGCACCACCAGTAGAGCCAATGCGCTGCCAAATAATTAAATAAAGAAGCCACGGAAGGCTTAATAAGCGCCACCACGTTTCTCCGAGGCGAGGCAGGAATGCCTCGGAGAAACCAGCGTCTTTTTCCGATTCCGGGGCGTGGTTTACTTTCTCTCCTCTTCCCATTGGCTGAAAGGTAAAATTCCAGCCAATGGGAAAAGGAGAGAAAGTAAATAGAAAGAAGCTTAAAAAAATGCCCCCGAATCCGTAAAAGACGGGGCTTGAACCGAGTGTCGCCCCTCTCCTCCAATGGCTGGCCTCCGTTTAGGAAGCCAGCCAATGGAGAAGAGGGGAGGGTTCAAGTCCCTTTACTAAAAAACATTAAATCTTCGGCGCTCCGCCCACACTGCTTACAGCAGTGCGACGAGTCCTCGACCTAAAAAGGCTTTGCCATGTTGGCATAGACCAGGATCTATTGTCAAAAGTACCCAACCATACCCAGGTAATTTTGAACTTGGGAGACAGTCACCAGATGGAACAACTTACAGATGGCTTCAATTCACCCCGGTGACAAGTGACTCTCTCTGGCTGTAAATTTATGATCAAGATCTAAACTATGGGGGGACAAAATTGCTATTTTCCTGTGAAGTGGTATGCCCCTTCTTAGTAGGGATGTGCAAAACTTGAATAATTTGCTTTTGCCTAATTATGCAAAATGTTGGGAAATAATTGCATGAAATTACACGTAACTTCACAAAATGCAAATCCATCATTTTGCATAAAAAAGTTTATGCACGTATGCTTAATGCTAAAAAATTAGGTGTAAAACTAAAATGTTGCAAAAACCATCTGCTCACATTCTGATTGTTCATGTTGCTTGTGCGCTTCTACTCTATAATTGTGCTGCAAATAGCAGCATAATTACGCAATGTTGCATAATGGCAGGAGTCTGGAACTTTGAGTAACAAGTGTAACTCATAATTCCTAAAGTCTCACAAATTATGCTGATATCATTTAAATTTCATCCAGGCCTATTTTTTATCTAGTTTGGTGATAAGAGAGAAAGAGTGGGCCTCTACGTGATCTAAAGTAACACAAATCATCAATGTAGTGCACTAAAGTAAAACCCCTGGAAAAGACTAAGGAGTCCAAATCTTTATTTAAAGCTTGAGAAAAGATTTACAGGGACTCTAAAAACCATCGAGGAAGCCTTAACCACAAACAATTTGAATCTGCCAAATGAGGTCACAAAAATAAAATGATTCATCATATGGGAATGGAGAAAAAGGCAGAACAAAGCTCTACCACAGCAAACCGTTGGGCGTTTGCCGGGATACAAGAAATGATGATAGTTGGTTGGCAACCACCTGGAAACTTGATATTACCACATTATTAATGGCCCTAGGATCTTAGATAAATCTATACACATTGGCCTGTCCCGTCTTTTTGATAGGGAGGACCAAGATATTACACCTTCTTACAATAGGACCCAAAACTCTCCATCTAATGAGGTCTGCTCTTAAGCCTCATCCTCAGGCTGTTGGGGGTGAGAGAGATCCAATGCAGTTGGGCTGATATTGAATTTCACAAACTCCATTGAAGAAATAATTCCACATTGTTGCCCCACGTGGACCACATTGTGCTTGGTTTAGGAGATTAGGTCGGTGTGGCATTGATTAAGTACTGTTTACAATACATTGACAATTTACATTTTCACAAAGCAATGCCAGCACCTAATTTTCTTGGTGTTGGGGTATTTTGAGGTAGACTCCTTTGGTTGTAGAAAACACAGTGTAATTCAGTTTACACAGAATATCCCAACCCAGCAGATTGCCTGGTGAGGAAGGACCTGGTAAGAAAGCATGCTTGGGGCCAAAGGTGATGGAGACAGGGTTGGAAATGTGATGGGAAACATGTTGGTTTGAAGTACAGACTATTTCTATGGACAAGCCAGAGAGAGAGAGGTAATGTAGTGAATTCAAAGGTTTTTAAGGCGAAACAGTTGGCGCTGGTGCCAATAAGTTCAGTAGTGCATTTACCATTTATTATAGAATCAATTTAGGGACTTTGTTGATCTGCAGGAAACAGATTATTAAGTGCACAATCGGACCACTCAGGCTTTCCTAAAATTCAGGATAATTTTGCAATTCGGTGGGTTTGCAAGCCTGGGTACATTTGAAACAACATCATTACAATTCTTTTACAATCCTCCAATGTACCAGAAGCAAAAGAAGACCCTCTGGCACCAGGGCTTCTCCTCTGCCACTCCTGTTGCCCCTGCCTCACCTCCTCCTCACCCCTCCCCTTTTGGTTGCTCCTTTGTTCCTCCTCCTGGGCGATCACTGCCCTCTTCTGCTGCACGTGCTGCAGTTTTAAAGACATAAGTTTAGATTCAACATGCTTATTCTTTCTCCCCTGTAAAGTCACACACTGCTTGGCAGACATCACTAATTCCACTAGTTTCTGTATTTCTTAAGTCCAGTACATATTGTCATCAGCTGACTTCTCCCAATGAGTGACTATCCCTCCACAAGGGCATCACCCACAGCTTTCTGGGGTATCTCTGTTGGATTGGCTATGCCTGAGTGCCTCTAAAACACATCTAAAACACTAGAAGTGTATTTTTATAGCGTTGTGTTCCTGGTGCTTAGAAAACTTCAGTGTTGCATGGGAGGAGTGAAGTGTGCTGCTGTGGCAAACTCACTATGGAATCCTAACGGATGCGGGAGGCGGAGCTCTCATGTTCCCAAGGTCCAGGCATGAATTTTGTTTGCGCAATTTGCAGGAATTATTACTTCTCAGGCCTTCCAAAGATCAGCACAAGTCACTGACACGTATTGTGCATGTGCTCCTCTGTGCTACGTCTGCTCTTTGCACTGTGCTCCTCCCATTTTTGGAAATTAAATGGACTAAAAGACCAGGACTGGCTGACCATGATCAGGAAGAGGGAGCTGATCCTTTCACATATATGCCTAACGTCATGTGTCACTGACAACCACAGGGGCAACCCATCGACCTGAACCAGGGGTAATAAATGAATAATCCTAACAACAGTTCAGGAGACAATTAACCAAAAAACACATTAAATAACTTATTATAAACAAATTAACATGGGTAAGAGAAAAAGAAGAGCAAAAAGACAAGAATAAGAGGGAAGAAAAAAGGGGGCAACAAGGGAAAAATACATAAATCAATTCAAATACCACTAATGTATAGAAAAATATATTTCACATTTATTATAAATATACACGCTCAAAAAAGGAATAGCTGGTTTACATAACAATATATCACATAGAAGACCAGACAAGTGGCAAACAACAATTAAATCTGTTGGAAAAATGGGGGTACAACATATACTAAGATTATGTGTCCTCCTAGAATTTTAAAAGCCACAATGCGTCAACGACGTTTCAACCGCTAATCAATTGCGTGGTCATCATCAGGACCAGGGAAGTCATTTGAGCATCATAACAGTCTTTCCAGGACTGTTCTTATGAAAGACCGAAATTCGATGAATTCATCAAGATATGAAATATATTAAAAGCGTTCTCAATTCCGCTCACATCAAGCTAGCTGAAACCATTCCATTTGGTGCCAGAAATATATGCAATTGGAAGCCAATCTTAAATATTGGATCATAGTGGCTTAACAGTCATGTGTGGCAGCAGGGCCGGACTGGCCATAGCGGGCACCGGGCAATCCCCCTGGTGCACCGCACAGGTGGGGGCCAGTTTTGGGCCCCGGGGGGCCGTTTTTGTTACAGGGACGTTTTTGCTGCATAGCTGCAAAATTGGCCCTGTGCCAAAATCGTCCGAAAACCTACCCCGGCAAAGAACTCGGCGGGACCTCCAACCCCCCCTTCCCGAGTGGGGAGAGGGGGGCCGGCCGAGCACTTTGCCGGGGCCGTTGTGGTTCCCATTCCGGCCCTGTGTAGCAGTAATGGGGGATGGATCTAGGGTGTGTTCTTTGTTAGGTGGGTGCATGGAAGAGGTGTGGCGCAGCACCCAGGGTTCCTAACTCCGGACCACAAGGTTCAAGGTTCGATTCCCGGCTCCGGCAGCAGGTTAGACCAGCACCATGTGACTCTGACCAATAGCTTGTTAAATGTTCCCGAAGGCCCCCAGCGCCAGGACACCTCTCTGGAGGTAGCTGTGCGCTTTACAAATGCTGGCATTTACATTTACATGTGTCAGGGACAGGAGATAGGTCCAAAGCAAAAACTACAAGTACCAGAATGCAATGAGTAGTTGACTGAAGGGACACCCCAAAGATGTCACACATGACAGTGAACTATGTGACGATTATGAAGAGTGATGTCATTGAGAGATTGCATGTTCAAGGATGTAAGAGCAGGTTGAGTAGGGGTGTGCAAAATAAGTCTAATTTACTTTTGCATAATTATGCGAAATTTCAGACATTTTTGGGCCAAATAATGTGAAATTACACAAAATGCAAATTCATCATTTTAGCGCTATATTTTTGAGCAAAATGCATCTTTATGTCAATTTGTGACATGAGGATGCATTTCATTTGAAAAAATAGTGCAAAAAAGCTAAATTACCGCAAAAAAACTACTGCTTGTGTTCTATTCTTCCCATGCATTTTCTGTACATGTTTTTCCCAAATTACACATTTTTTACCCCAGATGCTGCTTTATTAAGTGAAGTGGTGTAATGGTATCAGAAGTTCAAGTAGCATGAAATTTCCAAAATTACTTAATTATGCCAGCAAAATTAAAACGTTGCCCTGCGCATGTTATTAGAGTGATACACATCATTGCAATTAAATAGTACACATCAGAAAGTAATCAGCGAAAAAAACACTGGGGCATATTATCAAGACAGGCGATACAATTATCGCTGCTTTATCCGCAGAAAACTGCCGATAAAGCGGCGATAATGGGCTTTATAATATGCTCTATGGAATTCCAATCGAAGCCCATGTTAGATGTCTTCCTTAGATGGGCTAACGATATATTCTAAAATTCAGTAACAATTGAGACAGATACAAAGGGGAGGCAAATAATGTTGAGATGAACATTCCCTTCTGGGCTGAAGCTTTACTTTTACCCCGGACACCTTGGCCTTGCTATATTTACTCCAATACTTTTCCAGCCCGCCTGTAGGACCTTTGTCCTTATTTATTTTAGCTGTTTTATGATGCGCTCTGTAACTACCAGAGTATCCTGGCGCGAAAGGAGAAAGCAAGCAGGTGGCCAAAAAAAACAAACATTAAATTAGTCTAATAAGCAGATCTAAAAAGATGAGTTTTCAGTGCCTTCTTAAACGGTACAAAATTCTGGATTGATCTAAAAAACAATGGCAGAGTGTTCCAAGCAGAAGCCGCAAGGACAGCAATTGACTGGCCTCCAAGACGCACTCGCCGAAAGCGAGGTACGCTCCACAAATTATGATCAGCTGAACGTAGAGATCGAGTGGGGGCGTAGCGGCTAAATCTTTTGTTCAGATACGAAGGCCCGAGGTCATCGACTGCTTTAAATGCTAGTGTCAGGATTTTAAAAGTAATCCTTCGTGATACTGGCAGCCAATGTAGTTCTTTCAGATGGATTCGTACACTCTCTCTACTGGGCACATTGCAGAGGAGTCTCGCCGTCGCGTTTTGAATGATCTGTAATCGGACGACTAGAAAGGCTGGGGTTCCGCTAAGAAGAGAGTTGGCATAGTCGAGCCGTGATAGTATTAAAGCCCTCGCGACAGACTCTCTTGCCGAAGAGGGGAGATATGGAAAGAACTTTCTCATAGCCTTAAGAGACCCGAAGCACACCCCTGTAAGTTTCTTTATGTGTGCCTCGAACCTCAGATCCTCCCCAAACCATACTCCCAAGTTCTTTGCAGGGATGATAACTGAACTTGGCTGGGGAAAATCCGGAGGCCACAGGAGTTCTCTAAAATTAGGCGAAAATTGGCCATACAACAATATTTCTGTCTTATCTTCGTTACATTTCAGCTGTGCCGCTGCTAACCAGCTGAAAACCGAAGAAAGACAGGAACGAGTAACCTCAGTGCCTAGTGCTGTGCCAGGCCATGTAAATAATAATTGCGTATCATCAGCGTACGCTATAATTTTGGCTCCCATTTGTTCAGCCATCACTATAAGCGGGGTAAGATAAACATTAAAAAGCAGGGGGCTCAATGTAGACCCCTGGGGTACCCCGGTTGTAAGAGGCTTGGCCGAGGAGGAAAATGGCGGGAGCCAAACCTGCTGGGACCTGTCGGACAGAAAAGATCTCACCCATTCCAGTGCTGAACCCACCACACCTATCTCAGCCAATCGAGTCAGAAGGAGAGAGTGCGGGACAGTGTCAAACGCAGCAGAGAGGTCCAATAGAATTAGAACCGCTCTGCCGCCACTGTCCTTCACCCAAGAGTGAGGGCCCGATTCAGAGTTTAGCAGCTGGGTACTCCATCACAAACATGACAAACATCCCTTCTGCATTATTACAAGTGGATAATATCCTAACGCACTTATAAGGCAGGCGGGATATCTATCACTTCTGTAACAGAGCACCCTGCAGCCAAACTCTCCACCAGACCCTACGTTATTTGGCTACTCCATTGTTAGCAGAAATACATTTGCTGCGAATCAGTATCATTGAGCGATTACATTTTTGTTCTAGGTGTTCAAAGTACAGTGTCTCATGCTCCTGATGATGGCCCAAATACATATAAATGGATTGAAACGTTGACATATGCAAATAGATTAGGGACAGAATCGGTCAATTTCTATTTCCGATTGCCTACTTTGGCCTGCTGATTTTAATTGATTCCATTGTCACTTGTTTTGTTTTGTTTTCATTTTGCATGTACGTGTTTGCTTCACCTTTGATTCGCCTTTGATTGATAAGCACAAGCCCAGTGCACAATACACTTGTACATATTTGCTACAAAAATATATTTTGGGGAATCTAATTTTAGCTTTGCTGATGTTTAAATCTAAATTCCATGTTTTTGATTTTCTTTATTTCTGTGATTGCTACATTCTTGCTCATGACACATGGGGAGGGCTATCCAGAACTAGTCCTTGATTATTGTTTGAAAGATATCTGATGGAACCACTGGTCCCAAGTATAATTATTTGCTCTGGTTGCGTACAAGTCTTTTGGGTAACCCTATTTCAGTTGCTCGACCTACTAATAGCCGATATAAGCAGGGTAGTGGCATTGGTGTTGGTAACCCTGAGTGTGCCTGAGTTTGTGAGGACTGTTTATGTTTAATGATGAGGAATTATCCTTTTAGAACCTGAAAGTTGAATGCCCCAGATTTACTAACAGTTCATGCAATGCAACGCAGCAAGACAAGTTATTGCGATGCGTTGCGTGAACTTGACAGACCTGAACTGTGCCAGGTTTACAAGGATATGGTGCTGTTCAGCTCTCTCCCTGTGCTGGCGCACTTATGGCTGACTAGTGCTAATGGAGGCACCCTTGCACCGTGGTGCAGAGGGCAGTACTCATGCAAAAAGGGTAACGAGGAGAAATAGGCTTATTTCTTCCTGTTACCCTCAGCCTCTGGTAAGCGCATCATTTTGGTGCAAACCCAGATTTGCAGACTTTAGGATATCTGGGTTTTACGTCATTATCCATGGGTGGATGCTTGAGAAGGCCCATGCTCCACCCATAGTACACCTTCTTTACAAAGTCATGCAAATCAGGCTTTGCGTAGCTTTGTAAATGCCAAAATAGACTTTGAGGGTCATTAGGATGGCGGGTGGATCGCCACCGCCGGATCCGCCCGGCATTTCAACACGATTTACCCCTGCCATATTATGATGGCGTGGGGTATCACGGCTGACGCAAAGTGCGGACTTGGGTCTCAATATGGTGGCTGCACTTGGGGGTTACCTATGGTACCCCCCTACATTGACATGCACAAGGTGGCAGGCACCATGCAGTGCCTGCCACGTTGTGCATCGCAATGCACAGCAAGGCACTCTGGCATTGCGGCGGGTGCTGCTTACATCAGCACCTGCAACAGGATCAGTATCTAAATATTGAGGGACCGAATATCGACTTACCAAAATATCGACTCTGAAATATCGATGGACAGAATATAGAATGCCTATCTACAAATAGGTAAGTACTAAAATATCGATTGCAAAATATAGAATGTTAAAATATAGTTCACTAAAATAACGAATTTTTTAAATGTATTAAAAATACTATGAAAGTAATTAAATAATAAACACAATTAAATAAAACATAGTTACAATAATGTAAAAAAGCTTAAAATTTAAAATTAATAAATGAAATGTAAAAACATTTTTTATATATATATTTACTTAATAATGTTATAAAATAATTATTAATCTTAATTATAAAATATTTAGAACTTTATTAAAAATATATTGACATATATAAATAAAGATATTATTTAAATATAAAAAAATTATATATACTAATTAAAATAACTAAAGTAATAATTTTTATGTTAATTAATAATGAGAGCAACAGTAGTGAAAGCGTTGGATAGCATAGGGGTAAAAATTACTATTCCCACTCCAGAGAGTGCAACAGTAGGGAAAGCGTTGGATAGCGTAGGGGTAAAAATTACTATTCCCACTCCAGAGAGTGCAACAGTAGGGTAAGCATTTTATAGCGGAAGGGTAAAAATTACTATTCCCACTCCAGAGAGTGCAACAGTAGGGAAAGCGTTGGATAGCGTAGGGGTAAAAATTACAATTCCCACTCCAGTGAGTGCAACAGTAGGGAAAGCGTTGGATAGCGGGAGGGTAAAAATTACTATTCCCACTCCAGAGAGTGCAACAATAGGGAAAGCGTTGGATAGCGGGAGGGTAAAATTTACTATTTCCACTCCGGAGAGTGCAACAGAAGGGAAAGCGTTGGATAGCGGAAGGTAAAATTTACTATTCCCACTCCAGAGAGTGCAGCAGTAGGGAAAGTAATGATTTAATATTTAAATAAGAATAAATTAATTATCAATACCAATTTAAAATTAATTAAAATTAATTAGCAATCCCAAAATATTTAATAATGGATTAATCATGAATACCAATAAATGGTATTCATTCAAAATTAATTACCTATTAATAATTAATTAACAACAAATTAATTTTCAATACCAAAAAAGTAATCAAATAAAAAATTAATACAAATTAATTACCAATTGATAATTAACTAACAATTAATTAATTATAAATACATATTTACTTAATTACAATAAAATTACTTTCCAACCTATTCCCCTATAACCCACAACCGCTTCAGAACTATAACGCAAAATTAAATTAAAAATAATTATTAATTCATAAAAAATTATATTTAATTTACTATAATTAAATTACTTCCCACCCTATTCCCCTATAAACCCACAACCCTCTACGGAATTACATTACGCAAAAATTCAATAACATAACATTCATTATTGAAAAAAAATTCAACATACATTACAAATATGATATGTATTTTTAACACATATACTAGCATACATAACATTCGATATTATAGGAATCGATATTTCTTACCCTAATTTCGATATTCTAACCAACTATATTTTGGTCATTCGATATTCTGTCCATTCTACATTTTTTATTCGATATTCTGGGCAGTCGATATTTCTGAATCGATATTTTAGGGTGTTCACCCCTGCAACAATGTCAAATATGGGGAATGCGACTGCCTGGGTGGCGGCTGCATCCCAATTAGCCGTGCAGGACTGCTGCACGTATGGCGGCTGGTCCCAGCACCGCGAAGATGGCAGGCGGACTAAAGTCCGTCGGCAATCCTAATAAGCACCTTAGTGTCGAGACTGCGCAAAAAAAGTGATACATCCAAGACGGAATTTTTTGTAAATATTGCCATGAATGTTTCTTAGCATGCAGTGAGTGCTCCTGGCAGCCAGTAGAAATTTCCTTACCCTACCACCCCGCCCCCAGGTAGCCCACAGTTCGTCCTAAATGGTTGCTACTCCAACATGCAGCCATTGCAGAGGCATAGATATTGGGCCCTTGATTGGCGCAGGGCAGTGACCAAGTTAAGTAGGAGGATTGATTGACACACGGGCCCTGAACACAACTGAGCAGGACCTCGTCTCACACACTCCCTCAGGTAAGGGCCCGGAAGTGAACGTGGCATTGGAATTACTCACATTGGCCGGAAGCTTATTATGATCCCCGGATGTGGTGTCATTTACACTGCACAATTAATATCAGCGTGTCAACAATCGGCTCTGCAGAATTATTGAGCGACTGGGGCCTGTGCTCAACGGTGCAAACAGATCGATTGAAGGTTCGTTTTTAAGCAAATAAAATCTGATTTCTGGATTCTTCCCAATTAATTGTTGTTTGCCTTTACAGGGGTTAAGGAGATGCCGTTTCCTCGGGGCTCATTGTTACGTGCTGGCCATACTTGTGGGGCAAAATGAAACAAAAATATAACTTAAAAATCTGAAAAGGCCATGGCAAAAACTTCTAAACTGACTGAACAGGTGTGACCAAATAATGTATTTGGAGGGGTGAAGACTGCGACGCTGAGACCTTAACTACAGTGGCGGCTCCTCCACAATGGCGAGTAGCGTCGGCCCACTGCCTGGCGCAGAGCCAGCAAACGAAAAAGAAAACGATGCTCGAGTATCGGTTTATTTTTCGTTTGCTGGTACTGAGCCAGCTTGTGCATGGAAGGTTGGGGCACGGGAGGGTGGAGGTGTGGTGCTTGTAAACTCCCTAAGTGCTCATGTGTGGTTGACCGGCCGTCTCAGGCCGACCAAAACACACATGCGCACTTAGGTTTCTCTATCCTGGCTGCATTCAGCAGCTGCCCTTGAGAAACCCTCTGAGACTCCCTGGCCTGAGCAGGGGGTCTTTTCAGTCCGCTCAGACCAATCCCTGTGCTGCTCTGCAGCACAGGCATTTGCTGGGAGTCTGTCCCAGGGGCTGCTGGGACCCAGGAAGAGGCCAGCAAGAGCGACACAAGGCGGGAGGCAGCCGGTGGCATCAGGTAAGCTTCTTAAATGATTATTAACCTGTCCTGTGCTCACCCGAGCTCGCTCTCCCACCCCACCATGCTCCCCCCACCCGCTTACCACCCTTTGTTAGTGACGGCTGCCACTGCTTAACCCAACTCTGCTTCAACAAATAGCAAATATAGCAACGGAGCACTCAGTCACACTGTAGCAGAGGCACTGAGATTCACACTCAGTCACACTGCAGCAGGGGCGCTGAGATTCCGTATGGGCAACAAACTTGATCACAAAAAAAAAACAGGGCACCTATTCAAACCTACCAGAAGGGGTAAAACCAGATCTAAGAGCACCCGGAATAGAGGTGTTCATTCCTATGGCACTAGGCAAATGCGGAGCCATCTTGGATGTAGCTTTTGTATTCAATAATACATGCTAGCGGTTGGATGCTGTCTGCGTTACCCTTGAGAAAGACCAGTCGGACAAAACACGTCTTGGCTGTATAGAGATTTTCACTTGTTTCTTTGCTTGACAACAGAGATGTTTGGGCTTTATTTAAATACAATGTGACTGAGTGCTCTGTTGCCTTAATTGCTTATTTTGTGTGTATTCTGGTGATAAAGTGGCTGCTATTGAATGACGGTGGCGGGGGGGGGAGGTCCAGGAGGGCGGGGGGAGTGAATGAAAATAAAATGAAAACAATCACTTACCTGGGTAGCACCAATGAGTTAGTATCATTACATTTTTTCCTTTTGGACCTGCTCAGTGGGGTGATGCTCCTCTGCTTTAGAGGAGGAGCCGCCCCAGACGACACTCTTAGGTAGCAGGGTTTCTGGTAGCACCATTCTTTACTTAACTTATAATGGTGAAATCAGTGCTTTAATTGAGACAGGGTACTCACCCAATTGAGTGGGCGTGATGGTAGGGGTGGGGTTTAGAGCAGGGAGAGGAAGAGGTCATTAAATGGGATTAGATTTTCAAGGAGTGCATCACTGGCGACAGAGAATCAGTGGCAGGCTACGTAATGAGACATTCAGGGTTCTGCGTGAGCTCTGGTCGAATGCATGACGTTACAACGCATACATTTACAATGCATGCCTTTACAACACAGTTTTTACATCGCAACATCCTTTACAAGGCATACATTTACATAGCATACCACTACAAAAAATTGTTTTAAACTACATTTACAACGCATTCCATTACATCGCATTATAACTTTACAACGCATACCATTACATTGCATTTAAGGTAAATGTTGGATAGTGTAGGGGTAAAAATGAATATTCTAACTCCAGGGGGTACAACAGTAGGGTAAGTGTTGGATAGTGTAGGGGTAAAAATTACTATTCTAACTCCAGAGGGTGCAACAGTAGGGTAAGTGTTGGATAGTGTAGGGGTACCATGCGTTGTAATGGTATGCATTGTAATGACATGCGATGTAATGCTTGCGTTGTAGTGACATGCGTTGCAGTGTCATGCATTGTAGCTACATGCAATGTAATGGATGCGTTGTAGTGACATGCGCTGTAAAGGATGTTGCGATGTAATGACTGCGTTGTAAATGTAGTGCGATGTATTGACTGCGTTGTAAAGGTTGTTTCCTGCTCTGGTCTCGCACCTTGCTGTTGTGGTGCTCGTGGTGACGAGTCAGGTGTCATGCCGGGCCTTAGACTGCAATGTTCATGGATTTGGAGGGACTCTTCTGCTTCTCCTCCCTTTCTAAATTCCTTGCCTCTCCAAACCTACCTCTCAATGCTTTAAGAACCAGGGCCCCTGGTCTTTTCACAATGGCCCTGAAGACAGTGGCTGTCAGTGTCAAGATCCTGCAGATGGCGGCCATATGCTACCAGCAGGACTCATTTTTTTTTGTGGAAGCTTTCTATAGCACAACCTTGACCCAAAGGTATCAGAGCACTTTACATGAGCACCAGTTGCGTTACAGACGGACACATTCATTTTTTGTTAGGCATAGGGAGATTAAGTGATTTGTCCAGAATCACAGGGTGTTGAGTGTCCCTGCAGAGACTTGAAACCGGTTACCCAGCATCAAGGTCAACCGCTCCAGCCGCTATGCCACATTCGCTCCTGTGTGTGCCTTCCCTGGAGTGGTGTGCTTCGGTTATTTGAGGCGGGGCTAAACATCTTGGCCTGTGTCGTCTTTTTCTCAGGGGTGTAAACGAGGCAAAAACCAGGAGCACACACGTTCTCACTGGCACACACACACAAGCAGACAAACAAACATGCACACAGAATTCAGAACACAGGACACACTCCGTAAACTAACATGACGTATGAGCAGTGCTTTACATAGAAAAACGAAGTGCAGGTACTCACTATTCAGAGTGCCTGTTTGCTGCTGAGAAGTGCCGGCACTCTCTCATTAAATGTATTGCAGCAGTGGTGGGAAGTGCAGGTACTCTCCCTTCCAAATTAAGGAAGTGAAGGCACTCAGGGGCATATTATCAAGGCGGGCGATATGAGATTATCGCCGCTTTTGCGGCCATTTTCAGCCAAAAAGCGGCAATAATTTTATTGCCCTATTAGCAAACTGTCGCTAACAGCAGTTAGTGACAGCTTGTAGGCGATAGCGACCGGTTTGGCGCCCGCTTTGCATGTCAGCGATAATTATCGCTAATGACATGCAGAGTGGAGGTACCCAACCTGTTAGCGACTGAAAGCAGTCGCTAACACAGCTATCGCCTATTAGCAAGGCAGGCAAAGTGATAAAAAAATTTGCGCTAAGCGCGAATATCGCCAAAACCTAATGCCTGCTCAGACCACTTCTTAACCTGTATATCCAATGGGAGGTGGATATTCAAGTTAAGTCCCTAGTAGCGATAATGCCTGAATATCGCTGGCATTTTGTCGCTATCGCCGGATATTTTATCGCTTTGGAGATAAACGTTGCTAATAGCATGTTATCTCTGCGATAAAATCCGGGGATGCGCGGCGATAATTTTTTTTTCGCTAAGCTCATTTAGCGATAAATATCGCTAGTTGTTGATAATATGCCCCTCAGTACCGGACAGTACTTGCCTATTTAAAGCACTGAGTATGAGAATAGGCGACCTGCCGAATGACATTGTAAGCAGCACACCTCACACCATGCATACAGTGTGATTACCAGCCTAGGGTTTGATTGGTCCTTGTCTGGTAGTGTGATTGATGCAAAGCCTACAATGCCCTAATCAGTGAGCAGCCCTGTCACTATGCAAACGAGCTTCTGATGCATATTTCGGCGGTAGCTCAGTCCAGGCCCAGCTCCGGGATTCAGCTGTCAGAGAGAAGCACAGACAGGCTCTGCCCTGACAGCCCATACGCTGTGATCCCCTCCCACAATCCCTGTACATGACCCTGTTCCAGCTTTCGGTACTCTCTATTTTCAAGAAAAAGTGCAAGTATTGAAAGAGAGGAAACTGAGAAGTTCCGGTGCTTAGTACGACGTGCACCGGCCCATTTAAAGCCCTGGGTGAAATGTACACACACCCTCACGGTGGCCATTGTATGTGAAGCAGTCCTTTCCACAGCTACCATAGGTGTGTATGTCCTTCTTCAATGAATGTCTGGGCTGTGGTACCCCTCAGGCGGTACCCCTGAGTCTGCACCCCTAAAACGTCAACCTGACCTTACATCAAGCAGTGCCTGGGCTGTGGTACACCTCAGCAGGTACCCCTGAGTCTGCACCCCTGAGTCTGCACCCCTGAGACCTGAACCCCACCTTACATCAAGCAATGCCTGGAGTGTGGTACCCCTGAGCCTGGACCCCTGAAACCTGAACCCCTGAGGTGGTACCCCTGAGACCGGACCCGTGAAACATGAACCCAACCTTACATCAAGCCATGCCTGGGGTGTGGTACCCCTGAGCCTGGACCCCTGAAACCTGAACCCCTGAGGTGGTACCCCTGAGACTGAACCCCTGAAACCTGAGCCCAACCTTACATCAAGCAATGCCTGGGGTGTGGTACCCCTGAGCCTGGACCCCTGAAACCTGAACCCCTGAGGTGGTACCCCTGAGTCCGGACCCCTAAAACCTGAACCCAACCTTACATCAAGCAATGCCTGGGGTGTGGTACCCCTGAGCCTGGACCCCTGAAACCTGAACCCCTGAGGTGGTAACCCTGAGACTGAACCCCTGAAACATGAACCCAACCTTACATCAAGCAATGCCTGAGGTGTGGTACCCCTGAGCCTGGACCCCTGAAACCTGAACCCCTGAGGTGGTACCCCTGAGACCAGGCCCCTGAAACATGAACCCAACCTTACATCAATCAATGCCTGGGGCGTGGTACCCCTGAGCCTGGACCCCTGAAACCTGAACCCCTGAGGTGGTACCCCTGAGACTGAACCCCTGAAACATGAACCCAACCTTACATCAAGCCATGCCTGGGGTGTGGTACCCCTGAGACTGGACACCAGAAACCTGAACCCCTGAGGTGGTACCCCTGAGTCCGGACCCCTGAAACCTGAACCCAACCTTACATCAAGCAATACCTGGGGTGTCGTACCCCTGAGACTGGACCCCTAAAACCTGAACCCAACCTTACATCAAGCCATGCCTGGGGTGTGGTACCCCTGAGACTGGACCCCTAAAACCTGAACCCAACCTTACATCAAGCCATGCCTGGGGTGTGGTACACCTGAGCCTGGACCGCTGAAACCTGAACCCCTGAGGTGGTACCCCTGAGACCAGGCCCCTGAAACATGAACCCAACCTTACATCAAGCAATGCCTGGAGTGTGGTACCCCTGAGTCCAGACCCCTGAAACATGAACCCAACCTTACATCAAGCAATGCCTGAGGTGTGGTACCCCTGAGCCTGGACCCCTGAAACCTGAACCCCTGAAGTGGTACCCCTGAGACCAGGCCCCTGAAACATGAACCCAACCTTACATCAATCAATGCCTGGGGTGTGGTACCCCTGAGCCTGGACCCCTGAAACCTGAACCCCTGAGGTGGTACCCCTGAGACCAGGCCCCTGAAACATGAACCCAACCTTACATCAAGCCATGCCTGGGGTGTGGTACCCCTGAGACTGGACACCAGAAACCTGAACCCCTGAGGTGGTACCCCTGAGTCCGGACCCCTGAAACCTGAACCCAACCTTACATCAAGCAATACCTGGGGTGTGGTACCCCTGAGACTGGACCCCTAAAACCTGAACCCAACCTTACATCAAGCCATGCCTGGGGTGTGGTACCCCTGAGACTGGACCCCTAAAACCTGAACCCAACCTTACATCAAGCCATGCCTGGGGTGTGGTACCCCTGAGCCTGGACCCCTGAAACCTGAACCCCTGAGGTGGTACCCCTGAGTCCGGACCCCTGAAACCTGAACCCAACCTTACATCAAGCAATGCCTGGGGTGTGGTACCCCTGAGCCTGGACCCCTGAAACCTGAACCCCTGAGGTGGTACCCCTGAGTCCGGACCCCTGAAACATGAACCCAACCTGACATCAATCAATGCCCGGGGTGTGGTACCCCTGAGCCTGGACCCCTGAAACCTGAACCCCTGAGGTGGTACCCCTGAGACTAAACCCCTGAAACCTGAGCCCAACCTTACATCAAGCCATGCCTGGGGTGTGGTACCCCTGAGTCCGGACCCCTGAAACCTGAACCCAACCTTACATCAAGCAATACCTGGGGTGTGGTACCCCTGAGACTGGACCCCTGAAACCTGGACACCAGAAACCTGAACTCCTGAGGTGGTACCCCTGAGTCCGGACCCCTGAAACCTGTACCCAACCTTACATCAAGCCATGCCTGGGGTGTGGTACCCCTGAGTCCGGACCCCTGAAACCTGAACCCAACCTTACATCAAGCAATACCTGGGGTGTGGTACCCCTGAGACTGGACCCCTGAAACCTGAGCCCAACCTTACATCAAGCAATGCCTGGGGTGTGGTACCCCTGAGCCTGGACCCCTGAAACCTGAACCCCTGAGGTGGTACCCCTGAGTCCGGACCCCTGAAACATGAACCCAACCTGACATCAATCAATGCCTGGGGTGTGGTACCCCTGAGACTGGACCCCTAAAACCTGAACCCAACCTTACATCAAGCCATGCCTGGGGTGTGGTACCCCTGAGCCTGGACCCCTGAAACCTGAACCCCTGAGGTGGTACCCCTGAGTCCGGACCCCTGAAACATGAACCCAACCTTACATCAAGCAATGCCTGGGGTGTCGTACACCTGAGACTGGACCCCTGAAACCTGAACCCAACCTTGCATCAAGCAATGCCTGGGGTGTGGTAGCCCTGAGTCCGGACCCCTAAAACCTGAACCCAACCTTACATCAAGCAATGCCTGGGGTGTGGTACCCCTGAGACTGGACCCCTGAAACCTGAACCCCTGAGGTGGTACCCCTGAGTCAGGACCCCTGAAACATGAACCCAACCTTACATCAAGCAATGCCTGGAGTGTGGTACCCCTGAGCCTGGACCCCTGAAACCTGAACCCCTGAGGTGGTACCCCTGAGACTAAACCCCTGAAACCTGAGCCCAACCTTACATCAAGCAATGCCTGGGGTGTGGTACCCCTGAGCCTGGACCCCTGAAACCTGAACCCCTGAGGTGGTACCCCTGAGTCAGGACCCCTGAAACATGAACCCAACCTTACATCAAGCAATGCCTGGAGTGTGGTACCCCTGAGCCTGGACCCCTGAAACCTGAGCCCAACCTTACATCAAGCAATGCCTGGGGTGTCGTACCCCTGAAACCTGAACCCCTGTGGTGGTACCCCTGAGACTGGACCCCTGAAACCTGAACCCAACCTTACATCAAGCAATGCCTGGGGTGTGGTACCCCTGAGTCCGGACCCCTGAAACCTGAACCCCTGAGGTGGTACCCCTGAGACTGGACCCCTGAAACCTGAACCCAACCTTACATCAAGTAATGCCTGGGGTGTGGTACCCCTGAAACCTGAACCCCACCTTACATCAAGCAATGCCTGAGCCTGGACCCCTGAAACCTGAGCTCAACCTTACATCAAGCAATGCCTGGGGTGTGGAGGCGAGATTCCTACATCTGGGGCCTGAGACGGTAACCCAGCCCTGCTGTAATGAATATCTGATATGGAGTGCACCTGAGGCAGCACCCATGAGTCCGGGGCCCTGAGACCCTCCCCCAGTCCTGCAGCAAGAATTGTAAGTGGTGTGTGACACCCATGAGGAGGGAGCCCTTAGTTTTGGGTCTTGAGCCCTTAACCCAGCCATACAGCATGGAATGTCTTTGGCATGGTACCCCCCCAGTGGTACCGCTGAGTCTGGGTCCCTGAACCCTGAACCCAGCTTTGCATCAAGGAATGTCTGGGGTGTGATACTCCTTAGGCAGTATTGGTGAGTCCGGGGCCCTGAGACCTTAACCCAAGCATGCAGCAGGACACATCTGGGGTGTGATGCCATACCCTGAGTATTGGGCTCTCAGACAGGAACCTAGGCAGGCATCCAGGAATGTCTAGAAGTGGTACCCTGGGCACTGAGACCTTCTCCCAGCCATGCATCTAGGTATGTCTGAAAGTGGTACCCCTGAGACAGTACCCTGGGCACTGAGCTGTGCAACAAGTAATGTCTGGAAGGGGTACTCCTGAGTCCAGGTCCCTGAGGTTAGTACCTAGCTTTGCATTCAGGCATGTCTAGAAGTGGTACCCTGGGCACTGAGACCTTCTCCCAGCCATGCATCTAGGCATGTCTGAAAGTGGTACCCCTGAGGCAGTACCCTGGGCACTGAGCTGTGCAACAAGTAATGTCTGGAAGGGGTACTCCTGAGTCCAGGTCCCTGAGGTTAGTACCTAGCTTTGCATTCAGGCATGTCTAGAAGTGGTACCCCTGAGGCAGTACCCTAAGCCCAGGGCACCAAGACCTTCTCCCAGCTGTCTAGAAGGTCTAGATGTGGTACCCCTGAGATAGTATCCTCGACGCTGATACTTTCTCCAAACTGTGCATCAAGGCATGTCTAGGAGTGATACCCCTGGGGCAGTACCCTGAGTCCAGGGCACTGAGACCTTTTCCCAGCTGTGCATCAAGGAATGTCTAGAAGCCGTACCCCTGAGATAGTACACTCAATCAATCAATCAATCAATCAGGGGATTTATTGAGCGTGCTACTCACCCATGAGGGTCTCAACACAGGCGTAGCTAGATCTTGTGGCGCCCGGGGCTATCCCTCAGATTGCCACCCATGTCATCCACAGTCCTGTGATTGTGTGAGGTAAGTCTCGACTCGAATTTTGAATCTCATCTCACTGCCAAATTTCGGGCTTATTCGGGGGTGGGGGGATAAGAAACAGGAACTAGTAGAGACTAAAGGCCAGAACAAGATAGGGGGTTGTGTAGTTTATTGTCTGCACATTTGCTGCAGTTGCAGATTTTGTATATGAATTATATTAAATATCCATAGTGCAGCAAAATACCCAACAGTGCCATGAAGAAATACTGGGAGGAATCAAAAGAGAAAACAAACCACATAAGCCAAGCGGCCTGTTCGATATATTCAACCCTTTAGTTTCATACAGAAGGCGAAGTAGTTGGATGTGATCTTGGAGGGAGGGGCAGGCAGCTCTACAGATTGGGGGGATAACAGCTTAGAACTAATTGTGAGCCTATTTACATGTACTGCAAAGGTGGCAGACCGAAGAGCTTTAGTAGGTGTATGGCGACAAACCCTTAGGTCAAGAGTTCCAGGACCAGTTTTACAATGGACTCTGTGACAGATGCGTAGAGATTTGAACAATATTATGTTAGAACTGTCACTGTGTCACTATTGTCTTTTGGCTACAATATCGGAAACCTAAGCAGATTTGAGGAGGTCATGTATCGAACACCAGCAGTTGGACCCTATACAAATTGTGTTTAGGAATGGCAGATATAAATGTATGTGTCTTGTAAAGCGCACTCCTGCCCTGAGGCGTCGTGGCGCTGTAGACCGCTGGGGAACCCGTCCTGGCTATCCCTGTGAGATGGTCCCTACTGGTTATCTCCAAGGTGAAACCAGGCATCCCCCGCGCTGATGGGGCCGTTGTAGAGATGAGGCAAGCTAATGCCCAGAGTTGCAGAGTGTGATCCCTGGTTAGAGTAGGCACCGAGGCGAGAATTATCGAGTCCGCTGACCCTGCTCCACGACCCTGTCACGTCGGGAATTGAACCTTGGTCCCGGGCCGTCCTCTGCTTCCGAGTCTTCTGCCTCTAACCAGTGAGCCACACCACTCCTACTATGTAAAGAGCTAACATAATTGGTGCAAGTAAATACAACAGAGAGGAGCACCATCCTCCGATTTTCTTGGGGAAGAAAAGGTGGTATGATTCTCAAAGATTTAGATAGAAGAAAACATGAAAGTAACACAATGGATCCAGGAGAGCATCAATAGTCGATTTTCAGCAAAAATCAAGATTGCTTACTCTGGCCACATGCATGGGCATATTATGCCAAGAAGAGGGCCAGCAGTCCTCAGTCTAGATTTTAGAAGGGCCTCCTGAAATAATAATCTCCAGACTTCAGTTGAAAGTGATGAAGGTTTTCAGAGGGTCAATAAGTGCCTATGCCACAGCGTGGCATAGCTATGAAAAAGATAAACGTTTACCGGTGACATGTATTTTTTGGGTGTCCACTGATTTAGAAAAAAACAGTACCTTCTGAATTTGAAGTGCCAGCGACTATCCAGTCATACGCAAAGCGTAGGTGATATGATGTGCGCAATACATCTTTCCACCCTGCTTAAGCGCAAATAGGTAGCTATTCTGAAGTGTGACATAGTTGCACATTTTCACAAGGCAGGGCAATCATTTCTGCTCCTCTAGAAAGTTATATTTTGCTGCTTCCTCCATAGTTGGCCCTGTATGGGCAGTGGTGCGCACCCTGTGTTCTGATCAGTCACTCATGTAGCCTGGACTCATTCTGCCTTTTTAGGTCGAGCAGAGTCTCCTCGAGACCTATTGCTGCCCGTATCTGGGAATGCAGACACAAGAGGGGCACGAGCGCAGATTTCATCTCGTGGGCGCGCACGGCGCCGTGCCCATCTCGTGCCTCATATTCCCGTGCGCAAGTACACACACACAACCACACTCACGCATGCGCACATACACAGCCACACGCATACACAGGCACACACACACTGCATACACACACGCACCCCCCCCTTAAACAGACCCATGCGCACACAGACAGACACACGCACAGACACACTCGAACACACACAGCCACACCCGCGTACACCCCCACCCTCCCCCTCCACTCACCGGGCTCTTTCCGCGTGTCCCTCGGCAGCCAGCATTCAGCGTGCAGGGTTCCAGGACGTTCTCCCGGCAGTTCCTTCCTGTTGCTTTGCAGGCCCCGTCCACGTCCCAACGAAGGCTGCCTGACTTCCGCTAGCTCTTTCGGTCACGGACACGGGTGAGTGACGACAATGGTTCCCTTCAGAGGTGTTTGGGTGCTGCTTGTTAGACCATGTTTTGCAACCAAATGCACTCTTTTGGCCGTGTGTGGCGGCACTGGAAGGCTGCTGCCCGCAGTTGTCTTAATGTAGCATCAGCCCTGATAGTAGGGTTTCTGTTGCTGAATGGTTGGTCGAACACGTTTGCTTTATTTCACGATATTTAGAGCCCAGCTGTGCGGTTTTGTGCAGTCAGATCAGTTTGATTTTGCGGGGTACTCGTTCAAAGATGGATTTGCCACAAAGGACAGTCCTACTTTTTCAGCATAGGTGCCAACGGACAAGATTGTGTGTTCAGATTTTCGTGACTTCCTTTAACACCCGGAGTAAAAACGTCTCTGTTCATGGCCGGATCGAACACATTGAATCTAGAGCCTGACTGCTTTCGGCCAGATCAGAGGGGTGAGGGAAGAGTGCTCTGTGTGTGGGGGGAGCGATATATCACACGTCACAATGTCATTCAAGGAAGTGAAACGGAAGTGGGTTTAAAATCAATGCATAAAGTTTTAGAATAATAACATACCGTAACATTGCCACCAAAGGTCAAACGCACGCATCTGAAAGGACATACTTTTAAAACACTGGCAGGTTGAATTGGTTGTATGCAGGAAAGAAGGCATGCCAGCGCTTCTTACCCCCAAAGAGGCTATGAAGCGCTGTGCCGATGGATACATGGTGCAATTTCCCTTTTAGTTTATTTCTCGATCAAACAACAGAGCGTGAAGCTCGGTTAAGGAAATCCCAACCCAGAGGTTTCTTGTGTATTCATTCCATATCAGGATGTTTTTTTGTCTTTTTAAGCCAGAGGCGACCTACGAGAATCAAGAGCAAGAATCCATGCCAGACCTTCCGGATAGCCACATAAAATAAATTCCATGTAAATAATCGGAATGGAACTTGTGTACTTTTCGGAGGTAATCCTGGAAATCTCTCTTGTCTCTGGAACTTCTGCACGCTTGCTGTGCACCATTGATCACACTCCCTTCGTCCAACCTTGTGCATTCGCACAACAATTTGACACCGGTTGAAAAGAGCCTGTTTTGTAAATGGGCCTGCAATAGATAATCGATCCCTTTCACCAGCGACCTTCACTTTAGAGTTAAATTAAAAAAACAATATATTTTATGTTAATACGGCATACCGCATTTCTGCAATTGTATGATCTGTAAACAGCAAATGTTACTTTTATCAATTTTAATGGTACTGGCTGAGGAATTATTTCATGTTGTTGGAACTTGAACTCCTGACTCCAGGTCACTGCCTGTTGCAGCAGCGAGGTGTTCAGCTCACTGAGCTACCCTGCAGGCAAAAAAATCATACACACCAGTACATCTGTGTGAACAAATTTTAAGGAAGAAAGCAGGCTCTTCTTCAGAAATCGTACTCACTAAAACATAAGTATTAAGAAAGAAACATCGGCTGGTGCTTTAAAGGAAGGACGGGGTGAACTTTAAATCACTCTGTTGGTCTGCAAGCTGCCATCTAAGTCACGTAAATACAAAACATGTTGCATTACAAATGCTATAGGTGTCACATTCGCAAACGTTATAACTATTGGCATTGTAAATGACAAAGCTATCAATTTAGCTATTTTAAAAACCAACACATGAATAAAATATTTGTCATTTACAAGACCAATAGCTCCAACTTTTCTAATGCGAGACCAATTGCATTTCCAATGCTTGTTTTTTTTGTCTCCTTTTTAGGTCGAGCAGAGTCTGCTCGAGACCTATTGCTGCCCGTTTTTAGGTCGAGCAGAGTCTGCTCGAGACCTATTGCTGCCCGTTTCTGGGAATGTAGACACGAGAGGGGCACGAGCGCAGATTTGACCTCGTGGGCGCGCACAGCGCCGTGCCCATCTCGTGCCTCATATTCCCGTGCGCACACAGCCAGCCCCCACACCCCTGCACACACACCACACAGGCACACGTACACACGCTGCCGCCCCCCCACCACACACACACATACAGACACGCACAGACAAGCACGCATACACACGCCGCCGCCCCCTACCCCCCCTGCACGCACACACAGACACACACCCCCGCCCCATGCATCGTGAGATCTGCCATCTCGGTACTTACTAGTTAGGCGCCGGAGCGGTCAGCGGAATCACCACCTCTTCCTCCTCGTACTCCGGCCCGTCTAGAGTCAGGCTCCTCTGCAGCTCCGGAGGCTCCGGGTGGAGGAGGCAGTGGTGGGAAGGCGGGCCCGGCTTCAGGGGAAGGACCGAGAGTGGCTGCAAAACCGGCAGCTTCCCCCAGACCGGGGGCGCATCCCCGCCAGCCTCCGCCAACATCGCAGGAAGCGGCGGTTGCAGGCCCCCAGCGTAGGAAACAGGCCCCCGCGGTGCGCACACTGGGAAGAGGAAAAGGGGACGAGACCCACGGCACAGGGAGGCGGTGCGCGCCAGGCCTCCGTCGCTGCCTGGAACCTGTGCGCGCGCTCCCCAGCCTGTCGCGAGCACGTCTCCTTCTGGCTACTAGCGTGTCCCAGCCGCCGCGGTCACAGAGCAAATATGCCCGTGAGACTATTGGCGAGTAAATTAATTTTAGAGTATAGATTTCGAGTTGGGGCCCAGTTTACAGGACGTGGGCGGTGGTGAAGTGTGTATGTATGTATGGTTTCAGTTTACACACATAAATAATCCCAACATTTTAGTTTTATACCCAAAAATAACAATACATCTACGGGTGAAGTTCATTTTTCCCCCCAAAAGAATCAGGCTTCCAAAAATTGAACCCCGACGCTCTCTTTATGATTGGGCCAAAAATCCCGTTTTGAGCTCGGAGCAATATTACATATCGCATTATATAGGCATCCATTTTCGTGTTTTGCAACAGGGAAAACTTGCTGCATGTCACAGGAACATATTGCTCAAAATTCGATCGTACACAACTTGCAATCGTTGGAATCGTGCGCATTAAACCTCTTTGTCAGCGCGATTGGCTGATGTTGAAGTCTGGTACGCAACAACTGGTTCAAATATGTTAGCTCAATGTTTCACGCTTTATTAGAAATGTCACCAAAAAAATGTTAATATTTCACTTCTGGTTTTATCCCGCATCGCAACACTGCTTTGAATCTACGTCGTCTTCACGGCGTGATAGCGAGGGCGGGGCTACTGACTGAACCGGCCATTTTGGCGTCCTTGGATGCCTCCATGGCCTTTGATACTGTGGAGTGGCCTTATTTATGGGCGACTCTTGAGAAATTCGGTTTCGGGTGCGAGTTTATTAGCTGGATCAAGTTATTGTATGCGGAACCTTTGGCGCAGGTTGTTGTGAATGGTAGGGTGTCTGCCCCCTTCCCCCTGGGCAGGGGCACCCGCCAGGGTTGCCCCTTGTCCCCGCTACTGTTTGCGCTTGCCCTTGAGCCGTTGGCGGCCTGGCTCCGCTGGGAACCGTCCCTTAAAGGGATCCGCTGGGCCCCGGACTTCGAGGACCGAGTCTCGCTCTATGCGGACGATATCCTCTTGTATCTTACCTCCCCTCGTAAGTCTTTATCTGTTTTATTTGACGTTCTTGTGTCCTTTGGTGCTAACTCGGGCCTAGTAATCAATTGGACCAAGTCCTGTGTGTATGTTTTGTCTGGTGTCTTGCCTCCATTACCGAGCAGGCTCCCTCTTCAGGTGGCCCGGGATGGTTTCAAATACTTGGGAGTTTTTGTTACCCTGGACTCGTCTCTTCGCTTTGATCGTAATCTCCTTCCCCCGTTGCTTCGACTGCGTTTGGACGTTGCTCGTTGGCGCAGGCTTCCCTTGTCTCCCCTTGGTCGGGCAGCCCTGTTTAAGATGATGTCGTTACCGCGGTTTCTTTACGCTCTCCAGAATTATTATGATCCTGTCCCTCAGTCCTATTTTCGGGAGATTGAGGCCCTTCAGAGACAACTTGTCTGGGATGGACGCCCGCGTATTGCTCTTGCTAAGCTTTCCATTCCTTGGTATGACGGTGGCATTGCACTCCCCGACATTAAGAGGTATTATTGGGCCTCACACTTGTCCGCTATCAACCACATCATGTTCTCGCCGGGTAGTAATCCGGCGTTTGAGATGGATAGACTTCAGCTTCCGGGAGGTGACTTTAACAGAGTGCTTTACTCTCGCCCTGCTGGGCGCCATCTTGTGGGTCCTACGTCGATTGCTTTGGCGGTGTGGCGGGCCGCGACTCGGAGCCTGGGCTGGGAGGATCGCTTGACGTTAGCCACGCCGCTTTATGCTTCCGAACGTCTGGGCGGTCTTTGGTCTACCAAGGGTTTCGATCGCTGGGACATGATTGGAATTTCTAAAGTGGGAGATGTGTATTCCAAGGGCTCTGTGCGAACATTTCAGGCCCTCCAGGCTGAATATGGCTTGAGTGGTCGGGAATTCTTTCGATACCTACAGGTTAGGCACGCTTTGACCGCTGTATTTGCTCCTGGTGAGATTCCGCCTGATTCTTCCCCCCTTGAAGACCGTGTCCTTGACGGACATCTTCCTGACAGCACTATCTCCCTGATTTATAAGAAACTGATTAATAATCGGACTGATCTGTTGGTCCGACTTCGGGAGGCGTGGGTCCGTGATGGTTTGGAGCTTGATGACGAGGATTGGCAGTCGGCCCTCTCTTCTCCTAAAGAGGTGGCTATCCCGGCTCGTCTCCGTTTGGTCCAATTGAAGATCCTTCATCGGGTGTATGTTACGGGGCCTCGTTTGCTTGTGATGGGTTTTTCTTCCGATGGGTTGTGTAAGCGTGGATGTGGTTTGAGTGCGACTTTCCTACATATTCTTTGGGAATGCCCGATGGTGGTTGCTTACTGGACGGCTGTGCTTGAGGTTATGGCTGTGGTGACAGGGGTGTCCTTGTGTCCGGAACCTCGTCGTTGTCTTTTGAATGTTTGGGAGCCCACTGACTGCTCGGTGGCCCAGACTAGGTGGGCCACCCTGGGTTATATGGTTGCGAAGCGAGATATTGCTCAACTTTGGGGGGCCTCCAAGCCCCCTGAACTATCGAAATGGGAAGACAATATGGATTGGTCTATGTTCCGTGAGAAGACTGTCTACGTTGCTAGGGGCAGACCCAGGGCATGGACTAGGGTGTGGGGTCAATGGAATGAATATCGTGGTGCCATCTGTACTCCTCCCCTTGTGTATGACATTGAGCTTTCCCGGTCTCCTTAGGCGAGCGTTCTTGGAACCTTGCATATAGGGGTTGTGCTGGTTCTCCGGCTCCCCCCCCCCTTCTTTTCTCCTTCGTGCCCCGTCCCTCCCCCCCATCCGGGCTCTTTGGAGCTTATAGCTTTTATTCCATTTTTGTTTCTGTCCCCCCCGTCCTTTGGGCTGACCTTCAGTAATACACTTTCGCCTTTTTTGTGTGTCTGTTCCTTTTTTATAAAACTAAATCTGTTTTTGTTCTGTATATTACATGGAGTATTGCATTGACGATTGATCGTTACCGCTACGGAAGTGTATATTGTGTATTTTCTCCTCTTTAGCGGCTGGCCCGTGTGGTTGTAGGCCCATCCTTGTATTTTATTACATACTCAAATAAAGGTTTTTAAAAAAAAAAAAAAAAAAAAAAAAAAAAAAAATATTTCACTTCTGTTCATTGTATTTTATTGTGACGAAAATCCAAGAACATAATCTTCCCAAAAGTTATTTACCAAAATTTAAGCTAGTGCCATTATAAATTACAATAACTTTTATTTAACTATTAATTTTTGTAAAAAATAAAAGCCATTGTTCTTTGTAATATCAATACATCTAAGTCATGTAAATACAACACATATTGCATTACAAATGCTAAAGATGTCACATTTGCGGAAGTTAAAACTATTGGCATTATAAATGACAAAGCTATTCATTTCGCTATTCTCAAAACCAACACATAAATAAAAAATTTGTCATTTACAATACTAATAGCTCAAACTTTCCTAATGCGAGACCTATTGCATTGCAAATGCTTGTTTTTCCAAAGTTTTATATAGCGCGAACTTGACCCGAACCGAATCAGGTATCAGAGCGCTTTACATAGCACCAGTTATATTCATTTTTGTGAGGTAAGGGGAGATTAAGGGATTTGCCCAGGATCACAGGATTTTTGGCATCGTTACCGAGACTCGAACACAGATAAAGGGGGATGGCAGAGCGGTGCATAATGTGCTCACAGACTTATATAATGCCAGCCATACAGACATACTTTGCAAATGTGTACTTTTTTTACATGTGAATGGTGCGATTGTGGGCAAATTGCCTCTTCTCCATATACCACAGATTGTAAATGGGTGAAGTAAGAATGTCTAACGAAAAAACGAAACTGTACAGATGTAATTAATAGTATAAAACATAACTGTGGAGACGGGGGGCCTAGTAATTCTACAATTGCATTGTTCTTGAATTGGCCCTGCTTGTCTCCACCCTCCGTTTTTAAATCTGTTTCCCCATAAATTAAGAAGGTAGATGAATGTAAGTAATGGCCATTTCATCCGCAAGTAAAAAACAGTTAGTCAGGCCGGAGGCGGTATTACTTTAAGAGTGAAGACACTGTACTGAGCAGTAAAATAAATAATTACAATCAATTAGTACACCGACCCCGGTGTCGTCCAGCATGCGATGCCGCCCGCTATTAACATGGAGCATGCAGGGCTCGACTCAAAGCAATGAAAATATAGTTTATCATGCCAGAAGTGCTCTAATGAAAATAACTTACTTCGTACTTGATGTGGGAGGCGTCGCGGCCCTGTGGGCTGGGGAGAGGGCGGTGCGGTGGGAGCTGCGGGCGGGTTTGTTACCTCTTCAGCTCTCACCTCGGTAGTACAATTACCGGTAGTAACACGCGGGCAGGTGGGGGCAGAATGACGCCCTTGTCATTGCAAATTCAGCGCGAGGGCTGGCCAAACATTCCCAGGGCCGTCATTGGTAGCGCTTTTGCGCGCTACAAGATTGACGGCCCTGGGAGGGGACCCAGGGCCACAAACGAGGTACATCGCGCTGCGCACCACCACCAGTATGCTAGGTGGTGGTGCGTGCACACTGCAGGCAGCCTTTAAAAGTTGGTGCTTTAGCACGTCACACGGGGCCGCACAGCAGAGTGGCGGCCTGTTGTGGTAGCCTTTATAATTTATTTGGGGCACTCCTCCGTAATGACTGACAGTAGGAGTGCCCCAAATAAATGATAAAGGCCACCGCAACAGGCCGCCCCCAAAATAGTGCCGCCTGGGGCGGACCGCCCCCCTCGCCCCCCCTAGATACGCGATTGGGTCTCAAGGCGCTGCGGGGGGTGGTGCTGCTTCGGATCAGTTGAAAAGCCAGGTCTTGAGGTGCCTCCTGAAGGTGTGCAGAGTGGGGGAGCATCTGATGATGACGGGGAGCTCATTCCAGGTCTAGGTTGTGATGTAGGAGAAGGCTCTTCCGCCTGCTCTGGATCTGCAGATGCGTGGGTTCTCGGCCAGGGCGAGGTCGGTGGAGCAGAGGTTTCTTTTGGGTATGTGGAAGGAGACTCTTTTGTTGAGGTATTTGGGTCTGATGTTGTGGAGGGATTTGTAGGCGTGGGTGAGTAGCTTGAAGGTCACTCTCTTCTCGATGGGGAGCCAGTGGAGGTCTCGTAGGTGCTGGGTCATGTGCTCGTGTCGTGGGGTTCCGAGGACGAGTCTGGCTGCGGTGTTCTGTATGGTTTGGAGCTTGTGTAGCAGGGTTTTGCTGATTCCGGCATAGAGGGCATTGCCTTAGTCCAATCTGCTAGTTAAGAGTGCGTGGGTGATGGTCTTTCTGCATTCGGGGGGAATGCACTTGAACGTCTTGCGGAGGATGCGGAGGGAGTTGAAACAGGTGGAGGTGACGACGTTGATCTGGTGGGTCAAGGTGTGGGAGGAGTCTAGGATGATGCCAAGGTTCTGGGCGTGGTCCGTCGGGTGTGTGGGAGTCCGAGGGCAGGGGACCACCAGGAGCTGTCCCACGTAGTGGAGGAGAGTCTGAGGACGAGGACCTCTGTCTTCTCTGAGTTCAGTTTTAGGCAGCTGTTACTCATCCAGGCTGCGACATCTTTCATTCCTTCAATCCTGGACACTGATACTTTCTCCAAGCCGTGCATCAAGGAATGTCTAGGAGTGGTACCCCTGAGACAGTATCATGAGCCCAGGGCACTGAGACCTTAATCCAGCTGTGCATCGAAGAATGTCTAGAAGTGGTACCCAAGAAACAGTACCCTGCGTCCAAGGCACTGAAAACTTCTCCCAACCGTAAATCAAGGGATGTCTAGGAGTGGTACTCCAGAGGTAGTACCCTGAACCAGGTCACTGATACCTTCTCCAAGCACATACATCAAGGCATGTCTAGAAGTGGTACCCCTGAGTCCAGGACTCTGAGACTCTATCCCAGCCATGCATTAAGGCATGCCTGGATGGGCTACCCCTGAGGTAGTACCTTAAGTCCAGAACCTTGAATCCTGGTCCCAGCCGTACATCAAGGAATGTCTGGAAGTGGTACCCCTGAGCCAAAGACCCTGAGACCTTCTCCCAGCCGTGCATAGATGGATGTCTGGAAGTGGTACCCGAGTCCAGGACCCTGAGACCTTCTCCCAGCCGTTCATCAAAGAATGTCTAGAAGGGGTACCCCTGGAGCTTTGATCCTGAAACCCTGTCCCAGCTGTGCATAAAGGAATGTCTGGAAGTGGTACCCCTGAGGTACTGCCCTAAGTCCAGAATCCTGAATCCTGGTCCTAGCCATGATGCATCAAGGAATGTCTGGAAGTGGTACCCCTGAGTCCACGACCCTGAGAACTGGTCCCAGCCGTGCATCAAAGCATATCTGGAAGTGGTACCCCTGGGGCGAGACAGCGAAGGAGCTTGGGCGGCTGCCATTGGCTCGTGCAGACAGGAAGGCTTTGTGGCATCTGTCTGGCTCAGCCTCATGCTGGCAGCCCATTTCAAGCAAGTGTTTCCATTCCTTGCTGCCTGGAAGAGGATGAGTTTGATTTGCGACGTGTGCTGTGGCTGTCTCTCCAGCAGCTGCGGTCTCCCTGCCAAGGTCGGCCTCCCAGACTAGTCCAGAGAGAGGGGGGGTGGATGGAGAGCGCCAGGGAAGAGACCATTAGAGGGGTTCCTTCTATAGCGCTTTCACTTCCGTGCTCTTCCATGCTGCTACTGGTCTTTGGTACCGTCATCACTCCCTGGTGTGATTACCACTCTCCGGCACATTTTTACATTCTCTGGTACCTTCTTCCCTCTCTGGTACGATTACTTTTGCCTGGCGTGATCACCACTCTCCGTCCCATTTTAACATTCTCTGGTACCATCTTCCCTCTCTGGTGTGATTACTGGTACCTGCTGTGATTACCATTCTCTGGCACGGTTTAACATTCTCTGGTACCATCTTCCCTCTCTGGTGTGATTACCGGTACCTGCTGTGATTACCACTCTCTGGCATGTTTTAACATTCTCTGGTACCATCTTCCCTCTCTGGTGCGATTACCATTGCCTGGCGTGATAACCACTCTCAGGCACATTTTAACATTCTATGGTACCATCTTCCCTCTCTGGTGCGATTACCGTTGCCTGGCGTGATAACCACTCTCAGGCACATTTTAACATTCTATGGTACCATCTTCCCTCTCTGGTGCAATTACCGTTGTCTGGTGTGATTACCACTCTCCGGCACATTTTACCATTGCCTGGTACCATCATCACTCTCTGGTGTGATTACCTCTGCCTGGTGTCATTACCACTCTCTGGCATGTTTTAACATTCTCTGGTACCACCATCACTCTCTGATGCGATTACCGCTGCCTGGTGTGATTACCACTCTGGCACATTTTAACATTCTCTGATACCATCATCACTCCCCGGTGTGATTACAGTTGATTGGTGTGATTACGACTCTCCGGCACATTTAACATTCTCTGCTACCATTATCTCTCTCTGGTGCGATAACCTCTGCCTGATGTGATTACCACTCTCTGGCACATTTTAACATTCTCTGGTACCATTATCACTCTCTGGTGCAATTACCTCTGTGATATGATTTCCACTCTCCAGCACGTTTTAGCATTCTTCGGTACCATCATCACTCTCTGGAGAAGTGTGGCTCACTGGTTAGAGGAGGCAGACCTGGAAGCAGAGGTCAACCCGGGACCAGGGTTCAATTCCCGGCTCGGTGGGGTCTTGAGTCCTAAAATGTCCATGGACTCGACAATTCTCGCTCCGGTGCCTACTCGATTCATGGGTTCACACTCTGCGACTCTGGGCAATAGCTTGCTTAATCTCCACAACGGCCCCTCGCGGCGGGATGCCTGGCTTTCACCTTGCGGATACCCTGCCGGGGTTATCTCACAGGGGAATACCAGGACGGGTTCCCTAAGCAAGCGCTTAGAAACCGCTTGGTGATTTGCGCTATATAAATTCCTGTACATTTACATTTACATCTGGTGTGAATACTGCTGTCTGATGTGATTACTACTCTCCAGCATGTTTTAACATTCTCTGGTACCATCATCACTTTCTGGTGTAAATACCGCTGTCTGGTGTTATTACCACTCTCTGGAATTTTTTTTAATTCTCTGGTTCCATTATCACTGGTGCAATTACTGCTGCCTGGTGTGACACCACCCCCCTGGTACTTTTTAACATTCTCTTGTACCATCATCACTCTGGTGCGATTAACGCTGCCTGATGTGATTAACACTCTCTGTTATGTTTTAACATTCACTGGTACCATCATCCCTCTCTAGTATGATTACCGCTGTCTGATGTGACTACCACTCTCTGGCATGTTTTAACCTTCTCTGGTACCATCATCATCATAGTGGAGTGGTGTGGCTCACTGGTTAGAGGCGGCAGACCCAGAAACAGAAGTCGGCCCGGGACCAGGGTTCGATTCCCGACGAGGCAGGGTCGTGGACCAGGGTGTCCGCGGACTCGATAATTCTCGCCTCGGTGCCTACTCTAACCAGGGGTCCCACTCAGCAACTCTGGGCATTAGCTTGCCTAATCTCCACAACGGCCCATCAACGCCGGGGATGCCTGGCTCCACCTTGGGGATTCCCAGTAGGGACCATCCCACAGGGAAAGCCAGGACGGGTCCCCCAGCGGTATACAGTGCCAGGACGCCAGCTGGCAACAGTGTGCTTTACAAGTATACATTACATTACATCCCTCTCTGGTGTGATTACCACTGTCTGATGTGATTACCACTCTCCGGCACCTTTTAACATTCTCTGCTACCATGACTGCTATTTGGTATGATTACCATTATCAATGTGGATACCGCTCTCCAGCACATTAGCTACTTCCATTACCGCATTCTGGTGTCATTACCACAAACCAAAGTGATTCTTATTTACCGGGACGTTTAACATTTATTTGCCCCATTATCATTCCTAGTTCCTATTGATTGACAATGTTACCACTCTTTGGTGCTATTACCACTCCCGGGGGGGGGGGGGGGATTCATAATCATATTCATATTTCAGCAGATGAGATATCCATTACGGAGTAACCCATACACCAAAATCGAAATCAGCCCTAATTCTCCCAAAAAGGAGTGCAGGGAGACTCAGGCCAGGCTGAGGTAGGATGATCCCCACACATCAGTGCTACTGAAAGTACAGCCCTGGGTCTCCTGACCTTTACATGTCCCCCCGAACCCACCCTCCCCCCCTCCCCCCCACTTCCAGGTGAACAGCAGCACTGGGCTTCTGGCTACTTGACTCAGCACTAACATCAACAAGATGTTCAATAAACAGGCAGGCATTTATTTAAAGGTTAATTGAGGTTAAAAATAAAAGGAAGTAACTAGGGTGTCTTGCACCAGTTAACTTTAGGAACACTTTCATTTTTGAAAACCTCTTGCAGCAAAAGTGTAAAAATATGATAAAGTCTCTTTAAAGTTCAGAAAGTGTATTTCATTAACATGCAGAACTGTTTCCTCTTAGTACATCTGTACATTGAGAAGTATTTTTTTTATGGTGATAGTTTTCAAACGTGAATTTAGATATATTCATTCTTTCCTCCCCCACCCTGACAACAGTGGCAATTGTGAACTAAGAGGCAAGTTAGTTATGTGCACTCGTTGGGTGGCCTGGATTCTTATTATAAGAACAACATTATAGTTTATTTAATCAAACACAGGAGAAGATGTTGTTCAGCACACACCCTGAAATCATGTGTTTAGAGATCATCTTATATGTGTTAATGAAGGAAAAGAAGGGAAAGTGAAATAAAACAATTGTCTAGGATCACACATTTTGGTCAAGGGGAAATCCGGTATTAATCTCGGAACTTAGGGTTTCAGATTTTGCAATTGGACTACTAGATGTACATGGTTTGCTTCCACATATACCTACCTTATCGCCACTCCTCAACCCCCTAAATCCTGACAGCCACCCTGCTGGCATCAATGTGGCCCTCAGTCGTGAAAATCCATGTTGCACTCTAACTCCTCCGATTCATTGTATTTCAGTGTCTTGTCATGATGAGTATGAGCATTGTGATGGAGTCCAAGAGACCAAACCTGATCTCCAGTTTATGTAGGCAAGATCTAAGCACCAGGAACCATTATCTTTTGCTGTTAAATTTGAATTGGGGTGCCTTCAATGTTGATGGGATCCATGTGGAGTTTTGCAACATGCAACGTTTGGTGTATCGATGGTACAGAAAAAACGCAATTATCAGCCGAAGCATGATTGTTGATGCCGGCATATGGGAGTGAATGCGATGAGCTGTCTGAAATTCCAAGGTTTCTAAGAAACCTATGCCCATGAGAAGTGACAGGAATTTGGGGCCATATGTATCAAGCCTTTTTCCTGTTTGCAAACGGGCAGATTCTCGGAATTGGCTCGTTTGCTAATTGGAAAAAGCCTTTTGGGATGTATCATCCCAAAAGGCCATTACAAATCAGAGAATTGCTAAATTTTTGATTCTCTATTTTGAGAATGCAATTAAGGAATTGCAAATTGTGATTCCTTAAATGCAATTCTGAAGCACCAGAAATTTGCTATTTGGTCTTAAGGAATCGCAAATTACCACCAACTTGAAGTTGGTGGTAATTTGCGGTTTTCTTTAACAAAGCACTTTTTGGATTTTTTAAAAGTCCAATATGTCACACATACATGCCCTTAGGACATGTATGTGCGCAAAATGTTCACACATGCATATTTCAGGGGTGCAACAAGGTGTCCTTTTGGCACCCTTGCAACCTTGAAATTGCATTCTCAATTTGCGATTCTCTAATTGGTAATCACAAATTGAGAATGTCTTCCCATTCATTCCTATGGGCCTTCTAGCCGATAGGAATGAATGGGAAGGTATTCCTTATTTGTGAATCTCAATTTGTGATTCGCAAATAAGGAATATGTAGGATTCCCAACATTTTTTGCAAATCCTACATACATTGCATTTTGAGATTCTCTAATTGAGATTCGTTGAAAATCGCAATTTGAGAATCGCAAAACTCTTTTTTGATACATATGGCCCCTAGTCAGAAACCCCAGCATGTCTTCCACTTCAGTTTTCTTGAGTATGCCATGCATTTGGATGTTGACACATCAACCTCTATCCTCCAAATCAATCACCTTTGTTTCAAAAGCCAACATCCAGGCCCCATTCTGGAATCACATCCAATTGACTTTCCACCTCAACTATTTCGAACTCTAAAGTATCCTGCCTGGATGAGATGAAGGAAGATAAATATGTTCAAATAGACCGGATTGAAGTAGTGAGACCATTGATTGCTGTGCAAAATGCTGACCTGGATAGACCTATGGCTGTAAGTTCTTTCAGTTTTGTCTCTATTGTGGCATCCAGCTATGGGACAGGATCTGTGCATGAAGAGTGCTTGGCTCCTTGACAAGAGTTGACATGGAAGTTTGGGGTGCAACATGTCAGGTAAAGAAAATAATAAAGACTGGTCAAGTGGAGAGAATGTGCAAATAGTCACCTGCAAGGTATCATCACTGCAACGATCAACAGAAAACGTACCTGGAAGACTGGTTGCAATGCTACCTCATCACTCCTGCTATGCAGTGCAGGCATCACGTTGGAAGAGTGGTTCGATGCCACAGTACAGAGATTGCAAATCTGCTCACTTAGCAAGAGTGATCATGGTGACAGGGCAGCATGATGATGAGAATCACCATCAACATACAAGTATAGAAAAGGCCTCAAAGAGTAGTCTAACTGTAGTAAGCTGACACCAGCAGTGCACCAACTGTAAGCAAATCATGGTGAAGTGCCTTACAAAATGTAGGGAGTGCCTTTCAGGCATGTAGGACAGAGCTCTGACAATTCACTGGTACTCAGAAAGGCACCAGGGGCCTCGGCCTGCAATGTTGGGTAGCATGCTCACCTCGAAAGAAAACGGTCGGGACAGAATATCTTAGCAGCCTCAGAGATGCGGGTCAGTGCCCGGCACATCACACTTTCCATTAGCAGGTCTGAGGCGTAATAACCAACCAGGGGGCGGTTGCCTCTGATTTTGGAAAAATACCTCCATTTAATACCCAAGGTTCAATGCTTGCGGAGGTTTCATTCTAGAAACAGGCTTGTCACTCCGACCGGTCTTCTGGGGGGGATGAGGTGAGAGGGTAGTTGTTACTATGTGCATCTCCATATCTTCCAACTGGAGGGGGAATCTGTCACCCCTGGCCGCAATGTAGTAGCGTTCAAAGGCTACTGGTGAGTGGGGGGAAGTCGCTACCTTGCCGCGTTGGCCACCCATGTATTAAGGAAGCAGCTATGTCCCCCGATAGTTTAGTGTCTTGCGAGCTAGCACCAACAGAACCCTTTTGGCTCCGGATGGACTCCGTAGAACTGTGATGTAAGTGTTAGAGTGGAATGCAATGAAGGCTGTTTTAGAATGTTGAGTTTGCAGATGAATAAAGACTTGTAATGCTAAGCTACATGGATTAGTCCGTGGTGGGAACCTAGGCTGGCGAGGACACTACATTAGATCCTGAGGAGGGGGTGCAATGGAGCTCACAGGAGGCCGGCCATCTTGTCGGAAGCCGAGCACTGCGCCAAGAATTTTTTATATCACACATTGCAGTTCTGTCACCTTATCATACAGGACGTGCAAAGAGACAGACCATAGGTGTTGATTTATCCAGACTGCACCACACTATCTGCCCACTCACTGGACGTGGCAGTATGGGTTCAACCACACGGTGTGATTACTAATTCAGCATGAAACAGTGTTTCCGACTGAATCTGGAAATACAGAAAATGTGGTAATTCCGCCTTCCCGATTGGATTGCATTAGTCCACTGAGTCACCATACCCGCCATACTCACATGTATGTATACAGGAGGCAGTACCGCAAGGCGGCTCCTTCGACTCTGCTTCTCTCCCAGGGAGAAACCTGTGCCCTCTCTGAAAACCTTGCACAGATTGGCATGGACCCCTCCCTCCTTTTTTGGAGCAGAGATACACTAATGGCTTTAAGTGGGATGAAAAAACCGGGGGGTCTCTCAAAGGGGCGTAGACAATGTAAGTAAGGGTGTGGCTTAAAAACACTTAACCTAACAATCTGTGCTTAGCATAGTGTGCCGCACGACTTGTATTTTGCTGTTTCTGTCATTGCATCCAGATATATGATACAACAAGTAACATCATACCTACAAAAGTCACGACTATTGGCTTTGTCGATGGTTGTTAGTTGCATAAGATAAATAAGCAGCAAATATGGCTTGTATATAATATTGAATAAGGTTTGACTTAAAGCCCTGGTGACACCACGACAATGTTGCTGCTCCTGAGTTTCAAAGAGAGAAGGGAAATGACTCTCTTTAAAGGATTTCCCTTCCCCTACAACGCTTCTCAGGCATGATATCATGCGGTAACTAACTTCTCCACTTGTGAGAAGTGAGCAGTGTGAGCACGCGCACAATGATGTGCCTGCTGTCACTGCAGTCTGGAAAAAAATGGACCACCTGTGCCAGGGCACAAAACAGCACCTGATAGAGACCGGTTTCGAGGTCCCCTTTAATAAACTGCCGGTGCTCAGGCCCGGTGAGAGTGAGACCCAGCCCACTTAAAACCCTGAAGATACTGCGGTTTGCACCATTGTCGCTAAATCACTTGTACAGTGAAAATATCGTCCTATAGAGTTATTCCACCCACTACATCGCCTACAACTATACCTTCGAGTTTGAAGTAACTAGAGGCGGAGTAAAGAACCGTATATATACATGTTCCTTGTTGATGCAGGAGTAGATATATAGTGGGTGAGATTAAAAGCCGATATTCCCACCTCAATTCAGACTCATAAAACCAAAAGGGGGCCAGGCTTGGGGGACGCGCTCAGCATCAGGAAATTGTTAGCTGGGTTTACGGTGATGAAGTGTTCCGTGTTTGCCGATGGCTTCCAGAGCGAGGCAGTGCCACGGAATGTCTTGTGATGTGCGCGCGACTCATAAAACACACCAGGAATGTGCAGAAACAATTCAGGCAGTCTTTCTATCCAGGATTGAGTCTAATCAAGTCAAAAATACTTTTATGGATTCGTTAAAAAATGTAAAAGGATGGCAAACCATCATAAAACGCAAAACATTAAATTAGCATTTTTTTGGGGGGGGGGTTTAAACATAAGAGAGAAAAAAGGCCCTAGAGTCTTGACCACAGTCAAGAAGATGACAAATAGAACAATACATTTAAAAAAAAGTCATCCAGCAGGTTATTTGGCAGCTGCTTGGCTTAAATCAATTTTTCCCAGTTTCTTTGCTGCTATTTTCCAGAATTTTATGGCACTACAGGAGAGAGGAATCGATAGCCCTACAAGACACCTGATGACTGCAGCTCTACATGTTCTTATCTGTTCATTCCTTAAAATCTCCCGAAGAATGGATTAGCGTGTTTTCAGTAAAAAAGGGCATGTACATAGTAAATGTAATAGTGACTCCTCCCCTTGACAACAGAGGCGGCATTCCTTAGATGGCCATGTAAATTTCCATTTAGGGGTCAAATCATTTGAGAGGAATTATCCCATTCGTAGCAACATCAGGTAATGCTTTCTGTGGTAGGAATTGAGTTGTTTCTTTCTTAGCCCCTTCGCAGTGGGAGTAATTCCCCTGCTGTGCTGGAGGGTGGGGGGCTCACGCACAGTTCCCCTATGCTCATGACGAGCTCAGCTCGTCATGAGGCACAGTGCTCCTGTGCTCATGACGAGCTGAGCTCGTCAAGGCCACACCCGTTTGTGTGGAACGCTCAGCACAGCAGGGGAATTATCCCCGCGTGTGAGCGTTCCACGGCTCATGCCGAGCTGAGCTCGTCATGAGCACACGAGCACCGTGCCCCATGACGAGCTGAGCTCGTCATGAGCATGGAAGGAGTTACAAAGAAAGAAGCAGCAGTTTTACTATTGAATGAACTTTAATTTGGCTGCATTACACGTGTTTGTGTTTTTAGCACATCTGTAAAATAGGACGTGAAGCACTTCATTACAGCAGAATGCAGCACTCTATATCATGCACTAAAACTGTTCTGGTTTGGATAAAATATTTTTCACACTGAAGGCATATTTAAAACAAGCATTTGCAATGTAATAGGTCTCGCAGTTACGCAAGTATGAGCTATTGGCATTGTAAATGGCTATGGCTTTTATTTTGGTTTTGGATTTTAAAACAAAAAGAAAAGACATTGTCATTTACAATGGAAAGAGCTTTAACTTGTGTAAATGCGAGACCTATTGCATTGCAAATGTTGTTCCTGAGACAGTTTGGCGTGCACTGTCTGCAGTGGAACAAACCCCCTGAACCTCATTGGATCAATTCGTTTTCAGTTCTACGGCATGTGCTAAACTGCTATCCCAACAACTGCTCTGATTGGATAAGGCTATTTTCAACTTAACAACCATTACAATCTATTATATTGGGTACAGTGTCCATGGAGACAGACACAGCAGCGATCCATATAAACGCAAATTGAGGGTGAGACTCCTGAAAGTTTGTTGGTCGCTAGTTTGGAGAAGGTGGAGGGCTGGGGGAGAGGGGCATTTAAAGCCCCTTTTCCTAGACTCGCCCTTTGAGTTTAGCGTGGTACCAGCTGGGCCTGTGTTGCTCTTATAGCCCTTGTGGAGAAGTTTGGCTCACTGGTTAGAAGCAGCAGACCCTGAAGCAGAGGTCGGCCCGGGACCAGGGTTCAATTCCCGACGCGGCAGGGTCTTGGGTCAATGTCCGCGGACTCGATAATTCTCGCCTAGGTGCCTAAGCTAACCATGGGTCCCACTCTGCATCTCTGGGCAATAGCTTGCTTAATCTCCACAAAGGCCCTATCAGCGCCAGGGATGCCTGGCTTCACCTTGGGTGTGGCCAGGAGGGACCATCTCACAGGGAAAGCCAGGACGGGTTCCCCAGCGGTATACAGCGCCAGGACACTCCGAGATGGAGTAACAGTGCGCTTTACAAGTATACATTTACATTTACATTATAGCCAGGGCCGTGTGCTCATCTGGAGCCCCCCCCGCCATTGTGGTTAAAGATATTGATCGTACACTCTAACAGTGTGATCAATATACACACTCATGCGAGCCCCTCCCTGATGCCCTTTCCCGCCCTATTCCCCATGTGGGGCGGGAGATTAGCAATCAGGGGTTAATTTGGTTTATATGCATTTATATTTAAATGCTACTTATTTCTGACTTAAAAACAACCACAGTAAAATATAAAGAAAATGTAAATAAATACACAACCGAATTTGATCCCGTTTAATAAGACATGGAAGGAAACACATATTATTAGTAACTTGTTCTTCAATTGCAATAACTCCTACTATGGTTAAAGATACAGAAATCATTATGGTAGACCACCATTGTTGTTTAAAAAACGCTTTAAAAAAACCCAAAAAACAGCACAACATTCAAATGTTCTGCAGAAAATCGAGTCTATCGACTTCAACGTCAACATAGTATTTGAGGAAACATTGTGAATTGATCAATCTCTGTTGAAATCTAACTGTTACCTGCAGCCAGAGGTTCAAACTGCAACTCCGCATTTCATCCTGCCGACACCTATCCATTGAGGTTTGGGAACAGTAACTTATTAGCTCAGAGGGACCTGGGCTGCTATATCAGTCAGGTGGTGGAGGTGGAGCCCACCGCATCAATAGCGTTGTTAAACGAGTCCTGCTACAGTTGATGAAGGACAATTTAAGCAGTCGGTGCGGGCCGTAACGTGCAGGACTGCTGCTGGATGGGTGGAGCTGGGCCAGGCAGATTGCAATGTTGGGAATCCACGGCTGGGCTGCTAGCTGCCAATGCTGCTGGGAGTGGATGCTGGGGATTCCGCTGCCGGAGAGTTTCAAAGGCATTTCTAACAATGGCTACCATTTGGTTGAGGGGCAGTGCGGTACATTGGTGACATTTAGGGGCGGGCAAAGCTGATGGAGGCCTTCATTGGCTAAATTGTTATGCTGACGGGGGTGGTGGGCGCCCAGTTACATTTACAGCTATACCAAGGAGCGGAAGGGAGCCAGCGAGCGAGCAGGAGGTGTGATCACGCAGTGCACCATACGCGTGCACATCTCCTGTCCTCCGAGTTGTGCTAACACCGCCATACGCGTGCACAACCCCTGTCCTCTGTATGCGTGCACATGTCCTGTCCCACTTCGGCAATTATGTCGACAACAATAGATCTCGCCAAGGCGAGACGCGCATGTGCTGCATCGCTAGGCGATACCTAAAAAGAAAGTTTAAAAAAATCAATTGTGAAGTCAGAAGATCAGGACAAGCCACTTCCTTTCTGAGAACTGCCTTTAGAACAGACTGCTTCAAAGCAAGTTTGCTGACATTTTGAACAAGATTGGAAAAGGTGTCATCTTTCGGTTATTTCATGTCGATGCTGTGCAGCATGGGCCAAAAGAAATAACAAAAGGGACTATGATGCGGCCCTCATTTAGTGGGCACATACATGCCTGATGACATAAGCGTGCATATGTGCCAACATGAACATGGGCGTCTATGAAATTATGCTGGCGCAATTTTTTTATTCCCAATCCAAAATGGATATTTAAATTTAAAAAATGCATTTTGAGTTGTGCAAATCCATCAAACCTGCCACTCTCTGATATTCTCTTTTCTCCCGAGAAGAAAAGTTGAGTTTGCATTAGAGCCACTTGATTGCATGGGTGTAATTGAGAAAGTGTTGGGCCCACACTGTGGGTTTCACCTATGGTAGTAGCTATGAAACACAAACAATGCAAGGGCCATTTGGATATGTATTGACACAAGACTCCCGAACACAGCAATCCTCAGCAAATGACAGATACCACTGACAATTGATGACATACTGTTGGAAATGGGATCCCCGGCTGGCCAGGGCTTTCGCCAAAGTCAGTCAGAGACCACCACACCCAAGTCAGGGCAAGGGAGTTACACGCCAAGATAACCCCTACTCACCCTCTAGGTAACGTGGCGCGAGCAGCAAGGCTAAACTTGGAGGCGATGTAAGTTAAGTATTTGCGCACGCACCCCAGCAACAACTCCCAGGGCCCACCACAAAGGAAACTCCACACAAGGTTATATAAAAATAGCCTTTGTATTACACCAAAACACATTAGATAAAACACACACTTTACAATGTGCCAGAGGCACGGGCAGAATTTACAAGGGATTATTTACAAGACAGGGCCACCTGGACCACTGTCAGGAATCAGAAGTAGCACTTTCAGAAATAGCACTTAGTACATAGAATATAGCACAAAATTAGCACACAACCAGTAATCACTGGTAACAGGACCTCACTAGCACCACCTGTACTAGGGAGAAAAACAACCACCTACGTGTCACACTGCCTGTAGGGGTGTAAAGACAAAACACATGATGCATTAACATTCAGAGGTGTAACAATAACATTGCGCAAACCTTAGATCAGTCACCACCTGTGACAGTCCCTGTGTCCCAATGTCAGGGCCTAAACGACGCAGTTGCCCACAAAGTGCTGGGCAACTGGTGCAGGGAAAGTTTGGGCAACGTTGGAGCCTCTCTAGCTCAAGAACCACCGCTGTGGCACTGTGGGGCCTCACTGGGCTTCAGGACAAGAAATGGAGCCCTGAGCCTCGCTCAGGGACTTCTTTCCAGAACCACTGCCCCAGAGCCTCTCTGGGCTCCTCAACAAATAGCGCCTGGAGCCTCTCAGGCTCGTAAATCAAATGCAGGCTGGAGCCTCTCTCAGGCTCGTCACGCAAAAGGGCTGGAGCCTCTCTGGGCTCCTACACGAGGGAATGGCACCCTCAGAGCCTCTCTGGGCTCAACGAACAAAATGGCCCCCAGGAGCCTCTCTGGGCTCCTCAACAATGATGCGGGCGTCAGGGCCCCTCACGGGGGACCCTCGAACACGTGGGGGCGCTTGGAGTCCCCCCTCTGGGGACTCAGGACGAGAAATGCCCCCTAAGAGCCTCTCTGGCTCTAAACACAAGGGCGCGAGGTCGCGCTGCTGAGGGGGGCAGGGGGGGGGGACACCGACAACGTGTCCCGGCGCCCCTCCCTTCGCTTCTGGCCACACTCACTGGCTCTGGGCTGCAGGGCGGCTCCTCTCGCCGCGGGGCTCCTTTCCCCTCGTCCCGGGGCTCTCCTCTCCACTCGGGGAGCCTCGGGGACCCGGCCGGCAGCTTCTCCCTCCCCGGCTCGGCTGAGGAGGCGGGACTTCCGGTCGGCCTTTCCTGGGCCGCGCTGGGATTGGCCGGGCCGCTTACCACTTCCGGGTCGCCGCGGGCAGCGCGGCGGCTCGCTTCTTAGGCAGGCAGGCGGCTTCCCAGGATCCGAGTAGTGGGCTCCCTCGTGAATCCAATAAAAACGGGCAAACAAAGCGGCAATGAGCGGGGTGGCACCCGCGCCGTCAAACCGCCACACAGGGCGATCAGATGCCGGGTGGGCACCGGCTGTGTTCTCAAGGCGCTAGAACGAAGGGTAGGCGCTCTCCAGCGCCACAGGATGAAAACACAGCGCTCACAGCGCTAGGGCCAAAATCCAGCACTTCCAAGCGCTAGGCAGGCGATTTCAGCGCTCTCAGCGCTGAAGGGCAGAGAGCAGCGCTCTCAGGCTGCAGGCAAGGAGTCCTCAGTGCTCCCCAGCACTGGAGGACAGGACAAGGCTCCAGCAAGGGCTGGAGGCAGGCAGGGGGGCAAGGCTGGGCCAGAGCCAGCACACTGGGTCTCCAGGCAGGGAGACACCCCAAGTGGCGGTCCTCCTGGCCCCAGCAGCAGCAACAGCCCCCTCTGGCAGGATCCAAAAGCAGAACAACTTCAGTGGGGACACAGACCCATTTTTATACAGTATTTTCCTTTGTTTGAAGGTGCAGGGTGGGGGCGGAACCAGTCGCAGCTGGTTCTTGAGTACTCTGTTTACCTCAACCACCCTCTCTATTCACTGGCAGAGCTTGGGTCATTAGACACACCACAGGGGGGCGGAGCCAGCATTGTGTGGGGAAAACCCAGCCCATCCAGGACACAGGTACACTCCTCCCACACATCACTCATGCTAATCTCCCACTCACCACCGGGCAGACCCATCCAGACTTCCTGGAGCCTGGCATGCCAGCCAGCTCCAGCCAATCACACGCCAGCACCCTCACAGCACACGTACAGCCATGTCTAGAAATGGCGCTTCGCTACTAGACACATACATGCTGCATACACCGTTGCGCAGCATTCACTCACACGAGTTCACACATACCAGACTCAAGCCTGTACACCCCACGCATCAGGAACTACCAGGGACACATACATTCCCCATGCATTCCTATGGGCGGGCAGGCCTAGCTCAGCACATGCACTCAGAGTGCGCACGCACTTTCCACTGGGACACAGTGAAAGTGCGCAGAATCCAAAAATCACCATCTCCAGGTCACCATTTCAAGCAAAAAGTCTCGGGGTGAACCTGCCCTAAGGGCCAAAGTCCAACATAACCCCCTTCCAGCCAAAACGCAGGGGAGACCAATCACCACCGTGATGGACTTCCCTGCTTGGGGCGATAGAACACGGACGCGGGCCCACAACTGCAGGGACACCCTCCTGTTCTACGCCATGGTGAACCCAGGGGATTCCTTCTAAACACACTGTCTGGACCAACTGGGCTACCCCACTGGTACTCCCAAGTTGTCCGCGGCCAGGACCAGGCCCTGGGCCACCCAGGTGCCACTGGTCCATGCCAATTCGCAGAGCGGGGGGTAGTAACCCCTGGCACATAGGAGCCATTCTCCACTCTTCCTGTCTGCAAGACAGGACTAGACTGCCACTGGTTCTCCAGCCTAAGGCCTACAACCTCAGGCGGACCAGGAGTCTCAGGGAAGGCTCTCCTCCCCTTACCTCTTCTTCTAGGGTTCCTCCTCCACCTGCGAGGGGTACCCCTAGAACGCCATTCCAACCCAGGACTTATCCACTCAGGTTGCACCGGGGTCAGAGGTGGGCTCTCCCACCCTCTGCACCCCCTTCCAGAGGTCTGCCCTCTCCCACCTGGAGAAGTTCCTCTGGAAGAAGAACCGGTCAGGACACTGGTTACAGTCGTCCTACCCTTCAGGTCAGGCTGACCCTGAACCTGGCCTTCCAACCTCTGGTCTAAAACCTTCGGTGGAACAATTGCCTGGCACTCCAGGATTTCTGGGGACTTACACTCCATCCCCCTGAGGCTAACAAATGTCACATCTGTTGTGTGACTGTCTGTCTGGCGCAGATCTCCCGCCCTCTGTCCACCTGACAGTGCGTGACGATCCCCCAGACCAGAAGTGTTGTTACCATGGTCACTACACGGGAACCTAGCCCAACTGGGTAGTCCCTGACCCACTGGTCCTTCCACTGGGGAACTCCCCCAATCACTCCTCACTCTGGACTCCTGTACCCTCCCTACCGGAGCGGTACTGCCAGACTCTAGAACCACAGGAGCTCTGGTTACAGACACTCCAGGTCCTCTACTCACTAGGAGATCCTCCTCAAGTGGACTAACAGGACAGCCTAGGTCCCCAACCTGGTGTTCCCTCAAGAAACCACCCAGGTTCTGAGACAGGGCTTCGGGCCTCTGGGGGCTCTCAGCCACCCACTGACTCCTGCTCCACTGAGCCAGGCAGTCAGCCCCTACCCCCTTCTCACTAACCAGGGACCTAGCTGGGCTACACTGAGCCTCTTCCACCACGCTGGGCTGGAAGATCCCTGACCCACTACTTTTGGAGTCACTCACCAATGACTCTACAGAACCTCTGGTCCCTTCCCAGCGGTCTGCTTCCTCTGCCAGCTCACATGGTTCAGACAATCCACACCCTAACAGGTGTTGGCGCAACCCTGGTGAACAACAACTGAGCAACTGCTCTCTGAGAAGCATATCGAACAATAGGTCCCAATCACATTTCGTGGGCTCCCGTACCCAATCACACAGGGCTTCACAACAGTCATCCTCAAAGTCTTCCCAAGACTGATGAGACGGTTTCCTAAGGTTCCTAAACCTCAACCTATTCTCCTCCTCTGGGGAAACAGGAACCATACTCTGGGAACTGGGACTTTCTAGACTGAGATTTAAATAGCTGCCACCACTGGACCCAACCCTCCCTGGGTGATCCAGAAACTCAACACTGCGCGCAGGGGATAGTCTACCCTCCAGAGCTACTTTGCCTCTGGTGGCGGCCCTCTCAGCCTCCTCTATCCTTTCCTGCGCTAAGACCCTCTCGGTCTCTAGCTGTTGCTTTCTAATGCCCAGCTGTGCCATAGCCTGGGCATGCTCCAACCTGAGCCTCTCTAAAGCCAGCTGGTGCTCCCTTTCTCTCCTCCTATCTTCCAGCTCCTCTGGGGACAGGGAAAGGGATGAGGCGCTGCCTCCTATGCTGGACCCAGCAAGGGACTCCCTATCTATGGGGTCCTCACTATCTGCTGGCGTCCCTGTGCTATCATTTTCTTCCTCCTCTTCTGAATCTTCAGGGCTCCCCACAGACCCACCACCCTCCTGGTGTGAAGCCCGGGCCCTTTCCTCACTGCGCTCAAGGTCCCACTGACACTTTTGCCATAGGATCAGGCTGCTCCTAAGTTCGGACTGAGTGTCTAACTCATCCACCCCTATGTCTCTCTCTTCACAGAACCTTACCAACTCTCCCATACTGTATCTAAACAGATCACAGACATCAAAAGCAGGCACCATTCTGGCGGACGTTCTAGTGAAGAGATCACACAGGGAACCTAGGGGTCTGAGCTAACACAGGAGTACACAATTCACAAGGTATTCAGCAAGCTCTCTACCCCAGAGAACTCACACTCACTTGCCTAGTGCCACACACCATTCATCCACACACAACCCCCCCCTCGGACTAGTAAGGCAGTTTCTACCACCCCTGACTTCTCAACCTGACCACAAGTGACACAGGTACCAGACTCTGGGCGCGGGGCAGGGGAACAAATGCACTGGACACAATTGCACAATGATACCTTCAGGAGAAGAAAATATGAAACTTCCAAAAAAACAATCCCCTTAAAATGTGGTCATCTAAAATGCAGAGTTTTGTGGTGCAGCCAGCCGCTACTAAGGTACAAGGCAAACACAAATCCTTATCCTCACCGCTGCCACCAATGTTGGAAATGGGATCCCCGGCTGGCCAGGGCTTTCGCCAAAGTCAGTCAGAGACCACCACACCCAAGTCAGGGCAAGGGAGTTACACGCCAAGATAACCCCTACTCACCCTCTAGGTAACGTGGCGCGAGCAGCAAGGCTAAACTTGGAGGCGATGTAAGTTAAGTATTTGCGCACGCACCCCAGCAACAACTCCCAGGGCCCACCACAAAGGAAACTCCACACAAGGTTATATAAAAATAGCCTTTGTATTACACCAAAACACATTAGATAAAACACACACTTTACAATGTGCCAGAGGCACGGGCAGAATTTACAAGGGATTATTTACAAGACAGGGCCACCTGGACCACTGTCAGGAATCAGAAGTAGCACTTTCAGAAATAGCACTTAGTACATAGAATATAGCACAAAATTAGCACACAACCAGTAATCACTGGTAACAGGACCTCACTAGCACCACCTGTACTAGGGAGAAAAACAACCACCTACGTGTCACACTGCCTGTAGGGGTGTAAAGACAAAACACATGATGCATTAACATTCAGAGGTGTAACAATAACATTGCGCAAACCTTAGATCAGTCACCACCTGTGACAGTCCCTGTGTCCCAATGTCAGGGCCTAAACGACGCAGTTGCCCACAAAGTGCTGGGCAACTGGTGCAGGGAAAGTTTGGGCAACGTTGGAGCCTCTCTAGCTCAAGAACCACCGCTGTGGCACTGTGGGGCCTCACTGGGCTTCAGGACAAGAAATGGAGCCCTGAGCCTCGCTCAGGGACTTCTTTCCAGAACCACTGCCCCAGAGCCTCTCTGGGCTCCTCAACAAATAGCGCCTGGAGCCTCTCAGGCTCGTAAATCAAATGCAGGCTGGAGCCTCTCTCAGGCTCGTCACGCAAAAGGGCTGGAGCCTCTCTGGGCTCCTACACGAGGGAATGGCACCCTCAGAGCCTCTCTGGGCTCAACGAACAAAATGGCCCCCAGGAGCCTCTCTGGGCTCCTCAACAATGATGCGGGCGTCAGGGCCCCTCACGGGGGACCCTCGAACACGTGGGGGCGCTTGGAGTCCCCCCTCTGGGGACTCAGGACGAGAAATGCCCCCTAAGAGCCTCTCTGGCTCTAAACACAAGGGCGCGAGGTCGCGCTGCTGAGGGGGGCAGGGGGGGGGGGGGACACCGACAACGTGTCCCGGCGCCCCTCCCTTCGCTTCTGGCCACACTCACCGGCTCTGGGCTGCAGGGCGGCTCCTCTCGCCGCGGGGCTCCTTTCCCCTCGTCCCGGGGCTCTCCTCTCCACTCGGGGAGCCTCGGGGACCCGGCCGGCAGCTTCTCCCTCCCCGGCTCGGCTGAGGAGGCGGGACTTCCGGTCGGCCTTTCCTGGGCCGCGCTGGGATTGGCCGGGCCGCTTACCACTTCCGGGTCGCCGCGGGCAGCGCGGCGGCTCGCTTCTTAGGCAGGCAGGCGGCTTCCCAGGATCCGAGTAGTGGGCTCCCTCGTGAATCCAATAAAAACGGGCAAACAAAGCGGCAATGAGCGGGGTGGCACCCGCGCCGTCAAACCGCCACACAGGGCGATCAGATGCCGGGTGGGCACCGGCTGTGTTCTCAAGGCGCTAGAACAAAGGGTAGGCGCTCTCCAGCGCCACAGGATGAAAACACAGCGCTCACAGCGCTAGGGCCAAAATCCAGCACTTCCAAGCGCTAGGCAGGCGATTTCAGCGCTCTCAGCGCTGAAGGGCAGAGAGCAGCGCTCTCAGGCTGCAGGCAAGGAGTCCTCAGTGCTCCCCAGCACTGGAGGACAGGACAAGGCTCCAGCAAGGGCTGGAGGCAGGCAGGGGGGCAAGGCTGGGCCAGAGCCAGCACACTGGGTCTCCAGGCAGGGAGACACCCCAAGTGGCGGTCCTCCTGGCCCCAGCAGCAGCAACAGCCCCCTCTGGCAGGATCCAAAAGCAGAACAACTTCAGTGGGGACACAGCCCCATTTTTATACAGTATTTTCCTTTGTTTGAAGGTGCAGGGTGGGGGCGGAACCAGTCGCAGCTGGTTCTTGAGTACTCTGTTTACCTCAACCACCCTCTCTATTCACTGGCAGAGCTTGGGTCATTAGACACACCACAGGGGGGCGGAGCCAGCATTGTGTGGGGAAAACCCAGCCCATCCAGGACACAGGTACACTCCTCCCACACATCACTCATGCTAATCTCCCACTCACCACCGGGCAGACCCATCCAGACTTCCTGGAGCCTGGCATGCCAGCCAGCTCCAGCCAATCACACGCCAGCACCCTCACAGCACACGTACAGCCATGTCTAGAAATGGCGCTTCGCTACTAGACACATACATGCTGCATACACCGTTGCGCAGCATTCACTCACACGAGTTCACACATACCAGACTCAAGCCTGTACACCCCACGCATCAGGAACTACCAGGGACACATACATTCCCCATGCATTCCTATGGGCGGGCAGGCCTAGCTCAGCACATGCACTCAGAGTGCGCACGCACTTTCCACTGGGACACAGTGAAAGTGCGCAGAATCCAAAAATCACCATCTCCAGGTCACCATTTCAAGCAAAAAGTCTCGGGGTGAACCTGCCCTAAGGGCCAAAGTCCAACACATACTTGCTGGCTTAAAAAGAGGGAGATGGTTCTCAAAGTTGGACCTCCGTGCAGGATGCCACCAGCTCATACTAGGTAAGAAGAGTTGATACATTAGCATGCTTCCAACTCACATTGGGTTCAGTGGGTTGAGATGGTACACGAGTCTGAGTTTTGGAATCAACTCCACTGTCAAAGTCTTTCAAAATGTAATATGCTAGGCACTAAATGGGTTGACAGGTGTCATAAATGTAAGTGCTGACATCCTCCTTTATGCTTAGATCCTGGCTGAACTCAACATAAAAGCAACACCACTGGGTCTGGGCTCCCAACAGCACAGCTTAGCCACAAGCTACTAATAAACAACAGAGGATGCTAGTGCCGCTACTTAATTAGACAACAAGACTTTTTTTGTCCAAAAGCATTGGAATCAAACCATATGCTTTGTATTTTTATTTTCTTTAAATTGGTTTATTTTGCTCAATATTTCTTTTTATACATATTATTACTTTTAGTTAATCAATTTTTTGAATTTTTTGAACCTTATGTTCACAGCAAGCAGTTAATAGCCATAAAAAAGACTGAATAAATTAAAGGATTGTACAATAGATTTGTTTTCAATTTCAAAATAACTAATTTCATATGGCTGTGCTGTGAACATTGTAATTCCAGCTGTTATTTTATCTGTACTCGTATGAGTGAGGCATGATTGAAAGTCTGAATGATTTTCTTTTTGATATGTTGAAAAGTGTTTGTAAATATTAGTGTTTTTTTGCTGTGTACATAAGGTTCAAAAAATTCAAAAACTTGATTAACTAAAAGTAATAATATGTGTAAAAATAAAAATATTGAGCAAAATAAAATAAACCAATTTAAAGAAAATAAAAATACAAAGCATGTGGTTTGATTCCAATGCAAAAGAACTCAACATAAGGCACCATGACACTCTCCAATGCCTTAAAGAAGCAGGCCTCACATTGCACAAACACTAGTGTGAAAGGCCGATTAAATAGATCAAATGTTCTTTGGATATATCTTTTCAGACAAGGGACTCAGCATTGTCCTGTAGAAGGTTGGTTACATCAACCGGGCACTGCCGTCCCTCACTGCCTCACAAGTCAGAATCTTCCTTGGGATGGTTAAATATGGTGACCATTTCATTTCAAACTTAGCCACTTTATCACAACTCTATCAAGACCTCACCAAATCTAACACTTTTTAATCCTGGAAACAAGAACACAAAGTAGCATTTGACACCATAAAGCAGGCAATTCTGGAAGATACCACACTATATTTCAATACAACACGAAAACAAAGTTAATTGTAGACGCGAGACCCAATGGACCGGGAACAGTCCAGCTTCATGAACAGAAAAGAGAATACAGGAATCCTGCTTTAGTTTCCAGAGGGGGGCACATGTAAATGGAGAAACAGTACTCTCAGATCCAATGAGATTTCCTGGGCATCTGGTAGACATGCACACATTTGCATCTATACCTCTTTGTGGAGAAATTTGCAGTCTTGCAGACTGCAAGATGTTGGCCTCTCTGTTCAGAAGAACATCGCAGATTCCCCCACCACAAATCAAAAAGTGGATGCTCCAGCCACCAAGATACAATTTTGAAGTCAAGAATAGGCCAAGAACTAACAACTGTTCTGATTAACTTTCAAGGCACCCCATGAAAGGCTGTTCAAAACCACCAAAGCATACAATGCACAGCCTTCCCGAGAGCCCTCTCCCTAGATAAAACTGTAATCCCAAGGGCTTTAACAGTGTGTTAGTCTACCAAGGCCATCGGGGAATGCAAAAACAAAAGCCATTTGCAAGGGTTCCGCCTTGTTTCCTCAAGGGGAGAGACTCACAGATTAAGCAATCATGCCATGCATTCTATATCAGGTGGTCATCGCACAAAACTCGACAGCCCCCAGTCATTACAAAAGGGACCAGACCGGAACCTTGGGAGAGGATGAGTGTAGGTCTCTGTACTCTGCCGGATGGACAGCTGCTTGTTCTCATGAACCACTGCTCAAAGTACCAGGCAATTGAAACAGTCGAGTCTACAGCTTTTGACAAAATAAAACTTAAACTAAAAAAGATCTGTGTGACCAACAGACTTCGATTCCACCTCAAGAGTGATCATAGACCACTTTGGCAAGATTTCAATGAATACCTGCAAGAGTTGGTGACCGCCATCACAAAAAAAACCTTTGATGGCTACAGGCGAATGGAGAGGTTGAACGCTTCATGCACACGCTGAATAAGACATTGTACTTAGCTACGGAGAGGGATGATGCTGTTAAATGGGCACTTCACAATGTCCTATGAGCATTCTGGAACATTCTACATTCCTCCGCAAATTAGTCCAGAAAGCCCAGAAACATCATCCCTACTCCCCCAAGGTGGGAGGGGGTGCTATCCCCAACTGACCATGATCTTCTACCAACAGGGTTAAAAGAGCAACAGTGACGAGGCAGCAGGATGCAAATGGACCATGTTGGGGACAATGTGTTGGTCATGGAAACTGAGGTAGCAAGTTCAAGTTGCCGCGGTATGAATGGGCCCCGTGGGTGGCGACTGACATAAAGGCAACTAGGAGTAAGTCACTCAGAAGGTGTCCATGTTTAAAAGAATACTGTTGATGGAGAGTGCGAGGGATTTGCAAAAACAGAGAGCAAGCGTTAGCAAATAAATCAGAGAGTCGAAATGGATTTTGCATCATTACTACCAACCTTCCCTTTCAGAGCATGCGTTTCTTCATTGTGTCCCCTATCTTACCGCACCAGGCAGTGCTTAATTTGAGCCGGGGCTTTCCTGTTGGTAAGCACCGGCACTTAATTTGTTTCCGGTGCTCACCGCCGGCACCTAATTGTCAACACCACCATACTTAGAACAGTCCACCACATGGTGGCAATGCTCATCTAATTTAGAGATGAGCAGAACAACGGTTGTTTATGAATACAATATACATTAAAATTGCCAATACATTCCTCCCCAGTCATTCCTTTAGCTTTGGGGACATAGAATAATTTGAACTGTTACATTTACATGCAAGAGAGATGGCTAATAAATGTTTTGGCAGCGATGACAAGGGTGATGAGTTGTGCAAGCTGCAGTGGCCTCCTGGTCAGGGCCCTGGCACTTAATATTTTACAAATTAAGCATTGCCGCACCCACACCTTCTCACGGCACCACAGCAGGCGGGCAACTAGAGCCAAATTTCGGGGGGGGGGGCTGAAAAATATTTCGGGGGGGGGGCTAATTCTTCCAACCACAGACAGAGAAGAATGGGTGTATGAATGGGTGTGAGAATGGGTTAACACAACAAAAGCCTTATTTACAATTAATGCTCTTTTAGAGACCTGTTAAGTATTCGGGTGCGGCTGCAATTAGATCGTCGCCAGCCCGCGAAGACGTGTCAGCCCGGGCTGACACACACGACGGGGAGGGGGGGGGGGTGAAGCCCCATGAGCCCAATGGGTGTTGCGCGCCTGCACCACAGTGTGTCACACATCATCAGCTCATTCCACGGTCACCTGCTGAAGATCACACATGGCAGGCAAAATGGCCTGGAAACCAATGCAAAGAGGGGATTTCCAGCTCTCTGTCCAGACTTTGAATAGCCGATGTCCATTAAGGGGTGTGAAAGCACCCCAAGATATTGACAACCACCCCAGTAAGCTTTTTTTGGTGGCGGGGTTTTGGTGGTGTCTCATGTATTTCTCGACATGAGGGCCCCCTCCTTCCTCACATGATGATTTATATATATATATATATATATATATATATATATATATATATATATATATATATATATATATATATATATATATATATATATATATATATATATATATATATATATATATATATGACGCCTCATGGGACACACACATATATATATATATTTTTTTTTTTTGTTTATTTTTTTTATTTTAGAGGCCTCATGGGCAAGCTGCAATGGTGGAACTCTCCAGCCGACCCATCAGGTGCCTAGAAACGTCTCTGGAACTCAGTTGTTTACAGTGGAAGCCAGGCTGCGCAGACTTCAGCAGGCACGCTCCCCTCGCCCCATCTCCAAACGCCTGACGCCCATGGAGCGCCATCTGCCCGTGGCTTCACGTCGAGTTTTACTAGCCGACCCTCTGCGGCGCTGGCGTTGAACCGCAAACCAGCAGCACCGTCTCCGTGCCCCCTCACCTCCCCCCCTTGAGATTCCCTGTCGACTTTTATGGTCTTTAAGGACCTCGGCATGGGTTTGTAATTATGCTGCATGTAGGCGGCGCGCCGTTAACATCACTGGTAATTTGTTTTAATCGTTTTTATATAATCCTCGCTAGCGACCTCATGTTTTTGTTTTGCATCTGTTATGCTTCTGACTCAAACTGTAATGCTCGGTGGCGCCGAGCCAAGCGCCGCGAAGGACTGGCGCGCCTCCAACCGCGCCACTGCGGAACCCAGAGCACAGCCCTGTAATTCCAAGCAGCGAAATGTGGCAGATCGCTGTTATTAATAACAAGAGCTCTCGTTCTGCCAGCCGACAGCATTAAAATATCAAATTACCGGGGGAAGGGAGCTTGTAATTTTTGGTGCACTCCCCGCCCACGCGATGGCTCGTAATATCTGGAATTAAGGCCCCCTAGGAGATGCTTTATGACAGGGCCGTCTACACATGCCAAAGCAGCCGAGGGACAACTGTTATTACAAAGTGCCTCTTCCAGATCTGGGCCGGCGCGCTTCCAGGCACTTAATGCCGTTCTTAAAAACAGATGGCGGGCAAACAAAGGCCACGTGCGGTACTGTAGGGGAGGGGAGAGAAGAAAGCACAAGTCAGGACCGGTGTAATGGCCAAGGTCCCACGCTTAACCAGGCAAGAGAGTTAGTTATTACTTTCCTGCACAATAATGCGGCACGAAAAGACAAATTATGTGGTATCATGCGGCGCATTTTGTGATAATATTATGTCATATGTAATTTTTTTACATACGCTAACACTATCTATGCAAAGGTTTCGCCTCAGTAGTGCATAACATGTAATTGTATCTTGGCTCTGAATAACAGATGTTTATTGTTACCCAACACAGTAGTACTCACTTTATCGACCTCAGAAGGATGAAAGGCTGAGTGGCCCCAGGATATGAACCTGTGGCCATGAGCTCAAACACAGGCTCCTACAGCGGGCACTTAAATCCACTAAGCCACCAGACCCAGTAAGTACCAGTTTGACACCCCCAAATATTGCAAAAAGCACCAGACATGTGACCAAACAACCTTTGCGACGGACCGGCTACGGCACAGCAACATGTGTTGCCTCAAGTTTAGTAGCTTTTGGTCCTTTTTAAACGGAAATACGTTTTATTTCCCTAAAATCTCCAGATTATGCAACAGATGATGGATTTTGTAGCAAATATGGGAAATCCACAGCAATGTAGAAAATACAGCGGCCGTAAAATGCATAATGTCAGTGGCCTTGTCTTTAGGGACTTAAGTAACGTGTTAATACATGCCTTCGGCAGGGCCGGACTGGCTACCGGGCAGTTGTGTGTGCTGCCGAGCTAGTGGCTAATTTCTCTGTGGTGGGGGCTTATTTAGTTGATGGGGACCTGCGTGCGATTTGAAATAAATAAAGCAAAACGAATTTCGTTTTGCACACGCAGGTCCCCATCAACGAAATAAGCCCCCAGCACGGCAGCACACACAACTGCCCGGTAGCCAGGCAGTTGGCCTTCGGTCTCCAAGTTGATCGTAGGAGGAGAAATGGTCTCTTAGTAATGGTTTTAGATTGATCAAGTTGCAGGAGTCTCCCCTGCGGGTGTCTGGCACCCCTATACCAGCTCTGAGAGCTGTTTACGGAATACCATAGAAATCAGTTGAAGACATTTCTAAGTAGCTTAGGAGTGTGGTGATACACTATTCATTTTCTTTACAAACCCCATCTAACTAATATGATCTCCCAAATAACACTATCTATACTCTATCCTCCTCTGTCCCTCCTTTATCATATTCAAACAAGAGAAACACTTGTCCACTGCTCAAATGAACAACTTGTATGTCCCTATACTAATCCACCTTTAATCCTTTAGGTTCAGGAATGGCAAGATACTCACCGAAAAGTGCTTCAACACCTCGTCAGTGGTATTAAGAGCTATATAAATACAATTACAATCACAAGAAAAATTACAGTTACACTTGTTCCAATTTTAGTAATTTCTTTGGGGTTACAGGGATGCTTTTGAGACTGTTTTCAAAGCCTATAGGAACCACAACGTTGTCACAGTGTGCCCGCCACTGCTAGGGGAGCGAACTGACTTCAGACGATACCCTCACATGCGAAAGGGGGTGTGGGGGAGTTCTACGACTACAGGTTTTGTGTTTTCATGACATTCTTAATGGTAAAGGTAGATCTTTCTATAGAGCTCGTCAACTTAAGCGATGTTGTCTGTGTCCCGGTCAGACAGTACTCTTGCCACCTTTTCTGAATCCCTCGGTACCTGATGCCCCTACAGAGGTGACAGTATGGGTTAAACTGTATCCGGGCTTGACCAAGATTGTAAAAGGGCCTTTCAAGCTCCACCTCAGCTGTGCACACTCCTGTATGGTGAGGCCTTCTTCCTTCAGAATACTGGGTTTAAATCTTAGTCTGGATACAGTCTAGAAGATTTGACCTTTTCTTCCTCAGCGTAAACAAGCTGGACTTCTCATATCTGTGATCAAAGCCTCTGTGCAGCTTGGCCTTTCAGAGATAAAACTTAAGAAACTTCAGAAACTCCAGAAAATGGTGGCACAGCTTGTCTACTGGCTTTGTAAATACGATCGCTCCTCTATGGCGCGTTGCTATCTGCGTTGACTCCCGATCATGCAGGACACAGTCTTTAAAGTAATGCGCCTTGTGTGGTGACCCTGTTATTGTACCAGCCCAAGACTCTTGTCCAAGCGCCTCTTGAATCACATTCCTGTGAAAGCGCCTGGATCAGGATAGTTACCTCTGCTACGCTCTCCATGGCATGGCACAACAAAGGGCCCTGTGGAGGAAGGACATGGAGGGTTCTGAGCAATAAGCTCTGGAATGGTTTCCCTGGCATCTCCTATAAATTACTGATCATACCCTCTTCTAGGAAAAGCCAAAACACACCTCAGTTGTTAACCCCTTCACAGCTGGGCAAATTCCCCTGCTGGACTGGTTGGCGGGGGTGGGGGGCGCGCACAGCGCGCCCGTGCTCATGACGAGCTCAGCTCATCATGCAGCACAGTGCACGTGTGCTCATGACGAGCTGAGCTCGTCATGACCACACCCATTTCTTTAGAACGCTCGCACAGCAGGGGAATTATCCCAGCATGCAAGCGTTTTAAAGGTCATGACGAGCTCAGCTCGTCATGCAGCACAGTGCTCGTGTGCTCATGACGAGCTGAGCTCGCCATGACCACACCCGTTTCTTTAGAACGCTCGCACAGCAGGGGAATTATCCCAGCATGCGAGCGTTTTAAAGGTCATGACGAGCTCAGCTCGTCATGCAGCACAGTGCTCGTGTGCTCATGACGAGCTGAGCTCGCCATGACCACACCCGTTTCTTTAGAACGCTCGCACAGCAGTGGAATTATCCCAGCATGCGAGCGTTTTAAAGGTCATGACGAGCTCAGCTCGTCAAGAGCACACTAGCACCGTGGCTGATGACGAGCTGAGCTTGTCATGAGACTCGAAGGGGTTAATGTGATCTGCTAGCCTTGTCTCTTTCTTGACCATTGTGACTGTCTTAACACCATGATTCCCTCTGGAGACTGCATGTGCTTCATAACTTAACAAATGGAGGAATAAATGCCGAGTGACAGCCCAACGTCACTGGGAAGATGTTGGGGAAGTTATTGCCATCAGGCACTAGAGCTACACGCTGTCCTCGTAGAGGTTGTTAGTGCTGCAGAAGCATGGATGGACCATGTTACACATGGTATTTATTTAAATAGGTAACCTACTGTGTTGTCGTTAATAAAATAAGAATACAGTTTTGCTCAGTAATATGTGGCCTCTGTAACTTATCTAAGTGGTGCCCCATCACTGTGTGGTTTCACTGTCTTGCTCTGCCACCCAGAGTGGCACCATCACTTGCTCAGTGCATGAGAGGTGGCCATCCTCTAATGGTTGGTCATGGGTGGGTACTAATGTGGACAATAACCTTGCTAGAGTTTGAAGGAACGACACTGTGACTTTGTGGTTCTTTGCCAATGATAGTGGCTGAGAACCATGTGACTCCTGTGACTTGAGTCTCGGTCCTGACAGTCCAGGTTGTGGCATCTCTGAGATGAGGAAGCTACAAGGGTTGTATGTCAGAATTTCACACACAAAGATATTGTACTTCAAATGCACGGTAGCTGGAATATCAGCTCCCAAAATCCCCTGAAATTAAAAGTATATTGATAAGTATAGTTTTACTATTCTTAACTCCACAGCTGCATACCTTGAAGATGTATATTTTGTCAAAGTACAAGTAGGCGAAAGTTAGTATTGTGAATCTATACTTACCCATACATACTTATTTTCACCATATTGTTGCTTCAAAATTCTGGCTATAATATAATTGTAGCTCGATATTTAAAACTCCATATTCAGGTAGTGTACCATTCCCAGACATCCAGGTTTCACCGGATGGCTAACTATTGAGTGAGTGCCAGATCGGTACACGCGATTGTGCTTCCCATGAGACTTGTCAGAGCCTGAGCACAAAAAACACCCCACGAGAGGGGAAACATCCATTGCAACACAGTCATTACAACGACCTACCTTTACAACGCAGCTGTTAAAACGTAGCTGCCTGTACATCACATGCCATTCCAATGCATGCCATTACAACGCATGTCACTACAACTCATGCCATTACAGCGTATACCATTACAACGCATGCCATTACAACACATTCCAAGGGGTTTTGGAGTACATGGGAATAGTAATTTTTACCCCTACACTATCCAACACTTAGTAATTTTTATCCCTACACTGTCCAACGCCTACCCTACTATTGCCCTAAAAGTATTATGCGTTGTAATGGTATGGGTTGTAATGGTATGCGTTGTAATGGTAGTTTTTATAAATATATTGTAATGCCATGCATTGTAAAATCATGCGATGTAATGGTAGTTGCGATGTAAAGACAATGGGGCCGATTCACAGAACTAACTTAAGACAAAATCCTAAACTTACTACTTTTGGTATTCACAGAAGTTAGGATTTTGTCTTAAGTTTGTCTTAAGACAAACTTAAGACAGACTTAAGATATACTTAAGACAAAATCCTAACTTAAGTCTGTCTTAAGTCTGTCTTAAGTTGGTCTTAATATTTCTGTGAAAACTGGCCTAAACACCGGGTTATGTGTATATTTCCTAAATATTATCACACATTGTTACTCAATAGATTGAAGAAAACAGTGATATGTGGATTTATAAAACTTCTTTTTAATTGTCTTTTTTTCTTTTTCTCACAAGTATTATATTGTTTATTTCTTTTTTTTGACAATTCGTACACTTTTTTTTAACAATAATTCATAAAAATTCTACACATAAATATGCACCTAATTACAATAGTTTATAATACATGTTCTGATACATATGTCAACAATTGATTTTTATCGCCAAATACAAAACCGAATCTGAATCCTACGCGTCAGACTTAAGACAAAATCCTAACTTCTGTGAATACCAAAAGTAGTAAGCTTAGGATTTTGTCTTAAGTTAGTTCTGTGAATCGGGCCCTGTGTTGTAAAAGCATGCGTTGTAATTGTATGCGTTGTAACATCATATATGCCACGAGTGGCATAAGATATGGGGGACATTGTGAGCCATTCTCAGCTGCATCATGTTCTGCGGGTGCCAGGGAAGTATATTAGTAGAAACACGGGGTCTACCTGAACATGCGCGGCACAGAGGCCAAGAAGCTGAAGGTGACTACATAGACGTCCACCAGCGCAAGAGTTTTTTGAGGAGGATTTTGCCAGGCGGACCTGCTTTGGAAATTCTCCACCACAAAGGGAATCACTCAACCCATAAGAATTGGCCCTGAGGTGGGCTTCCAGAGAAGCGAGGGATCTGGCTTGCGCTGGGGTTCTGATGTCAGCTTCTATAGTGTCAGGAAGAAAGCTGAGCTGGTGCGATAGGAGCACTATGGACGGTCTCCTAGTTAATAGCCTGTTGGACCTCTGCAATCTTTGAAGAAAAAGACTGAGATGTCCCCACACAGTGATTGTGACTGCGTGGTGGTGAGGGTGTGACAGTGATTGTGACTGCGTGGTGGTGAGGGTGTGACAGTGGTTGTGACTGCGTGATGGTGAGGGTGACAGTGATTTTGATGGTGTGATGGTGAGGGGGATGACAGCCGCTTAAAAGAGATGTCATGACATGTGCTAGAATTGGAAAAAACCTATTCCAAGAACTCGTAAACTGGGGGTCAAGGTGTGGTAGGGAAATTGGTGGTCACAAGGTACCCGACTCACGAAAAGCAGAGTCTGACAGTCAACTTATACATTTATTTATTTTAATCTCTGCCACAAATCAATTGGCAACAAGCACATAATGTGAGAGTCAATCTGTTCTTGCTTACTTAATTGGTCACAACAGGCTGCATTTTAAAATGTCTTACAGGAGTAAGACACCTGCTGCAGACATCTTTGTGAATTCAGCAATTTTCAGGGGGTAACAGTAATAGTAACATAACACTGGTGGTTAATATATTTGCTGGAGAGATCTGTGTTTTGTCTATTCACAGTTTTGACTTAATAAAGTGGCATAAAGGGGTTTTGATGTGCCTCTGCAAATCTCATCACGTAACATCCACAGCACAGATTTGTATTTTATGTAAGAAGGTAAGTGAGGGCACACGTTAGGGGAAGAACTACGCTCCCCAGGAGACATTGGGGTGAGCGCTGCACCACCGCCACGCCCTGACCTCAACTGCAGACCACCTCTCGCGTCTCCCGCTTCGCGGGAGACGCTCGCAGCTTCAAAACCGGATCCTGTGGCAGGCAACAGCGGGGCACTCGTCAGGGAAAGAACTACGCTCCCCAGGAGACATTGGAGCGAGCGCTGCACCACCTGACATCACCTGCAGACCACCTCTCGCGTCTCCCACTTCGCGGGAGACGCTCGCAGCTTCAAAACCGGATCCTGTGGCAGGCAACAGCGGGGCACACGTCAGGGGAAGAACTACGCTCCACAGGAGACATTGGGGTGAGCGCTGCACCACCGCCACGCCCTGACCTCACCTGCAGACCACCTCTCGCGTCTCCCGCTTAGCGGGAGACGCTCGCAGCTTCAAAACCGGATCCTGTGGCAGGCAACAGCGGGGCACATGTCAGGGGAAGAACTACGCTCCCCAGAGAGACATTGGGGCAAGCGCCGCACCACTGCCACGCCCTGACCTCACCTGCAGACCACCTCTCGCGTTTCCCGCTTTGCGGGAGACGCTTGCAGCTTCAAAACCGGATCCTGTGGCAGGCAACAGTGGGGCACACGTCAGGGGAAGAACTACGCTCCCCAGGAGACATTAGGGCGAGCGCTGCACCACCGCCACGCCCTGACCGCAGTGGGCGTATTTAATTAGCCCCTCAATCCTGTCCCACGGGACGCTTGCGGACGCACGCCGAGCTAAGTCCGGGCAAAGGGCGGGCCATCTGTGGCCATCAGGGGCCAGAAGAGGCCGGGTCGGGCCACCTCCTTAACAACGTGATTCTGAGTCATGGGTAAGTGGAAATTATGGTTTTAATCAAAATAAGACTAGCTCATAGTTTAGAAATTAAATAAAGAGACTCAAGTATGTTTCGTCATGGGGTGAGAACACCTGGTGAGTGTGTTCAGAAAGCCCTCACCCACCAACCTAGTTGGTGGCATGCTTCATCATCGGGCCCACCCAGTGACACCTAGCGTGTCCCGGGTGTGCTTCGACGCCTGATTACAGCGGAGCAGGTATATTGCTGAGTGTGCAGTGAAGAGTGTTATGAAAGTGATGTTTAAAACGGCTAGGCGGGGGTCCCAGTACCCGAGGGTAAATTAAACTTTAATACCTGGGCCTCCGTCAGCGGTTAAAAATAAGGCTGTTGGATGTTAGAGGCGAGTTACGACCTCCCACATCCAGTGGGTCAACATGTTTCAGCCAGTGCCTTATGTATATGCTGGCTTTCTTCAGGACCTATTAAAAAGTGGGTGCAGTTAAACTAGTGGGTGTGTGGTTCAGACTATGTGTCTACACGCCCTAAGGTGTTTATCTATGTGTGAGAGGGGGGCTTCCCTTCTCAAGAACACCTGTACATGTAACATGTATGGACAGAGACAAAACATACAGGGAAAAAGAGAGTCACTCGGTTGTATGGTATTAGACACATCCGATTGCCGTCACTAAAGCGGTTGGGGTGTAGGCTATAGGAGGCTAGGGTGTAATGGTATTGGTGGTACCATTAAGTGAGGATCGCACATGTAAATCGAGCGTGAAGTGGCTAAAACACGGAAATCACATAAACTGTGCATATGTGTACAGCGGCGCAAGAAACCGTTCTTACGCTAGTTTTAGCAAGTTTTTGCCTCAAGGTTGAGAGGTGGCAGGGGGTTGACCCTATAAAGAATAGAAGAGGTTGGACCACAATGATTAGGGAGACCTGTAGGGAAGAAAGAAAGCGCTTACCCATGGTAGTGGTGGTTGTTTCTCATACTCACAGCATTTCTGGGCAGAGCCTGCTCTGGACCTGTAGTGCCTCCTTCGCATACCGGTAAGTAATGGCCGTTTGTGCTGGGTCTTAAATACTATAGGTAATTGGATAACCATGTGCACCTGCAGGTTGGAGGTAAGAGTAGAAAGACTCGGATAGCCGAGTCATGGTACCGGAGAGGGCCCTCGCGTACTGTCAGCGCATGCGCAGTGCTCGCGTGTTCGAGGACGCATGCGCGGGTAGTGTCTTGATCGCGCATGCGCAATGGCGTGAGACCACTGGGCTATGTGGTCCATGCGCGGAGGGATAGTGTGCCAAATGCGCGCATGCGTCGCGCAGGTCATAGAGCGTGACTTACTATTGACCAAGACGGGACAGTCTGATCAATTTGTGTGCATGCACTATACGTAGAGTCACGGAATTACGATTTTTGTAGACCAACATTACAATTTAGGCGAAGTTGTACGTGTGCATCATAAAGGGGAATGCGATTATGGTGCATCATGTGGCCATGGTACAGGGTAAAATATAATGCCTAACCATGGCAAGCGGTCAGGGGGGCAACAGTTACTCGCTATACTCAGAACTGGGGGCTCTACCTCAGGGAGGTATGTCACCAGGGGACAGGTAACTGGTTCAGTTTGTGCAATATGGTAGGTCATTGATATGCCAAGGAGTTCCAGGGAATGGCATCGTTAAGGCCCTGACTCGCTGTTGAAAGGCGATATATCCATCGTTGTTCTTTGTTCAGTAGTCGTTTGTCATTATCCATTGTGCTTTCTGGAACTTGCTCAATGACCGTCCAGGTTAGATCATTGGGGGTGTGGCAGTGGGTAATGAAGTGGTTAGTCAGTTTGCTAATGTTTTTCTTGCATCTTATAGTGCTGCGGTGTTCTGTTATTCTGGTCTTGATTTTCCGTGTCGTCATTCCGACATAGCGTAGACCGCATGTGCAAGTCACCAGGTATATCAAGTTGCGAGAGTTACAATTGGTGTGGCTCCGTTGAGTCCAGACCTTGTTCGGCTCCAAGTCCAGGGTTTTGGTGTGCATGGTGAGGTGACATACACTACAATCGTTGCAGGGGTAATGCCCAGTGACCTTGGGGAGGCCCCATGCGTTCAGAATAGTGTTGGTGGGTTGTTCCGGAGGTTGTCTTGGGCGGGTGTTGACCAGGCGATCTTTCAGGTTATTGCATCGTTTGTATGCGAATCTCGGAATATCCCATTTCCTTTGTCCGGAGTTGATTATTTTCCAATGTTTTCTGATGATTTTAGTGACTTTGTTGGACGCCGTGTTGTAGGTGGTAACACAGGTGATGGGTTGGTTGTCTTGGTATTTGACGACAGTCTCGAGTAAGGCTTCGCGATTCTGGTTCCTTGCTCTCTTCTGTGTTTTCTTGATAATGGCTTTGGGGTAGCCTCGGTGTTCCAGTTTAGTGGCCAGTTCCGTGGATTGCCTCTTGTAATCCGCAATGTCGGTACAGTTCCTGCGTATGCGTAAAAACTGTCCGTAGGGCAGGTTCTCTCGAAGTGAACGTGGGTGAAAGCTTGTGAAGTCAAGCAGTGAGTTCCTCGCAGTAGGTTTGTAATAGGTTGTCGTGGCCAGGGTCCCGTCCTTGGCTGTGATGTCCAGATCTAGGAAGGGTAGTTGGTTGTTGCTGGCCGTGCAGGTGAATTTGAGGTATGGGTCCTTATTGTTAAGCCAGGTCATGAATCTGTCTAGGTCAGTCTGCGATCCCTGCCAGACCACCAGAATGTCATCTATATACCTGCATAAATTGATTACGGGATAAATGCACTGCTTATTTCTGATTGTAATTTATTCGATTGTTTGCCAAGTTTGTCGGTGCACCAGAAGGCAACGTCGAGAGTCCAACGACATTCAAAATACAACTCAAAAAGTGGGTCTAGAGATGCTCTAGAACCATCCCTTCATGGGCACTCGTATAGTTGTCTCCGTTTATAAGAAGACTTCCACTCTGAAGTTCAATTCAAATGTTAAATGTTTAATTTCAGTCACATTGTCATGATGACAATGTCTGAAACTTAATAAGTCGACAATAATCATGTAAATGTTGAAAGCAATCGAAGAAAACTAATGAACTCTATTGAATGTGACTGAAATTAAACATTTAACATTTGAATTGAACTTCAGAGTGGAAGTCTTCTTATAAACGGAGACAACTATTCGAGTGCCCATGAAGGGATGGTTCTAGAGCATCTCTAGACCCACTTTTTGAGATCTATATACCTGCGCCAGGTCAGGATATGATGGATGAAGGGATTGGTATCTGTGGCAATGTAGGACTCCTCAAAGTGGTGAACATACAGACCCGCTATGCTTGGGGCGAAAACACTGCCCATAGACGTCCCATTTGTTTGTAGGTAAAGGGTGCCCTCGTATTCAAAATAATTCTCTTTAAGGGCTAGGGTTGCACACGCCATCACAAAGTCTCTTGAAGTATGGTGTGGCCAAGGGGCTGCCGCGAGGATGTCTTGGAGTACAGACAGGGTTGCATCTTGGGGGAGGCTCGTGTACAGGCTCTCCACGTCCAATCCCACTAGTAGTTGTGTATTTGGGTTGAACTCCTTATTGTTTATGACCTGTAACAGGTGTTTGGTATCTTTTATATACGTGGGTGTTTTTTGCACTAGGGGGTTAAGGAAGAAGTCACAGTACCGTGACAGTGGTTCTAGTAAAGAGTTTATGCCCGATACGATGGGTCTACCAGGAGGGGGGTGGACGCCCTTATGTACTTTCGGTACTGTATAAAAGTATGGGATCCTGGTATGTTGGGGGCATAGGTAATCTGCCTCCTGCTTGGAAATGTGTTCAGCATCTGCTGCCCTTTTGACTAGAGCGTGGATCTTAGTCCGTAATTCTTCCGTTGGGTCATGTTCCAGTCTGCGGTAATTCCTGTTGTCGCTCAGTAATCAACAACATTCAGTGTCGTAGTCTTGTTTGTCTTGTAAGACAATGCCTCCCCCTTTGTCCGCTGGTTTGATGACAAGCGTGGGGATGTTTTGTAGGCGTTGTATCGTCTTCCTGTCTTCCCAGGACAGGTTATTGAAATGGTTGGTTGGGTTGAGTCGCTCTACATCATTGTACACAGCCTGTTCAAATGTCGTGATTTCAGGTGGGATGGTAGAGGGGGGTGGCACAAATGTGGATTTCGGTCGGAGGCCAGTGACATTAGGGTTATCATTGAATTGCTCTGTTTCCGGCGTTGGTTTCTCAAAAAAGGATTTTAATTTGAGTTTCCTAAAGAATTGGGCCAATTCCACGTGTAACTTGAATTTGTCAAGTTTTGTGGTTGGGACAAACGATAAGCCTAAGTGGAAATTACACACTTTCCAAGAGCAGGGGGGAGGCGAGGCGAAAGTCCCAATGAAGTCTGCTTCTATTATTTCTTATTTGACTTCAGCAGTGGAGGTCCTGTCTTCAGAAATTGAATCTGCTGAGAGAGAACTTGGGCTGGCATCAAATAGTGAGCGTGATGTTGAACCCGACTGTCCAGATGATGTTCAGAAAAACCACGTTCCCCTGGAACCCAGTGTAATTATTAATCGCCCAAACGGTGCACAGGTAACAAAACCTGTTAGACATGAGGATAGCGCACAACAAACTACAAGTAATCTCCCAAGCTTGTCCCTGAACATTAAAGGGCAGCCTAAAAAACCAAGTCCCGTGCTTAAGAACCCCCCGAAGAAAACAAACAAACGGGATAAAGACACCAAAAATAATGCATCAAACACTGGTTCTAATTTATCTAATTTAACAGAGTTCAATGTATGGGACATGGTAGAAGAAATATTCTCTACTCGACTGGAGCAGGCGCTATCTAATATTGCTAAGGACATTATTGACACTTTGAATACCTGTGTTTCTGATCTACTAGGGAAATGTGAGCGAATTAACACGTTTTTAAGTCAGCACGAGTGTACCCCTAGACAGGCTCAACAATTTATTCAATCAACTAAGCATCCTGTAGTGTGTACAAAGGAAAATGTAGTACAAGGCAACAGGTTATTACTAGAAGCTCCCCAACTGGTTAAAGTTCCTATATTTAAGTCTGTTATACCTAGGGACCGGAGAGATCTTAACGGGGGTGGGGAACCATACTCTAGCATAGTAAGTAATCCTGAGACCCCAAGTATTTTGGCCCTTAACGATCAAAGGGGTTTAGTAACTGGCGATCACCCCGGAGGCAAAACTGTACCCCAACCTAACATTAACCTTCCAACAGAAGCAGCCCCATTGGTGATTTTTTTGGTTGGGGTTCCCCCACTAAAAGAGGGAGAGGCTGAATCTCCTGATGGCCTTCTCGCTGTCACAAAGAAATGGTGTGATCATAATTGCTCAGGTGACAGTAATATTTCCCCAAACATCATAATGGTAAGCCGCGTTGGTTGGCTTGGGAGAACTGAAAAGAGGGCCAAAGGGGATTGTGTTATTGTCAACTTCAACAACCCTCTTGATGACCCCCTAATGTTATGGAATGGGTCGGATATGAAGAAAGAGGAAGGCAACATTAGGGCAGTCCCTTTGGGATTTTTCTATCCTTGCCCTAGTTGGCGAACCACAGAGACAAAACCCTACCCGCAGTATTCAAAGGGAAGACGAGGTTGGCAGCCATCCAACTCTATAAAAAGGGTTCCCCTAGTGACGGGGGGCAGTCCAGGAGCAATTCCCTTAAATAAACCACATAACACCCAGCCAGGTCACCTCGATGGAGGACTCCCTCGTTTTAGCAAATAGGTTTTCCCCATTATCCCGTCTAAATGAGAACGATTGACTAGGGACATTTCACACAACCCCACGACAACACCCCTATGAGCCAGATACCATCATAAAGGCAGATCCCAACTTTAGGCTACTGAGTTGGAATATTGCAGGGCTAAGGTCAAAAAGGGGAGACCAAAATTGGCTTAAACTCATTAGTGCTAATGATGTTATAGCATTGCAAGAGACTTGGGACCAGTATAAAACATTTGGGTGGATGGTTTTAAATCTTACTTCCAGCCACCACGTCCATCCGCTTCGGGGAGAGCTAAGGGAGGATTGCTGTTCCTCCTTTCAGTGAGTCTTAAGGGGTAGTAAAGACTCTAGATTCTGTCTCTCCTAACTGTCTAATAGTTGAGATTACCTCCGAGACTAATGGGAAAACTTTGTTAATTAATTTCCATAATTCCGGGGAGAGTGAGTATTGCAATGAACACTTGTGTTTTTTAACTCAGTTTATTGAAAATTATAAAGCTCAACATACCACTTTCATCGATATTATTCTCCTGGGAGATTTTAATATTCATCCTTGCAATTTCAACTGCCAAATTAATGAAATTCATGGCCCTTCTTTTGCGTCATCTCCACATTTTGAACATGCACAGAAGGGAGTGGCTCTTGAGGACCTTTTATCACGTGCAGATCTTTACGAGCCAAGTTTCTTTGATAGAAGCGAGAGGGTAGTAACTTTTAAATATAGGGAAAGTGAATCGATTCTCGATTATATCTTCCTATCCAATGCCCTGCTAGGACATGTAATCTTTTACAATGCAGTTAGTTCCCCATTTAGTGACCATAATCCTGTCAACCTGGTGTTGGATGCAGGATTTTCCCGTGCTGATCCCGTAAACAACGCCAGGGGTCCAATAAGCGTGATCACTAGTGACCAAGGGAGGAGGTTGAAATGGGCAAAAATTGTCCCAGAGCAGTTTTTAGACAATCTTTGCGCAAAGATGAGGGAAGATATTGGGAAATGTGTTGACGGTACCACTCCGGTGGGGGCAACCATCTTAGCTGAAGCAATCTGTAATCAGGTTGCTATTGATCTAACTGTTACTGCTAGACCTACACGTAAACAAGGGAAAGATGGTTCGACACGGTATGCTCCAGAGCACATCGAAATCTAATGAAATCGCTGAAGGTTTTACAGAGGGATAACGTCCTTATAGCTAGATATAGAAAGGAATACCAATTAAGTATACAACTGCGTAAAAATGAAATTAAATCAGATGCATGGGACAGTTTGATGTCAAACATAGTTTTAAATGGTAGCTCTAAGTTCTGGGCTATTGTTAACAGTCCACTATTAACAGGTGAGGATAATGAAAAGCTCAAAACTAATATCCCAGAGGAAGAATGGGTGAAACACTTTGAAACTATATATGCGAGCAATGAGGTGTTCGACCCTTTTATACCACCTGTTGGCATTTCACCTGAATCTAATTTAGTGTTTATAGAGGCGGATGTGGAAAGAGCAATAAAAGACTCCGCTATTAACAAGGTGCCAGGTCCTGATGGTGTCCCTGTCGATCTATATAAGGGAAATGTCAAACTTTGGGCTACAATTTTTTTTTTTTTTTTAAATTTGTTTTTATTGTTGCATCACAATCTCAAATTCAGTCTCACAATCAGTACGACGAGTGGCGTCAACATTCCGCCAACTGTCATTCGGCTCGCAACATTTTCATTTATTGCAACTAACAACGATAACATCCAGGTGTGTACCATGGTTTTTCAGAAACGTATTTTGTACACATTACCATCTATGCAGTGCATGTCTGCCCCCTCATTCCTCCCCCCACAAATAGTCGCCTAATCTCTTATGCCTAAGGGACTTTGGAGATCCAGTATGCCCGTGTCCATCCCTTCTTGTTCCCCCCTCATGCCCGGTCTCCTTCTACATCCTCATCTTCCTCTGAGCTATCCCCCTCCTCCTCTTCCGGCAATGGGTCACACAGCTCCCCTCTATATGTATTCCACGGTAACCATATTTTGTTCCATTTACGTGGATTCCCCCTCTGTTGGTATATCGCCCGTTCCGTCAACATGATCATGTCCATATTTTTACTCCACTGTGCCAAGGTCGGTGTCTCTGCCACTCCCCATTTCTGTGCTATATCCCGTTTTGCTAGCATCATCCCTATGACCACCCATAGTCGCCCTTGTGGCGAAAGGTCTGTCGGGCCCCACACATTCAGCAAACAAATTCTAGGGTCTGGAGTGAACGGGAGTTGCAAAGTCTGGGCGACCGTACGTGCCACTCGCTTCCAGTAGTTTGCTATACACGGACAGGACCACAGGGTGTGAAACAATGTGCCCTCCTCCCCACAGTTTCGTAAGCAATATGGGTGGTCTGCCCTCTGGAATTTGTGGAGTGTGGTGCGCGTGTAGTATGCTCTGTGTAGTATCTTGAATTGTACCAGACGGAATCTTGCTGAGATTCCCGCCTCTCTAGGTGATGCCATTGCGGCATTCCAATTTGTCTCATCTAGGTCCCCAACATCATCCTCCCATTTCTCTTTCAATTGTTGTAGGGGGTCAGGCAAGTTATTGATCAACTTGCGATATGGGAGGTGGCGCTGGCTTCCATGTAATCAGTGAGTAGTCGGTCTTCCAAGGGGGCAGATTCCGGGACGTCAGTTCCCGGTGTTAATACTGCTAATAATGCGTGCCTAATCTGAATGTAGCGGTATGTCTCCGTGATGTTCAGCTCATACTGTTCTCTCAGGGTGTCGAATGGGACCACCCCCTCCCGTGTCCATAGATCCCCCACCGCGGAGATCCCTATAGTGTCCCACCGATCAAATCCTTTACTTCGTCTCAAGTTGCCCAGTGCCTTAGAGTCCCACAAGGGTGTAAGCTGTGTAAGCACCCCCCCCCATTTCAGACGACATTGGGCTTTATGCCATAAAGTTACAGTGTGTTTAGTCGGGCCTATTAGTTTCGCTGTCAGGCCCTTGTTGTAGAGCGGGGCAAGTAGTGTGTTAGTGCCGAGCTGACGTCTGTCCGCTAGGTATGCCGGGTCCTCCTGCGGCGCATGTATCCATTGGTTGATCACCTTGAGGTGCGCTGCCCAGTAATATAATTCCAGATTCGGGAGTGCAATCCCTCCACTGTACCAGTCCCTAATCAGCTTCGCCTGTGCTACCCTCGCCGGTTTATCTCCCCACAAGAGGCCTGACAGTTGCCCCGCTATCTGTTTAAAAAAGGAAGGTGGGACCAGTGCCGGCGTGTTTTCCAAAACATATAGGAACCTGGGTAGAGCCATCATTTTGAAAAGCGCGGCTCTGCCCAGTAATGTCAGTGGGAGTGTCCGCCAGTGGCGTACGTCCGCCTTCAGCCTTTCGAGCAGGGGCCTGAGGTTAAGATCCTGAAAAGTCATCTGATCTCGGGTGATCCGAATCCCTAGATATCGAAAGGAGATTGTTTCCACCACCAAGGGGCAGTCTACCTCCAAACACGGTGGGGGCCCATGTAGCATATAGATCACCGACTTCATCCAGTTAATCTTGTACCCTGAGGCTATGCCCTGTCGTTCACACAATGCCAACAGCACTGGAATTCCCTCTGCCGGGTTCTCAAGGTAGATTAGCATGTCGTCCGCGTATAAGGACACTCTGTCCTCCCAGCCTTCACCCCAGGTAATGCCACGCAGCAGCGACGTGGTCCTAATAATCGTGGCCAGTGGCTCAAGCACCAGGGCAAACAGTAGCGGGGAGAGCGGGCAGCCTTGTCTCGTGCCCCGTGTCAGTGTAATGATTCTCGAGAGATGGCCGTTAGCCGTCACTCGCGCCGTGGGAGCACTATACAGGAGCCTGATCCATGCTATGAAGTTTGGGCCGAAGCCCATATGTTGTAGGACTGCAAAAAGGTACCTCCATTCCACCAAGTCGAACGCCATCTTAGCGTCCAACGAGAGGATTGCTGCATCGGTTTTTAACAACGGGGCCCTTGCCATAACACCGTGCAGGCGCCTGAGATTCAGCGCCGTATTTCTGTGCGGCATAAATCCCGATTGGTCTGGATGGATAAGGTGACTCAGGTGAGGCAACAGCCTGTTGGCCAATAATTTTGCCAGGATCTTGCTTTCAGCATTGAGGAGGGAGATCGGTCTATAAGAACTGCAATCCTCAGGGGGCTTGCCAGGTTTCGGGATCGCCACAATAGTGGCCATGCACTGATCCGGCGGCAGGTGCCCTCGTTCCAAGCTATCTATATACATGTTTAGCAAGGGGGTCGAAAGCGATTCCGACATGGTTTTATACCACTCAATCGGGATTCCGTTAGGTCCCACAGCTTTCCCTGGACGTAGTGCCGCTATAGCTGCCTGTACCTCCTCAGCCGTCAGGTCTGCCTCCAGGTCCTCAACATTGTCCGGGAGCAGGGTTCGGGTGGGCACCCCCACAAGCGCCATTTCCGCCATCTCTCGTGTAACCTCTATCTCAGAGGTATACACCGTCTGGAAATGGTCGGCCAGGATTTCGACTATCTGGGCAGGGCGGGTGTGTAGCGCCCCTTTTCCATCCTTCAGCTGTAAGATGTTCCTCTGCCCCTCTCTTTTTTTTTCTAGCCACGCTAGGAGCTTACTTGCCTTATCCCCCACCTCATATATCCTATTCGTAGTGGCTGCTATGGTGTCAGTCACTCTACGTCTCAGGAGATCCGCATGGCGCCTCTGACACAGCTGAAGTGTATGGAGCGCTTCCCCGGTCGGGTCCGCCATATGTAGCTCGTTTGCCTCGGCCAGTCTGTCCTCTAGGACCAGCAGTTCCACTTCCTGGGTGTGTTTGTAATTCGTTATAGTGGATATTGCCTGACCTCGGAGTACCGTTTTATAGGCTTCCCAGAGGATCGACGGGGAGGAGACCGAGCCAGTGTTTTCTGCGAGGTAACATCTTGTCGCTGTTTTAAGAGCTTTGGTCACCTTTGGGACCCTGAGGTAGCCTGGGAATATCGGGTATATGCGCTTTTGTGTCCGCTCTGGGTTGGAGAGGGTCAGCGTCAACGGGGAGTGATCCGAGACGCCCCTTGGTCTGATCTGTACATCGTCTACAGTGAGGAGCCCCTGCCCCGGGGTAAGAAAATAATCGATCCGTGACAGACTGTCGTGGACCGCCGAGTGATACGTGTATTGACGGTCTGTTGGGTGTATGTGCCTCCAAAGGTCTATCAGGCCCTGTGCTTCCAGGAAATCATGCAGCCGGGAGGGCCCTGGTGTCTGTGTTCGTGATGGGACCCTATCTAGCGTGTTGTGTGTCACTGCATTGAAATCCCCCCCTATTATGAGGTCCCCTTCTGGGAGTTCCAACAGAAATGTACCCAATTCTGGGAGAGCTAACGTGTGCAGCGCCGGTGGAATGTATACTGAGACCACATTCAGCCGCCTCCCCTCCCACTGCCCCAGTGCCGCTGCGAAGCGCCCCTGTGTGTCTACCTTCGTGGACTGGAGTATAAATTTGGAGGATCGATGCATTAGTATTCCCGTCCCCCGGGACCCCTTCGTGAACTCCGAGTGGGCGATCATCCGGTATCCCTTCCTATCTAAGGCATGTGTGGCTGTGCCTGTGAGGTGTGTTTCTTGCAGTAGGACCAGAGCCGGGCCTAACCTCTTTATACTGTGTAACACCAGCCCTCGCTTGATCTTGTCTCCCAGGCCTCGGACGTTCCAGGACATAAGCTGTAGTGGCTCCACATGTCCCGTCTCAAGGTCCCCCCTCCCTATGTCTGACCGTGTGTTGTGCGTCATTGTTTCCGTGGTAGAGAAAATCCATGTTTCGTATGGAGTGAGGTGCAGGGCCCTGGCCCGCGCATGCCTTGTGCAATGTGTGTAACTCGTGGTACCAATCTTCACCTGTAAAACAATTCAAAAGAACCGAACCCCCCCCATCCCCAACATCCCCCCTCCCTGCCCCCCTGCTTGACGGACCCAGAACTGCCCGCCCCCCCAACTTAGCAGAGTGCCTGACCCGAAACCCAAACAAAGTACTTGCTCGTCGGGGTGAGGGACTCTCCGGAGTCGGCGGCCTCCCTCCATGTCCGCGGAGGACCTCCGCCCGGTGTCCATGACGACCAGTCCAATCAGCAGAACAATTGGCCTACGCTACTAGGTCCGGGATTTCATTGTTCTTCGTTATTCTCAGTGTCGTGTGCCTCACTCAGTGGTGAGTGCGGATCCAGGTCTCCCCCTGATGCTTGGGAGCCCGCACGGGGTCCATTTGCACGGTATCTATTTGGGCGTGAGGAGCGGCGAGGTGGGTCCACCTGTCTCCATCCTTCTAACCAGTCGTGCGCTGCCTCAGACGTGTCGAAGAACCAAGTTTTGTTGTCTGCCACCACTCTCAACTTGGCTGGGAACAACATGGCATAAGGGAGTTCTCTTGCCCTCAGTTCCTTTTTTACTTCAAAGAATGTCCTTCTTCGACGTGCGACCTCCGCCGTGTAATCAGGAAAGAACGCCAGCGTTGAGTTTTGGATCTTAACTGGAGGTGAGTTTCTAGCCGCTTGTAGGATCGCGTCCCTGTCCCTGAAATTGAAGAGACGGGCAATGATCGGCCGTGGAGCTGCGCCTTGCTTTGGTCTGCCTCCTGGGATCCGGTGTGCTCTTTCCACAGAGAAGAAAGCGGATAGGCCCTTGGGTTTGAGTTCTCGCTCAATCAGGGTTTCCACGTAGAGGTCCATTGCTCTTGTGTCCTCCGATTCCGGAACCCCTATAATGCGGATGTTGTTACGCCTTGAGCGCCCTTCCTGCTCGTCCAGCTGCGCACGTAGGTCCCGGTTTTCGTTCGAGATTCGCTCCACGCTGATCTGGAGTTCCGAGACGTCCTCTACCAAGGATTTGGTCACCACCTCCATTGATGAAACTTTTTCTGACATCTTGTGGAAGTCAGCTCTTATCAGGGTTATTTCCGTTGAGATTGATCCCACCGTAGCCTGAACTTGCGTCAGGGCTCGCATAACGTCATCAAGGGTTGCTTTTTTGTCCCCCTTTTGGTCGGTCGGTTTGCTCGTCTGTGCTTTGGCATCTGGTGGGGAGGCGGTCGGTTTTTCAAACGCATACCGCTCAAGACGCGACTGTGCATTGCCTCCCTTCGTACCTTTGCCCGCCATTTCTACCGTAGTCACCCCCAGGCGGTTTCTGTGAGCAGAGCAGTCCGAAAGATATATGTCCCCAGATGGAGCCCCGGCGTGTGTCAATTGTCGTGGCCGCGGCCTTGAGGTGCGGCCGGCCAACGGAGCTATGGACAGCGACCCTGCTCCCGGGTCCCTCGGTGAGGTCAGCTGTTGGGGTTGCTCTATCGTATGGTCCGACGCAGATCTGCGTCCCTGAGGGAGTGTCTTTCGCTCCGAGACTGGGTGGTATGCGTGCCCAGCTGGCCCTCGGTCCTTTTTAGTCCCTGATGCCTCTCTATCGCAGGCTGCGTCACTGAGCGGACCGGCAAAAAATCAGGAGCCTCTTTCGTGTTGTCCGTGGGCCCGCCGCTCTCAGTCCCAGCTGGATGCCTGATGGTATGCGCGCCCCGGGTGGTCGGCGCAGCCCGTCCGGGTGAGTACCGCCTTAGCCGTGTGACCGTGTTTCCCAGTTCTTTAATGGCCGCCCTCGTATTCCCTCTTAGGCTCCTGGCGTCCCACTTGCCAGGTCCCCGGTTGGCTGCCTGTCGTCTGTAACGTCGGGTCCGCGAGTCCGACCCCCAGCGGAGCCGCTGCTTGGATCCTCCGATGCTCGGGAGGTGAGATGGCTGCCCTGGGTTCTGCCGGGACGGGTCCGGACCGACACCTAAGTCGCCCGTTCACTCACCGGGCCTCAATCAATGCGTGGCTCTCTTCCTCCCGTGGCCACCGATGTGTCTCCGGTCACTCCGAGCTGCTCACCATTCGCGGTCTTAGTGTTCCGCTGTGGGCGCCCACTTCCGGCCCCTCCACACCGATTCCGCGGCACTTCCTGTCGGCCCCGTCTCGCCAGGCGGGTCCCCGGCTCCTGCGTCCACCCAAGGCCAGAGCGGGCAAGTCGGATATCTTGACTTCCCGCAGTCGGATTTTCCTTCTGTTTGCTGTCGGGTGTGCCGCCCGGTCCCGGACTTCGGTCCCTGCCCGCAAATTGCAATTCTGCTCCGGATTAGTGCTCGGATAGATCTGGAGGCCGCTTCAACCGCGGAGCTCGCCCTCTAAGCTGCCACCATCTTAGGCTGCCAGCCACGCCCCCCCTGGGCTACAATTTTAACGAATGTTTTTAATTCCACTGTTTCTCATGGGTTTCCTGCCTCATGGTCCTACTCTATCATCATTCCTGTCTTCAAAAAAGGACAGCGAGGGGACCCGAAATGCCACAGACCTATTTCCCCTATAGATTCCTCTGTCAAAATCCTAGGAAAAGTCATTTTAACCAAGATGTCTGAGTGGGTCACAGAAAAAAGGATCCTAGCAGAATCCCAATATGGTTTCAGACCGGGTAGAAGCACGGTGGACCAGTGCCTTAACCTGTATTTACTAATAAATAAATATACAGTAGACACTAAGGGGTCTATTTACTTGGGTTATATAGACCTGTCCACAGCTTTCGATCTGGTTAACAGATCGAAGCTGTGGACCATTTTACTGGACATGGGGATTGACCCCAGCTTGGTATTTTTTATGGCAGATCTCCATCGGGATCTATTCGGGACCGTTAGGATGACACGGGAAGGAACTTGCACAAGGCACTTTAAATCGGGGAGAGGGGTAAGACAAGGGTGCATCCTGCCCCCTCTACTCTTTACATTATATATTAATGCTTTAGAGAAATCCCTGGAAATTGCTACTTTGGACGTTCTGCGTATAGGGAGCAGTACCATCCCAGTTCTCCTATACGCGGCCGACGCCGTCCTATTAGCACGTACCCCGATAGGTTTACAGAGGCTATTGCACTCTTTTGGGGAATTTATGACCTCACTGGATTTGGTAGTTAATACTACCAAATCTCATGTTATGTCTATGGGGTCCCGCAAGAACAAAGTGAAAACCTTTTATTCCAAAGGGGTTGAGATCCAAAGAGTGAAGGCCTTTACGTACCTAGGGGTTTTGTTTGATGACAGCTGTACATGGACGCCCCAGAGGTTAGCAAAAAGGAATGCCCTAGTGCGAGCGGGATCAGCCCTGCTAAGCTTCACACAGCGTTTAGGGGGAAGGCCATTTGAGGCAATACTTGCAATTTATAAAGCAAAATGTCTTGCACTAACATTATACGGTGCTGCAATCTGGGGATATAGACCCGTGGAAGATGTGCAAAGGGCCGAAAATAAATTGTTTTGTTGCCTTTTATCTATTCCTCAATCCACTCCAACATTTGCTGTTCACCAGGAGCTAGGAATGGGGTTTGTTTGTGATTTGATTAGCATGGCTCCTCTTATTTGCGGGTTAAAAACTTGGCTTAATCCTGCGTTAACGCTAAATCGCCGTATTTTAAAAGACTGTATTAACTTAGATGGGGCAAATGAAATACAGTGGCTTTCGTATGTTAAGGTAATGTGTTCGAAGCTGGGGCGACCAGAAATCTATGAAACCCCTGAAGGCATTGTTAAAGGAGATATAAAATGGGTTAAAAAGCATTTTCTGTCCCTAAGGTCTCAGGAACGAGAGGCTGAGGAACTACAAAAGCCCACGGTGAGAGCCCATTTCCTATTAGTTACCTCTCCATCCATTGAACCGTACTTAAAGGTAGTTACAAGACCATACCACCGTTGGTTGTTAACTAGATTTCGGTTCAATCAGATACACCTTTTATTGGGAACATTTCAGGGATGGACTATACCCGAAAAGGCAGCATTCTGTGACTGTGATAATTGCTCAACTCTTGATACTACGCACTTTATGTTTTTTTGCAAACATTACTCTGAAAATAGGAAAACGTTTATAATCCCATTTTTAAGAGGTTCGGGGTTCCTACAGGTTAAACCTGCTTTAATGTATTTGCAACTACTGGATAACACATGGAATATCTTTAATATTGCTAGTTATCTTGTAGCAGCTGTAAGATCAAAGAAATTAAGAGGCATGAGTATAATCGAACCATGGTCTTTATTGTATATCCCCGTACCTGTATACTTAAGAGATTAGTAAATGCCCTTCATAAGGATTTTCCCATGATTTTAATTCTGTCCATTGTTTTAATATTGTATTTATTGAATGTGATTTATATGTGTACTTTTATGATTTTAATTAATCGAATAAAGTGGTATTGACTTGACTTGAGCTGCTTTTACACAGAGATAATTTTGTTACATGTAGTTCATGAGTTGCAATCTTTCTAATATGGCACAGTGCACTATTTATCGTCATCAATGACCGTCATGCAAATTGCAAAACATGCGTTTACAACCTGATTGTTTCTTTCTCAATCTGCTGTTATTCTAACGTTGCTAAAAAGGGTTCCTTTGGTAGTAATAACATATTATTAGCACAGAAGACCCCAACCACTGTATTGCATTTTAAATACTGACTTGTGACTCTCCCGACTATGCTGTCTTAATAAATAACTAAGAACTACGCCTCCACCGTGTAACATTTCTTCTAGAGTGTTTTACACAATTGCATTCATTATTATCTCTGTAAAATGTGTGCCTGCAATGTAAATATCGCTGACATGCCACATTCTGATGAGTAGTGCTGTAAAAGAATGATATAAAAAGATAAATTAGTAAGTGCTATTTAAACCATTATTTGTGTTATTAATCCTAAAGGCAGTCACATCTGACATCCTTACAGAGCATGGATGCCTCTTATATACAGGGTTTGAACAACCATCTTTTCTCTTAAGTACTTGTGATAATAAGCTATGCGTCTTTGTGCCTTTCTTTCCCTCTATTGCATTCTCATCTAGGTGATAGGCACCAGGTAGCTCCCAGCCCGGATGTTACTCGAACGAATGAAGGGCTGATAGCCTTTGAAATTAGGCCTTGGTTTTTTGGGCCAGTTGGAAATATAAATAAGAAAGCCCCATTACTGCCTGCAGGCTGCAGGCTGCTATGCAGAAGGGAAAGCAGACAAAGTGTGGGTGTTGCTGAATGTGTCCCAGTGTGAGTAAATTACACCAGTACAAATTCAGCATATTTTACTGGGGCTGGCCCAGATCCCAGATCCCTTATCCTGGATCAATAATAGCTGCATAATCCTGGATCCAGTTGAATCCCCCACATTTCATTCAATGTTTTTGACCCATATTTGAAAGGCATGTGCAGTTCATCGTTGCGGCTGGATGCTGGGGGGATCTCTTGTGGGGGGCCCTCTTCTGGGGCCCATGGATCGTTGAGGCGTCGCCCCCGCGGGGGCGCACCCTTTGTTGGGGCATGGCATCCATTTGGACGTGTGGGGGTGCCAGGGAGTGGTGCGGGGATTCCCTGATATTAATCATCCATGGTGGTAAGCTGGACTGTGCCAGTTGTCAGCCCACTAGAGGGCTAGTAGGGTTCAGGGGGTACCTCTAAATTACTAAGTCTCTACAAAGCCGGCATAGAGGGGACTGCTCTAGACTGGATCACTCCTACCTACGCAACAGAACTAATGTCATCAATAACCCAATTCTCGTCCAAACCGTTCTTCACAAAAGTTGGGGTGCCTCAAAGCTCTATCATCTCACCCTTGCTTTTCAACATCTACACAAAGTCATTACCAGCACTGATCAATAATTTTCACCTCACATGCTATAACTATGCAGATGACACATAAACACCCCTTCAACTGAAATGCCCCAAAGACATTGGAAACATGCCAATTTTCAGTTGTCTCAGAGGTGTGGATCGATGGATGACATGGAATCATCTCAAATTGAAAGCTTCCAAAACAGAAATACTCACTTGTGGTGATTGGAAAAATCATGACCCACTCGTTGCATGGCCTGATGATCTGTGAATACTGGCTAAAGTATCAAAGGAATAACAAAACCTCAGAATGACCATGGACTCCAAGCTATCAATAAATGCCCAAGTGGACAAACTAGCAAGATCAAGCTTTGTTAATATAAAAACTCTGCAACAAATCTTCCCCCATTTGGGAATTCCACACAAGGCCCAGGCTACCATCTCCCTTGTTTTGTCCAAACTCAATTATTCCAATAGCCTCTACCATGGATCACCTTTAACAACCATGAAAAGACTTCAACGGATTCAGAAATCAGCTGCCAGACTACTCTTATATATAAACCCGTAAGACTACATCTCCCCTGCCTTGAAAACCCTGCATTGGTTACCGGTTGCCAGAAGATCCATGTTCAAGCTGCTTTGTATCACCCAAAAAGCGATACATGGAACAAGACCGCTCTTCATCAGGAATAAAATCACCAAACACATTCAACAAAGGAACCGCTGCTCTAGAGTGGCACGTCGCCTCAAAATCCCAAGATACAAGAAAAAAACATAGATGGCACATCCTTCTCCGTTTAAGCAGCCAAACTATGGAGCTCTTTACCCCCCAACATAAGATCCATGCCTAGCCACCTTATCTTCATAAAATGACTCGAGTTGGCTCTTCTCCACATAACCACCATACGCAAACAGAAATATACAGCATATCCCTCTGTATGTAAGCCTTTATTTCTACTATAGTTATGAACCTATATATGTGTATTGTTTTGTATAAACGTGTAGAATAATTATGTTAAAAAAATATATATAGATATTGTTGGACTTGGCCCTTTTTGCAGGGTCATCCCTGAACTTTATGCCTTCCTCCTGTATTTTGTCTGACCTGTTTTTGTTTGTGTTATGACTCTGGGCACTTTACAACTGCTGATCAGTGCTAAAGTGCATATGCTCTCCCTATTGTAAATTGATGTATGGATTAGTCACTTCATGGTTGGCTTATTTGGTTTACTTGTCAGACCCTAGTACAGTGCACTGCGTGTGCCCAGGGCTTGTGAATCAAATGCTGCTAGTGGGCTTGCAGCACTGGTTGTGTCACCCACAGAAGCAGCCTGTAAAAGGGTGTCTCAGGTCTGCCATTGCAGAGCCTGTGTGCAGTCTGGTACTGCCATGTTGGCTGGGCAAGTGCACCCACTTGCCAGTCCCTAAAACTTCCCTTTTCTTCATATTAGACACCCCTATGGTAGGCCCAAGGGCAGGGTGCATTGTAAGTATAAGGTAGGACATGCCCTGGTGTGTGTGGCATGTCCTCATAGTGAATTACAGCCGTTTTCGTTTTTCACTATTGCAAGGCTGTTCTCCATAGGCCATAGGCCAGAATGGGCAGTTAGATTATTACATTTTATAATCCTGACTGACTCTGGAGAAGTGTGGCTCAGGGGTTAGAGGCAGCAGACCCGGAAGCTGAGATCGGTCCTGGACCAGGGTTCAATTCCCCGCCTCGGCGGGTCTTGGGCTAAAAATTCCACGGACTCGATAATTCTCGCCCCGGTGCCTACTCGACTCACGGGTTCACACTCTGCTACTCTGGGCAATAGCTTGCTTAATCTCCACTACGGCCCCTCGCGGCGGGATGCCTGGCTTTCACCTTGTGGATACCCTGCCGGGGTTATCTCACAGGGGAATACCAGGACGGGTTCCCTAAGCAAGCGCCGTGAGACCCCTTTGCGGGGGTGATACGTGCGCTATATAAGTAACCACGTTTACGTTTTACTCAGAGAACATGGTAGAAATTCGAGTTTAGTACGCCTGAACTCAGAATGATAAAATACATCTTCTAGTGAAGTTGAATTTAACATTCTGTGTTTGAAAATACCACTTTTAGAAAGTAGGTATATTTCTTGTCTAACTATCCAAGCCTGCCTCTGCTAGGTTGTGTATTCCATGTCTGGAGTTTGAGTGACAGGGATGGGGGATTCCAGGAGACAGGATGAGACAGCCCAGTTGTGAATAGAGAGATCTGCATCTAGATAGGTGGGAGGAGTTGCACCTGGGACCTGAATAGGGCTGTGCCTGCCTTGCACAATGCCGGATCCACCACCTGTGGTGCGTCTGATGTCTCTGCCCTGCACTGTGAAAGGAGAGAAGGAGTCATGTCAACAAAGTGCTCCAGGGCTGTGCCTTCCCTAGACAATGCTGGCTCCACCTCCTGTGGTGCGTCTGATGTCTTTGCCCTACACTGTGAAAGGAGAAAAGGAGTCATATCAACAGAGTGCTCCAGGGCTACGCCTTCCCTCTACAATGCTGGCTCTACCTCCTGTGGGGCGTCTGATGTTTATACCCTGCACTGTGAAAGGAAAGAAGGAGTCATATAAACAGAGTGCTCCAGAACTGGTTTGGACTAGGCAAAGGCCCCTCTGCCCTCAGAGGACAAAGAATTTGGAGGTATAAATATTGGGACCCTGATCCCAAGAAATTAGATCACTTTTGGACAACAAGAAGAAACCTTTGCTGAGGAGAGGAACCAGAAGAAACTGAGGAGAGAATATTCCTAAGCTGAAGTGCTGCTTGAGGGATTTGCCTGCAGTGGTTGCCTGACTGCCAAAGAAAGTAGAGAGGAACTTTGGGCCCGATTCACAGAACTAACTTAAGACAAAATCCTAAACTTACTACTTTTGGTATTCACAGAAGTTAGGATTTTGTCTTAAGTTTGTCTTAAGACAGACTTAAGTTAGGAATCTGTTTTAAGACTGTCTTAAGTCTGTCTTAAGTTTGTCTTAAGACAAACTTAAGACAAAATCCTAACTTCTGTGAATACCAAAAGTAGTACGTTTAGGATTTTGTCTTAAGTTAGTTCTGTGAATCGGCCCCGCAGTGTGTACTTTCATCAACTTGTGTAAGGATCTCCAAGGGCTTAAACAGAGCTTGCCTCCTGCTGAAGTCTCAGGGACAACAGACTTCACCCACCAGCTCCTTTTTGGGGACTTGCATGTCGCAAGGAGCTGGAAGCGGGACTCAAGATTAAGAAACGTGTCGCCGAACTGTTGCTTCACAACACGAAGCGCCTCGCATCGCCGGAGGAGAGGATCAACGTCACAGCAGATGCCGCCGTATCACCGGGAAGCGTGTCGCAGGAGTAGAGGATCAACATCACATCATACGCTGCCGCATCTCCGAGAAGCGTGTCACAGGGCCTGTCGTGGCTCATCATCGGAGAAGAGGATCGACGTCGAGCAGGCGCCACCGCATCACCTGGAAGAGTGTTGCAGGGCATGTCGCGGCTCGCATCGTTGTGGAAGCAACTCACATCGCCAGGAGAGAGGATCGACGTCGCAGCAGACGGTGCCGCATCACTGGGAAGCGTGTCGCAGGGCCTGTCATAGCTCGCATCATGTCAAGCATCTCGCATCGCCGGGGGAGAGGATCGATATTGCAGCAGATGCCGCCGCATCACCAGGAAGCGTGTCCCATCAAGGAGAAAGCTCCATCTTTATTTCTTTGCACCAGATCTTCAATGCATCACCATCCTTGCATACCAGGGACTACCACATCACCTTTCCTGCAACACTTTTGCTGCCGTGCGTGTCGCATCTAAAGGTACATTGACTCAAAGTGTCACATTTTAAGATCTAAAGAGAACTAAGCTAATTCTACCATTTTAAGTACAGTATTGTGGATTTTTGTCGTTTGTGGTCTTGTGATAAGTCTATATAAAGAATACTTATTTTTCATATAAAACCTGTGTGGTGTCCATCTGTAGTGTTGTCACTTGATCACTGTATGTGGTCACGAATGCTTTACACACTGCCTCTGAGATAAGCCTGTCTGCTCGTGCCAAGATACCAAGGAGGTGAGCAGGGGTTATTTTAGGAGTGTACCACCTTACCCTGACTAGAGGCAAGGTTCCCTATTTGTCACAAGTACCTACCTGTGCCAACTAGAGACCCCCAAATCTAACAGATATTCATTAGTTCTGCTTAATAAATGTACATATTACTGATAGTTTCATTATTCTTTGTTTTTAATATGTATATAAGTGACTGCATTAATAAGTAAATCTTTTGTAATAACTATTTATCTACAATTGCTTCACTATTAAATTATAACAAAATATATAAAAAATTAAATTATTTTAAAGTACAACAGTTGTAAGCCAGAGTTTATTTAATGCATCTTTAATCTACATTTACTACCTCCCTTTATGCATCTATATACCTTCCATGTACTTGTTGATCTATATATTTATTACTTTTGTTCTAATTCCGCATATCCATTGCATTAACATATTTATCACCCTATAGCTCACTAAATATATACTCTACCTCAACTCTCTGACTCATATCAAACCTCTTTCTACTACTCTTTCCAATGCACTACCCTATTTCTCACCCTATACCGCTATCTATATACCCTCTACCTCCACTCTCTCATTCATCCCAAACCCTATACCACGATCCCCAAAATAACCCTTTCTAGACTCTTCCCTACTCTACCCCTCCTTGCATCATCTCATACCTCTTTTACTATTCTGATCTCCCAAAACAACCCTTTCTAAACCCTTCCCTCTTACTCTTCCCCCTCGACCTCCCTTTTACTCATCCCAAGTCTCCTCCTACTGCTATGAGCTCCAAAACTAAAAAAAAAAAATAGTTTCTAAATCCATCCCTCTTCTATCCCTTCACTACACTCTCAATCCAATTAACAGACTAACATGTCCACTACTCAAATACATTTCATTTTTCACTATACTAATTCACCACTAATCCTTTATGGGTTCCTGAGTAGCGTACTACTCGTGAAAAAGCACTTCAACACCTCATCAGGGGTGGCATGTGCTATATAAATGCAAACCTTTTTCTGTCTTCTATCCCTCCACTATCCTTCTCAATCCAAATAACTGACTAATATATCCACCACTCAAATTACATTAATATTTCACTATACTAATTCACCACTAAACCTTTATGGGTTCCGGAGTAGCATGCTACTCACCGAAAAAGCGCTTCAACACCTCATCGGGGTAGCAAGTGCTATACAAATGCAAACCTTTTCCCCTCTTCTATCCCTCCACTATCCTTCTCAAAGCAAATAACTGACTAACATATCCCCCACTCTAATTACGTTCATATTTCACTGTACTAATTAACCAGTAATCCTTTATGGGTTCTGGACTAGCCTGCTACTCTCCGAAAAAAGCGCTTTGACATCTCATCAGGGGTAGTAAGTGCTATATAAATGCATTTACAATACAATACAGTATGTAAACTGGTGGGCCAAACTGGAAGAATCATCATCCAAAGGGGCTGACTGGAAGTTATGAAGAGAAGACGTTAGGGGTAGGATGAGGGTGATAGTTGGAATTTGGGTTGATATGCATTGCATGTATGGAAGAGGTCTTATCTTAAAGTTCTGTGCATTAGATCTTTCAGTGGGAATCAATCTAGTGTAGGGTTCTATGCATAGCAGACCTGGTCCACAAAGGTTTTACAATGACTCCTGCCTTATACTTATGTGTGTGGAGTTACTTACTTTGATTGCAGTCTCCAGGTGTGGAGAAATCCAATGACATAAGTATATGGATCGCATAGTCATAAAACTCCACACGTAGTTTGTAACTATCTAATAGTAGTAAACTTACACAGTAGTGTAAATTTATCTTTGGAAATTAATCCCTAAGTATGTGGGTCAGGATTCTTAGAGTATATTCTCAAATTTTAGTTTGTAGGAAACTATCCTATCAAAAGGTTCTCAGCATTGGATACATGGGCAGGAATCCCATATTAAGGTTGTAGTTATTTGTCTCTGTGTGAGGATCTTGTATTAAGGTTCTCTGCACTCCGTCTATGGGGAGGAATCCCATCTTAAGGTTGTAGGCATTGGTCTGTAGTTGAGAATCCTATCTTAAGGTTCTCAGCATTGGGTCTAAGGGGAGGAATCCCATCTTAAGGTTGTAGGCATTGGTCTGAAGGTGAGAATCCTATCTTAAGGTTCTCTGCACTGGGTCTAAGGGGAAGAATCCCATCTTAAGGTTGTAGGTAATGGTCTATGGGTAAAAATCCTATCTTAAGGTTCTTGGTTTTGGATCTATGGGTAGGAATCCCATTTTAAGGCTGTAGGCATTGGTCTGTAGGTGAGAATCCTATCTTAAGGTTCTCGGCTTTGGGTCTATGGGGAAAAATCCAATCTTAAGGTTGTAAGCATTGGTCTGCAGGTGAGAATCCTATCTTAAGGTTCCCAGCATTGGGTCTAAGGGGAGGAATCCCATCTTAAGGTTATAGGCATTGGTCTGTAGGTGAGAATCCTATCTTAATGGTCTCAGCATTGGGTCTAAGGGGAAGAATCCCATCTTAAGGTTGTAGGCATTGGTCTGTAGGTGGGAATCCTATCTTAAGGTTCTCTGTTTTGGGTCTATGGGTAGGAATCCCATCTTAAGGTTGTAGACATTGGTCTGTAGGTGAGAATCCTATCTTAAGGTTCTCTGTTTTGGGTCTATGGGTCGGAATCCCATTTTAAGGTTGTAGGTATTGGTCTGTAGGTGAGAATCCTATCTTAAGGTTCTCAGCATTGGGTCTGAGGGGAGGAATCCCATCTTAAGGTTGTAGGCATTGGTCTGAAGGTGAGAATCCTATCTTAAGGTTCTCTGCACAGGGTCTAAGGGGAAGAATCCCATCTTAAGGTTGTAGGTAATGGCCTATGGGTGAAAATCCTATCTTGAGGTTCTTGGTTTTGGATCTATGGGTAGGAATCCCATTTTAAGGCTGTAGGCATTGGTCTGTAGGTGAGAATCCTATCTTAAGGTTCTCGGCTTTGGGTCTATGGGGAAAAATCCAATCTTAAGGTTGTAAGCATTGGTCTGTAGGTGAGAATCCTATCTTAAGGTTCTCAGCATTGGGTCTAAGGTGAGGAATCCCATCTTAAGGTTGTAGGCATTGGTCTGTAGGTGAGAATCCTATCTTAAGGTTCTCTGTTTTGGGTCTATGGGTAGGAATCCCATTTTAAGGTTGTAGGTATTGGTCTGTAGGTGAGAATCCTATCTTAAGGTTCTCAGCATTGGGTCTATGGAGAGGAATCCCATCTTAAGGTTGTAGGCATTGGTCTGTAGGTGAGAATCCTATCTTAAGGTTCTCAGCATTGGGTCTAAGGTGAGGAATCCCATCTTAAGGTGGTAGGCATTAGTCTGTAGGCGAGAATCCTATCTTATGGTTCTCTGTTTTGGGTCTATAGGTAGGAATCCCATCTTAAGGTTGTAGGCATTGGTCTGTAGGTGAGAATCCTATCTTAAGGTTCTCTGTTTTGGGTCTATGGGTAGGAATCCCATCTTAAGGTTGTAGGCATTGGCCTATAGGTGATAATCCTAGCTTAAGGGTCTCATCATTGGGTCTAAGGTGAGGAATCCCATCTTAAGGGTCTCAGCATAGGGTCTAAGGTGAGGAATCCCATCTTAAGGTTCTCAGCATTTGGTCTATGGGGAGGAATCCCATCTTAAGGTTGTAGGCATTGTTCTGTAGGTGAGAATCCTATCTTAAGGTTCTCACCATTGGGTCTAAGGGTAGGAATCCCATCTTAAGGTTGTAGGCATTGGTCTGTAGGTGAGAATCCTATCTTAAGGTTCTCAGCATTGGGTCTAAGGTGAGGAATCCCATCTTAAGGTGGTAGGCATTAGTCTGTAGGTGAGAATCCTATCTTAAGGTTCTCTGTTTTGGGTCTATGGGTAGGAATCCCATCTTAAGGTTGTAGGCATTGGCCTGTAGGTGAGAATCCTATCTTAAGGTTCTCTGTTTTGGGTCTATGGGTAGGAATCCCATGTTAAGGTTGTAGGCATTGGCCTGTAGGTGAGAATCCTAGCTTAAGGGTCTCATCATTGGGTCTAAGGTGAGGAATCCCATCTTAAGGGTCTCAGCATAGGGTCTAAGGTGAGGAATCCCATCTTAAGGTTCTCAGCATTTGGTCTATGGGGAGGAATCCCATCTTAAGGTTGTAGGCATTGTTCTGTAAGTGAGAATCCTATCTTAAGGTTCTCAGCATTGGGTCTAAGGGTAGGAATCCCATCTTAAGGTTGTAGGCATTGTCTGTAGGTGAGAATCCTATCTTAAGGTTCTCAGCATTGGGTCTAAGGGTAGGAATCCCATCTTAAGGTTGTAGGCATTGGTCTGTAGGTGAGAATCCTATCTTAAGGTTCTCAGCATTGGGTCTAAGGTGAGAAATCCCATCTTAAGGTGGTAGGCATTAGTCTGTAGGCGAGAATCCTATCTTATGGTTCTCTGTTTTGGGACTATGGGTAGGAATCCCATCTTAAGGTTGTAGGCATTGGTCTGTAGGTGAGAATCCTATCATAAGGTTCTCTGTTTTGGGTCTATGGGTAGGAATCCCATCTTAAGGTTGTAGGCATTGGCCTATAGGTGAGAATCCTAGCTTAAAGGTCTCATCATTGGGTCTAAGGTGAGGAATCCCATCTTAAGGGTCTCAGCATAGGGTCTAAGGTGAGGAATCCCATCTTAAGGTTTTCAGCATTTGGTCTATGGGGAGGAATCCCATCTTAAGGTTGTAGGCATTGTTCTGTAGGTGAGAATCCTATCTTAAGGTTCTCACCATTGGGTCTAAGGGTAGGAATCCCATCTTAAGGTTGTAGGCATTGGTCTGTAGGTGAGAATCCTATCTTAAGGTTCTCAGCATTGGGTCTAAGGTGAGGAATCCCATCTTAAGGTTGTAGGCATTGGTCTGTAGGTGAGAATCCTATCTTAAGGTTCTCTGTTTTGGGTCTAAGGGTAGGAATCCCATCTTAAGGTTGTAGGCATTGGCCTATAGGTGAGAATCCTAGCTTAAAGGTCTCATCATTGGGTCTAAGGTGAGGAATCCCATCTTAAGGGTCTCAGCATAGGGTCTAAGGTGAGGAATCCCATCTTAAGGTTCTCAGCATTTGGTCTATGGGGAGGAATCCCATCTTAAGGTTGTAGGCATTGTTCTGTAGGTGAGAATCCTATCTTAAGGTTCTCACCATTGGGTCTAAGGGTAGGAATCCCATCTTAAGGTTGTAGGCATTGGTCTGTAGGTGAGAATCCTATCTTAAGGTTCTCAGCATTGGGTCTAAGGTGAGGAATCCCATCTTAAGGTGGTAGGCATTAGTCTGTAGGTGAGAATCCTATCTTAAGGTTCTCTGTTTTGGGTCTATGGGTAGGAATCCCATCTTAAGGTTGTAGGCATTGGCCTGTAGGTGAGAATCCTATCTTAAGGTTCTCTGTTTTGGGTCTATGGGTAGGAATCCCATGTTAAGGTTGTAGGCATTGGCCTGTAGGTGAGAATCCTAGCTTAAGGGTCTCATCATTGGGTCTAAGGAGAGGAATCCCATCTTAAGGGTCTCAGCATAGGGTCTAAGGTGAGGAATCCCATCTTAAGGTTATCAGCATTTGGTCTATGGGGAGGAATCCCATCTTAAGGTTGTAGGCATTGTTCTGTAAGTGAGAATCCTATCTTAAGGTTCTCAGCATAGGGTCTAAGGGTAGGAATCCCATCTTAAGGTTGTAGGCATTGGTACGTAGGTGAGAATCCTATCTTAAGGTTCTCAGCATTGGGTCTAAGGGTAGGAATCCCATCTTAAGGTTGTAGGCATTGGTCTGTAGGTGAGAATCCTATCTTAAGGTTCTCAGCATTGGGTCTAAGGGGAAGAATCCCATCTTAAGGTTGTAGGCATTGGTCTGTAGGTGGGAATCCTATCTTAAGGTTCTCTGTTTTGGGTCTATGGGTAGGAATCCCATCTTAAGGTTGTAGACATTGGTCTGTAGGTGAGAATCCTATCTTAAGGTTCTCTGTTTTGGGTCTATGGGTCGGAATCCCATTTTAAGGTTGTAGGTATTGGTCTGTAGGTGAGAATCCTATCTTAAGGTTCTCAGCATTGGGTCTGAGGGGAGGAATCCCATCTTAAGGTTGTAGGCATTGGTCTGAAGGTGAGAATCCTATCTTAAGGTTCTCTGCACAGGGTCTAAGGGGAAGAATCCCATCTTAAGGTTGTAGGTAATGGCCTATGGGTGAAAATCCTATCTTGAGGTTCTTGGTTTTGGATCTATGGGTAGGAATCCCATTTTAAGGCTGTAGGCATTGGTCTGTAGGTGAGAATCCTATCTTAAGGTTCTCGGCTTTGGGTCTATGGGGAAAAATCCAATCTTAAGGTTGTAAGCATTGGTCTGTAGGTGAGAATCCTATCTTAAGGTTCTCAGCATTGGGTCTAAGGTGAGGAATCCCATCTTAAGGTTGTAGGCATTGGTCTGTAGGTGAGAATCCTATCTTAAGGTTCTCTGTTTTGGGTCTATGGGTAGGAATCCCATTTTAAGGTTGTAGGTATTGGTCTGTAGGTGAGAATCCTATCTTAAGGTTCTCAGCATTGGGTCTATGGAGAGGAATCCCATCTTAAGGTTGTAGGCATTGGTCTGTAGGTGAGAATCCTATCTTAAGGTTCTCAGCATTGGGTCTAAGGTGAGGAATCCCATCTTAAGGTGGTAGGCATTAGTCTGTAGGCGAGAATCCTATCTTATGGTTCTCTGTTTTGGGTCTATAGGTAGGAATCCCATCTTAAGGTTGTAGGCATTGGTCTGTAGGTGAGAATCCTATCTTAAGGTTCTCTGTTTTGGGTCTATGGGTAGGAATCCCATCTTAAGGTTGTAGGCATTGGCCTATAGGTGATAATCCTAGCTTAAGGGTCTCATCATTGGGTCTAAGGTGAGGAATCCCATCTTAAGGGTCTCAGCATAGGGTCTAAGGTGAGGAATCCCATCTTAAGGTTCTCAGCATTTGGTCTATGGGGAGGAATCCCATCTTAAGGTTGTAGGCATTGTTCTGTAGGTGAGAATCCTATCTTAAGGTTCTCACCATTGGGTCTAAGGGTAGGAATCCCATCTTAAGGTTGTAGGCATTGGTCTGTAGGTGAGAATCCTATCTTAAGGTTCTCAGCATTGGGTCTAAGGTGAGGAATCCCATCTTAAGGTGGTAGGCATTAGTCTGTAGGTGAGAATCCTATCTTAAGGTTCTCTGTTTTGGGTCTATGGGTAGGAATCCCATCTTAAGGTTGTAGGCATTGGCCTGTAGGTGAGAATCCTATCTTAAGGTTCTCTGTTTTGGGTCTATGGGTAGGAATCCCATGTTAAGGTTGTAGGCATTGGCCTGTAGGTGAGAATCCTAGCTTAAGGGTCTCATCATTGGGTCTAAGGTGAGGAATCCCATCTTAAGGGTCTCAGCATAGGGTCTAAGGTGAGGAATCCCATCTTAAGGTTCTCAGCATTTGGTCTATGGGGAGGAATCCCATCTTAAGGTTGTAGGCATTGTTCTGTAAGTGAGAATCCTATCTTAAGGTTCTCAGCATTGGGTCTAAGGGTAGGAATCCCATCTTAAGGTTGTAGGCATTGTCTGTAGGTGAGAATCCTATCTTAAGGTTCTCAGCATTGGGTCTAAGGGTAGGAATCCCATCTTAAGGTTGTAGGCATTGGTCTGTAGGTGAGAATCCTATCTTAAGGTTCTCAGCATTGGGTCTAAGGTGAGAAATCCCATCTTAAGGTGGTAGGCATTAGTCTGTAGGCGAGAATCCTATCTTATGGTTCTCTGTTTTGGGACTATGGGTAGGAATCCCATCTTAAGGTTGTAGGCATTGGTCTGTAGGTGAGAATCCTATCATAAGGTTCTCTGTTTTGGGTCTATGGGTAGGAATCCCATCTTAAGGTTGTAGGCATTGGCCTATAGGTGAGAATCCTAGCTTAAAGGTCTCATCATTGGGTCTAAGGTGAGGAATCCCATCTTAAGGGTCTCAGCATAGGGTCTAAGGTGAGGAATCCCATCTTAAGGTTTTCAGCATTTGGTCTATGGGGAGGAATCCCATCTTAAGGTTGTAGGCATTGTTCTGTAGGTGAGAATCCTATCTTAAGGTTCTCACCATTGGGTCTAAGGGTAGGAATCCCATCTTAAGGTTGTAGGCATTGGTCTGTAGGTGAGAATCCTATCTTAAGGTTCTCAGCATTGGGTCTAAGGTGAGGAATCCCATCTTAAGGTTGTAGGCATTGGTCTGTAGGTGAGAATCCTATCTTAAGGTTCTCTGTTTTGGGTCTAAGGGTAGGAATCCCATCTTAAGGTTGTAGGCATTGGCCTATAGGTGAGAATCCTAGCTTAAAGGTCTCATCATTGGGTCTAAGGTGAGGAATCCCATCTTAAGGGTCTCAGCATAGGGTCTAAGGTGAGGAATCCCATCTTAAGGTTCTCAGCATTTGGTCTATGGGGAGGAATCCCATCTTAAGGTTGTAGGCATTGTTCTGTAGGTGAGAATCCTATCTTAAGGTTCTCACCATTGGGTCTAAGGGTAGGAATCCCATCTTAAGGTTGTAGGCATTGGTCTGTAGGTGAGAATCCTATCTTAAGGTTCTCAGCATTGGGTCTAAGGTGAGGAATCCCATCTTAAGGTGGTAGGCATTAGTCTGTAGGTGAGAATCCTATCTTAAGGTTCTCTGTTTTGGGTCTATGGGTAGGAATCCCATCTTAAGGTTGTAGGCATTGGCCTGTAGGTGAGAATCCTATCTTAAGGTTCTCTGTTTTGGGTCTATGGGTAGGAATCCCATGTTAAGGTTGTAGGCATTGGCCTGTAGGTGAGAATCCTAGCTTAAGGGTCTCATCATTGGGTCTAAGGAGAGGAATCCCATCTTAAGGGTCTCAGCATAGGGTCTAAGGTGAGGAATCCCATCTTAAGGTTATCAGCATTTGGTCTATGGGGAGGAATCCCATCTTAAGGTTGTAGGCATTGTTCTGTAAGTGAGAATCCTATCTTAAGGTTCTCAGCATAGGGTCTAAGGGTAGGAATCCCATCTTAAGGTTGTAGGCATTGGTACGTAGGTGAGAATCCTATCTTAAGGTTCTCAGCATTGGGTCTAAGGGTAGGAATCCCATCTTAAGGTTGTAGGCATTGGTCTGTAGGTGAGAATCCTATCTTAAGGTTCTCAGCATTGGGTCTAAGGGGAAGAATCCCATCTTAAGGTTGTAGGCATTGGTCTGTAGGTGGGAATCCTATCTTAAGGTTCTCTGTTTTGGGTCTATGGGTAGGAATCCCATCTTAAGGTTGTAGACATTGGTCTGTAGGTGAGAATCCTATCTTAAGGTTCTCTGTTTTGGGTCTATGGGTCGGAATCCCATTTTAAGGTTGTAGGTATTGGTCTGTAGGTGAGAATCCTATCTTAAGGTTCTCAGCATTGGGTCTGAGGGGAGGAATCCCATCTTAAGGTTGTAGGCATTGGTCTGAAGGTGAGAATCCTATCTTAAGGTTCTCTGCACAGGGTCTAAGGGGAAGAATCCCATCTTAAGGTTGTAGGTAATGGCCTATGGGTGAAAATCCTATCTTGAGGTTCTTGGTTTTGGATCTATGGGTAGGAATCCCATTTTAAGGCTGTAGGCATTGGTCTGTAGGTGAGAATCCTATCTTAAGGTTCTCGGCTTTGGGTCTATGGGGAAAAATCCAATCTTAAGGTTGTAAGCATTGGTCTGTAGGTGAGAATCCTATCTTAAGGTTCTCAGCATTGGGTCTAAGGTGAGGAATCCCATCTTAAGGTTGTAGGCATTGGTCTGTAGGTGAGAATCCTATCTTAAGGTTCTCTGTTTTGGGTCTATGGGTAGGAATCCCATTTTAAGGTTGTAGGTATTGGTCTGTAGGTGAGAATCCTATCTTAAGGTTCTCAGCATTGGGTCTATGGAGAGGAATCCCATCTTAAGGTTGTAGGCATTGGTCTGTAGGTGAGAATCCTATCTTAAGGTTCTCAGCATTGGGTCTAAGGTGAGGAATCCCATCTTAAGGTGGTAGGCATTAGTCTGTAGGCGAGAATCCTATCTTATGGTTCTCTGTTTTGGGTCTATAGGTAGGAATCCCATCTTAAGGTTGTAGGCATTGGTCTGTAGGTGAGAATCCTATCTTAAGGTTCTCTGTTTTGGGTCTATGGGTAGGAATCCCATCTTAAGGTTGTAGGCATTGGCCTATAGGTGATAATCCTAGCTTAAGGGTCTCATCATTGGGTCTAAGGTGAGGAATCCCATCTTAAGGGTCTCAGCATAGGGTCTAAGGTGAGGAATCCCATCTTAAGGTTCTCAGCATTTGGTCTATGGGGAGGAATCCCATCTTAAGGTTGTAGGCATTGTTCTGTAGGTGAGAATCCTATCTTAAGGTTCTCACCATTGGGTCTAAGGGTAGGAATCCCATCTTAAGGTTGTAGGCATTGGTCTGTAGGTGAGAATCCTATCTTAAGGTTCTCAGCATTGGGTCTAAGGTGAGGAATCCCATCTTAAGGTGGTAGGCATTAGTCTGTAGGTGAGAATCCTATCTTAAGGTTCTCTGTTTTGGGTCTATGGGTAGGAATCCCATCTTAAGGTTGTAGGCATTGGCCTGTAGGTGAGAATCCTATCTTAAGGTTCTCTGTTTTGGGTCTATGGGTAGGAATCCCATGTTAAGGTTGTAGGCATTGGCCTGTAGGTGAGAATCCTAGCTTAAGGGTCTCATCATTGGGTCTAAGGTGAGGAATCCCATCTTAAGGGTCTCAGCATAGGGTCTAAGGTGAGGAATCCCATCTTAAGGTTCTCAGCATTTGGTCTATGGGGAGGAATCCCATCTTAAGGTTGTAGGCATTGTTCTGTAAGTGAGAATCCTATCTTAAGGTTCTCAGCATTGGGTCTAAGGGTAGGAATCCCATCTTAAGGTTGTAGGCATTGTCTGTAGGTGAGAATCCTATCTTAAGGTTCTCAGCATTGGGTCTAAGGGTAGGAATCCCATCTTAAGGTTGTAGGCATTGGTCTGTAGGTGAGAATCCTATCTTAAGGTTCTCAGCATTGGGTCTAAGGTGAGAAATCCCATCTTAAGGTGGTAGGCATTAGTCTGTAGGCGAGAATCCTATCTTATGGTTCTCTGTTTTGGGACTATGGATAGGAATCCCATCTTAAGGTTGTAGGCATTGGTCTGTAGGTGAGAATCCTATCATAAGGTTCTCTGTTTTGGGTCTATGGGTAGGAATCCCATCTTAAGGTTGTAGGCATTGGCCTATAGGTGAGAATCCTAGCTTAAAGGTCTCATCATTGGGTCTAAGGTGAGGAATCCCATCTTAAGGGTCTCAGCATAGGGTCTAAGGTGAGGAATCCCATCTTAAGGTTTTCAGCATTTGGTCTATGGGGAGGAATCCCATCTTAAGGTTGTAGGCATTGTTCTGTAGGTGAGAATCCTATCTTAAGGTTCTCACCATTGGGTCTAAGGGTAGGAATCCCATCTTAAGGTTGTAGGCATTGGTCTGTAGGTGAGAATCCTATCTTAAGGTTCTCAGCATTGGGTCTAAGGTGAGGAATCCCATCTTAAGGTTGTAGGCATTGGTCTGTAGGTGAGAATCCTATCTTAAGGTTCTCTGTTTTGGGTCTAAGGGTAGGAATCCCATCTTAAGGTTGTAGGCATTGGCCTATAGGTGAGAATCCTAGCTTAAGGGTCTCATCATTGGGTCTAAGGTGAGGAATCCCATCTTAAGGGTCTCAGCATAGGGTCTAAGGTGAGGAATCCCATCTTAAGGTTCTCAGCATTTGGTCTATGGGGAGGAATCCCATCTTAAGGTTGTAGGCATTGTTCTGTAGGTGAGAATCCTATCTTAAGGTTCTCACCATTGGGTCTAAGGGTAGGAATCCCATCTTAAGGTTGTAGGCATTGGTCTGTAGGTGAGAATCCTATCTTAAGGTTCTCAGCATTGGGTCTAAGGTGAGGAATCCCATCTTAAGGTGGTAGGCATTAGTCTGTAGGTGAGAATCCTATCTTAAGGTTCTCTGTTTTGGGTCTATGGGTAGGAATCCCATCTTAAGGTTGTAGGCATTGGCCTGTAGGTGAGAATCCTATCTTAAGGTTCTCTGTTTTGGGTCTATGGGTAGGAATCCCATGTTAAGGTTGTAGGCATTGGCCTGTAGGTGAGAATCCTAGCTTAAGGGTCTCATCATTGGGTCTAAGGTGAGGAATCCCATCTTAAGGGTCTCAGCATAGGGTCTAAGGTGAGGAATCCCATCTTAAGGTTATCAGCATTTGGTCTATGGGGAGGAATCCCATCTTAAGGTTGTAGGCATTGTTCTGTAAGTGAGAATCCTATCTTAAGGTTCTCAGCATAGGGTCTAAGGGTAGGAATCCCATCTTAAGGTTGTAGGCATTGGTACGTAGGTGAGAATCCTATCTTAAGGTTCTCAGCATTGGGTCTAAGGGTAGGAATCCCATCTTAAGGTTGTAGGCATTGGTCTGTAGGTGAGAATCCTATCTTAAGGTTCTCAGCATTGGGTCTAAGTTGAGAAATCCCATCTTAAGGTGGTAAGCATTAGTCTGTAGGCGAGAATCCTATCTTATGGTTCTCTGTTTTGGGACTATGGGTAGGAATCCCATCTTAAGGTTGTAGGCATTGGTCTGTAGGTGAGAATCCTATCTTAAGGTTCTCTGTTTTGGGTCTATGGGTAGGAATCCCATCTTAAGGTTGTAGGCATTGGCCTATAGGTGAGAATCCTAGCTTACGGGTCTCATCATTGGGTCTAAGGTGAGGAATCCCATCTTAAGGGTCTCAGCATAGGGTCTAAGGTGAGGAATCCCATCTTAAGGTTCTCAGCATTTGGTCTATGGGGAGGAATCCCATCTTAAGGTTGTAGGCATTGTTCTGTAGGTGAGAATCCTATCTTAAGGTTCTCACCATTGGGTCTAAGGGTAGGAATCCCATCTTAAGGTTGTAGGCATTGGTCTGTAGGTGAGAATCCTATCTTAAGGTTCTCAGCATTGGGTCTAAGGTGAGGAATCCCATCTTAGGGTGGTAGGCATTAGTCTGTAGGCGAGAATCCTATCTTATGGTTCTCTGTTTTGGGACTATGGGTAGGAATCCCATCTTAAGGTTGTAGGCATTGGTCTGTAGGTGAGAATCCTATCTTAAGGTTCTCTGTTTTGGGTCTATGGGTAGGAATCCCATCTTAAGGTTGTAGGCATTGGCCTATAGGTGAGAATCCTAGCTTAAGGGTCTCATCATTGGGTCTAAGGTGAGGAATCCCATCTTAAGGGTCTCAGCATAGGGTCTAAGGTGAGGAATCCCATCTTAAGGTTCTCAGCATTTGGTCTATGGGGAGGAATCCCATCTTAAGGTTGAAGCATTGTTCTGTAGGTGAGAATCCTATCTTAAGGTTCTCACCATTGGGTCTAAGGGTAGGAATCCCATCTTAAGGTTGTAGGCATTGGTCTGTAGGTGAGAATCCTATCTTAAGGTTCTCAGCATTGGGTCTAAGGTGAGGAATCCCATCTTAAGGTGGTAGGCATTAGTCTGTAGGTGAGAATCCTATCTTAAGGTTCTCTGTTTTGGGTCTATGGGTAGGAATCCCATCTTAAGGTTGTAGGCATTGGCCTGTAGGTGAGAATCCTATCTTAAGGTTCTCTGTTTTGGGTCTATGGGTAGGAATCCCATGTTAAGGTTGTAGGCATTGGCCTGTAGGTGAGAATCCTAGCTTAAGGGTCTCATCATTGGGTCTAAGGTGAGGAATCCATCTTAAGGGTATCAGCATAGGGTCTAAGGTGAGGAATCCCATCTTAAGGTTCTCAGCATTTGGTCTATGGGGAGGAATCCCATCTTAAGGTTGTAGGCATTGTTCTGTAAGTGAGAATCCTATCTTAAGGTTCTCAGCATTGGGTCTAAGGGTAGGAATCCCATCTTAAGGTTGTAGGCATTGGTCTGTAGGTGAGAATCCTATCTTAAGGTTCTCAGCATTGGGTCTAAGGGTAGGAATCCCATCTTAAGGTTGTAGGCATTGGTCTGTAGGTGAGAATCCTATCTTAAGGGTCTCTGTTTTGGGTCTATGGGTAGGAATCCCATCTTAAGGTTGTAGGCATTGGCCTGTAGGTGAGAATCCTATCTTAAGGTTCTCTGTTTTGGGTCTATGGGTAGGAATCCCATGTTAAGGTTGTAGGCATTGGCCTGTAGGTGAGAATCCTAGCTTAAGGGTCTCATCATTGGGTCTAAGGTGTGGAATCCCATCTTAAGGGTCTCAGCATAGGGTCTAAGGTGAGGAATCCCATCTTAAGGTTATCAGCATTTGGTCTATGGGGAGGAATCCCATCTTAAGGTTGTAGGCATTGTTCTGTAAGTGAGAATCCTATCTTAAGGTTCTCAGCATAGGGTCTAAGGGTAGGAATCCCATCTTAAGGTTGTAGGCATTGGTCCGTAGGTGAGAATCCTATCTTAAGGTTCTCAGCATTGGGTCTAAGGGTAGGAATCCCATCTTAAGGTTGTAGGCATTGGTCTGTAGGTGAGAATCCTATCTTAAGGTTCTCAGCATTGGGTCTAAGGTGAGAAATCCCATCTTAAGGTGGTAAGCATTAGTCTGTAGGCGAGAATCCTATCTTATGGTTCTCTGTTTTGGGACTATGGGTAGGAATCCCATCTTAAGGTTGTAGGCATTGGTCTGTAGGTGAGAATCCTATCTTAAGGTTCTCTGTTTTGGGTCTATGGGTAGGAATCCCATCTTAAGGTTGTAGGCATTGGCCTATAGGTGAGAATCCTAGCTTAAGGGTCTCATCATTGGGTCTAAGGTGAGGAATCCCATCTTAAGCGTCTCAGCATAGGGTCTAAGGTGAGTAATCCCATCTTAAGGTTCTCAGCATTTGGTCTATGGGGAGGAATCCCATCTTAAGGTTGTAGGCATTGTTCTGTAGGTGAGAATCCTATCTTAAGGTTCTCACCATTGGGTCTAAGGGTAGGAATCCCATCTTAAGGTTGTAGGCATTGGTCTGTAGGTGAGAATCCTATCTTAAGGTTCTCAGCATTGGGTCTAAGGTGAGGAATCCCATCTTAGGGTGGTAGGCATTAGTCTGTAGGTGAGAATCCTATCTTAAGGGTCTCTGTTTTGGGTCTATGGGTAGGAATCCCATCTTAAGGTTGTAGACATTGGCCTGTAGGTGAGAATCCTATCTTAAGGTTCTCTGTTTTGGGTCTATGGGTAGGAATTCCATGTTAAGGTTGTAGGCATTGGCCTGTAGGTGAGAATCCTAGCTTAAGGGTCTCATCATTGGGTCTAAGGTGAGGAATCCATCTTAAGGGTATCAGCATAGGGTCTAAGGTGAGGAATCCCATCTTAAGGTTCTCAGCATTTGGTCTATGGGGAGGAATCCCATCTTAAGGTTGTAGACATTGTTCTGTAAGTGAGAATCCTATCTTAAGGGTCTCAGCATAGGGTCTAAGGTGAGGAATCCCATCTTAAGGTTCTCAGCATTTGGTCTATGGGGAGGAATCCCATCTTAAGGTTGTAGGCATTGTTCTGTAGGTGAGAATCCTATCTTAAGGTTCTCACCATTGGGTCTAAGGGTAGGAATCCCATCTTAAGGTTGTAGGCATTGGTCTGTAGGTGAGAATCCTATCTTAAGGTTCTCAGCATTGGGTCTAAGGTGAGGAATCCCATCTTAAGGTGGTAGGCATTAGTCTGTAGGTGAGAATCCTATCTTAAGGTTCTCTGTTTTGGGTCTATGGGTAGGAATCCCATCTTAAGGTTGTAGGCATTGGCCTGTAGGTGAGAATCCTATCTTAAGGTTCTCTGTTTTGGGTCTATGGGTAGGAATCCCATGTTAAGGTTGTAGGCATTGGCCTGTAGGTGAGAATCCTAGCTTAAGGGTCTCATCATTGGGTCTAAGGTGAGGAATCCATCTTAAGGGTATCAGCATAGGGTCTAAGGTGAGGAATCCCATCTTAAGGTTCTCAGCATTTGGTCTATGGGGAGGAATCCCATCTTAAGGTTGTAGGCATTGTTCTGTAAGTGAGAATCCTATCTTAAGGTTCTCAGCATTGGGTCTAAGGGTAGGAATCCCATCTTAAGGTTGTAGGCATTGGTCTGTAGGTGAGAATCCTATCTTAAGGTTCTCAGCATTGGGTCTAAGGGTAGGAATCCCATCTTAAGGTTGTAGGCATTGGTCTGTAGGTGAGAATCCTATCTTAAGGGTCTCTGTTTTGGGTCTATGGGTAGGAATCCCATCTTAAGGTTGTAGGCATTGGCCTGTAGGTGAGAATCCTATCTTAAGGTTCTCTGTTTTGGGTCTATGGGTAGGAATCCCATGTTAAGGTTGTAGGCATTGGCCTGTAGGTGAGAATCCTAGCTTAAGGGTCTCATCATTGGGTCTAAGGTGTGGAATCCCATCTTAAGGGTCTCAGCATAGGGTCTAAGGTGAGGAATCCCATCTTAAGGTTATCAGCATTTGGTCTATGGGGAGGAATCCCATCTTAAGGTTGTAGGCATTGTTCTGTAAGTGAGAATCCTATCTTAAGGTTCTCAGCATAGGGTCTAAGGGTAGGAATCCCATCTTAAGGTTGTAGGCATTGGTCCGTAGGTGAGAATCCTATCTTAAGGTTCTCAGCATTGGGTCTAAGGGTAGGAATCCCATCTTAAGGTTGTAGGCATTGGTCTGTAGGTGAGAATCCTATCTTAAGGTTCTCAGCATTGGGTCTAAGGTGAGAAATCCCATCTTAAGGTGGTAAGCATTAGTCTGTAGGCGAGAATCCTATCTTATGGTTCTCTGTTTTGGGACTATGGGTAGGAATCCCATCTTAAGGTTGTAGGCATTGGTCTGTAGGTGAGAATCCTATCTTAAGGTTCTCTGTTTTGGGTCTATGGGTAGGAATCCCATCTTAAGGTTGTAGGCATTGGCCTATAGGTGAGAATCCTAGCTTAAGGGTCTCATCATTGGGTCTAAGGTGAGGAATCCCATCTTAAGCGTCTCAGCATAGGGTCTAAGGTGAGTAATCCCATCTTAAGGTTCTCAGCATTTGGTCTATGGGGAGGAATCCCATCTTAAGGTTGTAGGCATTGTTCTGTAGGTGAGAATCCTATCTTAAGGTTCTCACCATTGGGTCTAAGGGTAGGAATCCCATCTTAAGGTTGTAGGCATTGGTCTGTAGGTGAGAATCCTATCTTAAGGTTCTCAGCATTGGGTCTAAGGTGAGGAATCCCATCTTAGGGTGGTAGGCATTAGTCTGTAGGTGAGAATCCTATCTTAAGGGTCTCTGTTTTGGGTCTATGGGTAGGAATCCCATCTTAAGGTTGTAGACATTGGCCTGTAGGTGAGAATCCTATCTTAAGGTTCTCTGTTTTGGGTCTATGGGTAGGAATTCCATGTTAAGGTTGTAGGCATTGGCCTGTAGGTGAGAATCCTAGCTTAAGGGTCTCATCATTGGGTCTAAGGTGAGGAATCCATCTTAAGGGTATCAGCATAGGGTCTAAGGTGAGGAATCCCATCTTAAGGTTCTCAGCATTTGGTCTATGGGGAGGAATCCCATCTTAAGGTTGTAGACATTGTTCTGTAAGTGAGAATCCTATCTTAAGGTTCTCAGCATTGGGTCTAAGGGTAGGAATCCCATCTTAAGGTTGTAGGCATTGGTCTGTAGGTGAGAATCCTATCTTAAGGTTCTCAGCATTGGGTCTAAGGGTAGGAATCCCATCTTAAGGTTGTAGGCATTGGTCTGTAGGTGAGAATCCTATCTTAAGGTTCTCAGCATTGGGTCTAAGGTGAGGAATCCCATCTTAAGGTGGTAGGCATTAGTCTGTAGCCGAGAATCCTATCTTATGGTTCTCTGTTTTGGGTCTATGGGTAGGAATCCCATCTTAAGGTTGTAGGCATTGGTCTGTAGGTGAGAATCCTATCTTAAGGTTCTCTGTTTTGGGTCTATGGGTAGGAATCCCATCTTAAGGTTGTAGGCATTGGCCTATAGGTGAGAATCCTAGCTTAAGGGTCTCATCATTGGGTCTAAGGTGAGGAATCCCATCTTAAGGGTCTCAGCATAGGGTCTAAGGTGAGGAATCCCATCTTAAGGTTCTCAGCATTTGGTCTATGGGGAGGAATCCCATCTTAAGGTTGTAGGCATTGTTCTGTAGGTGAGAATCCTATCTTAAGGTTCTCACCATTGGGTCTAAGGGTAGGAATCCCATCTTAAGGTTGTAGGCATTGGTCTGTAGGTGAGAATCCTATCTTAAGGTTCTCAGCATTGGGTCTAAGGTGAGGAATCCCATCCTAAGGTGGCAGGCATTAGTCTGTAGGTGAGAATCCTATCTTAAGGTTCTCTGTTTTGGGTCTATGGGTAGGAATCCCATGTTAAGGTTGTAGGCATTGGCCTGTAGGTGAGAATCCTAGCTTAAGGGTCTCATCATTGGGTCTAAGGTGAGGAATCCCATCTTAAGGGTCTCAGCATAGGGTCTAAGGTGAGGAATCCCATCTTAAGGTTCTCAGCATTTGGTCTATGGGGAGGAATCCCATCTTAAGGTTGTAGGCATTGTTCTGTAGGTGAGAATCCTATCTTAAGGTTCTCACCATTGGGTCTAAGGGTAGGAATCCCATCTTAAGGTTGTAGGCATTGGTCTGTAGGTGAGAATCCTATCTTAAGGTTCTCAGCATTGGGTCTAAGGTGAGGAATCCCATCTTAAGGTGGTAGGCATTAGTCTGTAGGTGAGAATCCTATCTTAAGGTTCTCTGTTTTGGGTCTATGGGTAGGAATCCCATCTTAAGGTTGTAGGCATTGGCCTGTAGGTGAGAATCCTATCTTAAGGTTCTCTGTTTTGGGTCTATGGATAGGAATCCCATGTTAAGGTTGTAGGCATTGGCCTGTAGGTGAGAATCCTAGCTTAAGGGTCTCATCATTGGGTCTAAGGTGAGGAATCCCATCTTAAGGGTCTCAGCATAGGGTCTAAGGTGAGGAATCCCATCTTAAGGTTCTCAGCATTTGGTCTATGGGGAGGAATCCCATCTTAAGGTTGTAGGCATTGTTCTGTAAGTGAGAATCCTATCTTAAGGTTCTCAGCATTGGGTCTAAGGGTAGGAATCCCATTTTAAGGTTGTAGGCATTGGTCTGTAGGTGAGAATCCTATCTTAAGGTTCTCAGCATTGGGTCTAAGGTGAGGAATCCCATCTTAAGGTGGTAGGCATTAGTCTGTAGGCGAGAATCCCATTTTATGGTTCTCTGTTTTGGGTCTATGGGTAGGAATCCCATGTTAAGGTTGTAGGCATTGGTCTGTAGGTGAGAATCCTATCTTAAGGTTCTCTGTTTTGGGTCTATGGGTAGGAATCCCATCTTAAGGTTGTAGGCATTGGCCTATAGGTGATAATCCTAGCTTAAGGGTCTCATCATTGGGTCTAAGGTGAGGAATCCCATCTTAAGGGTCTCAGCATAGGGTCTAAGGTGAGGAATCCCATCTTAAGGTTCTCAGCATTTGGTCTATGGGGAGGAATCCCATCTTAAGGTTGTAGGCATTGTTCTGTAGGTGAGAATCCTATCTTAAGGTTCTCACCATTGGGTCTAAGGGTAGGAATCCCATCTTAAGGTTGTAGGCATTGGTCTGTAGGTGAGAATCCTATCTTAAGGTTCTCAGCATTGGGTCTAAGGTGAGGAATCCCATCTTAAGGTGGTAGGCATTAGTCTGTAGGTGAGAATCCTATCTTAAGGTTCTCTGTTTTGGGTCTATGGGTAGGAATCCCATGTTAAGGTTGTAGGCATTGGCCTGTAGGTGAGAATCCTAGCTTAAGGGTCTCATCATTGGGTCTAAGGTGAGGAATCCATCTTAAGGGTATCAGCATAGGGTCTAAGGTGAGGAATCCCATCTTAAGGTTCTCAGCATTTGGTCTATGGGGAGGAATCCCATCTTAAGGTTGTAGGCATTGTTCTGTAAGTGAGAATCCTATCTTAAGGTTCTCAGCATTGGGTCTAAGGGTAGGAATCCCATCTTAAGGTTGTAGGCATTGGTCTGTAGGTGAGAATCCTATCTTAAGGTTCTCAGCATTGGGTCTAAGGGTAGGAATCCCATCTTAAGGTTGTAGGCATTGGTCTGTAGGTGAGAATCCTATCTTAAGGGTCTCTGTTTTGGGTCTATGGGTAGGAATCCCATCTTAAGGTTGTAGGCATTGGCCTGTAGGTGAGAATCCTATCTTAAGGTTCTCTGTTTTGGGTCTATGGGTAGGAATCCCATGTTAAGGTTGTAGGCATTGGCCTGTAGGTGAGAATCCTAGCTTAAGGGTCTCATCATTGGGTCTAAGGTGTGGAATCCCATCTTAAGGGTCTCAGCATAGGGTCTAAGGTGAGGAATCCCATCTTAAGGTTATCAGCATTTGGTCTATGGGGAGGAATCCCATCTTAAGGTTGTAGGCATTGTTCTGTAAGTGAGAATCCTATCTTAAGGTTCTCAGCATAGGGTCTAAGGGTAGGAATCCCATCTTAAGGTTGTAGGCATTGGTCCGTAGGTGAGAATCCTATCTTAAGGTTCTCAGCATTGGGTCTAAGGGTAGGAATCCCATCTTAAGGTTGTAGGCATTGGTCTGTAGGTGAGAATCCTATCTTAAGGTTCTCAGCATTGGGTCTAAGGTGAGAAATCCCATCTTAAGGTGGTAAGCATTAGTCTGTAGGCGAGAATCCTATCTTATGGTTCTCTGTTTTGGGACTATGGGTAGGAATCCCATCTTAAGGTTGTAGGCATTGGTCTGTAGGTGAGAATCCTATCTTAAGGTTCTCTGTTTTGGGTCTATGGGTAGGAATCCCATCTTAAGGTTGTAGGCATTGGCCTATAGGTGAGAATCCTAGCTTAAGGGTCTCATCATTGGGTCTAAGGTGAGCAATCCCATCTTAAGGGTCTCAGCATAGGGTCTAAGGTGAGTAATCCCATCTTAAGGTTCTCAGCATTTGGTCTATGGGGAGGAATCCCATCTTAAGGTTGTAGGCATTGTTCTGTAGGTGAGAATCCTATCTTAAGGTTCTCACCATTGGGTCTAAGGGTAGGAATCCCATCTTAAGGTTGTAGGCATTGGTCTGTAGGTGAGAATCCTATCTTAAGGTTCTCAGCATTGGGTCTAAGGTGAGGAATCCCATCTTAGGGTGGCAGGCATTAGTCTGTAGGTGAGAATCCTATCTTAAGGGTCTCTGTTTTGGGTCTATGGGTAGGAATCCCATCTTAAGGTTGTAGACATTGGCCTGTAGGTGAGAATCCTATCTTAAGGTTCTCTGTTTTGGGTCTATGGGTAGGAATTCCATGTTAAGGTTGTAGGCATTGGCCTGTAGGTGAGAATCCTAGCTTAAGGGTCTCATCATTGGGTCTAAGGTGAGGAATCCATCTTAAGGGTATCAGCATAGGGTCTAAGGTGAGGAATCCCATCTTAAGGTTCTCAGCATTTGGTCTATGGGGAGGAATCCCATCTTAAGGTTGTAGGCATTGTTCTGTAAGTGAGAATCCTATCTTAAGGTTCTCAGCATTGGGTCTAAGGGTAGGAATCCCATCTTAAGGTTGTAGGCATTGGTCTGTAGGTGAGAATCCTATCTTAAGGTTCTCAGCATTGGGTCTAAGGGTAGGAATCCCATCTTAAGGTTGTAGGCATTGGTCTGTAGGTGAGAATCCTATCTTAAGGTTCTCAGCATTGGGTCTAAGGGTAGGAATCCCATCTTAAGGTTGTAGGCATTGGTCTGTAGGTGAGAATCCTATCTTAAGGGTCTCTGTTTTGGGTCTATGGGTAGGAATCCCATCTTAAGGTTGTAGGCATTGGCCTGTAGGTGAGAATCCTATCTTAAGGTTCTCTGTTTTGGGTCTATGGGTAGGAATCCCATCTTAAGGTTGTAGGCATTGGCCTATAGGTGAGAATCCTAGCTTAAGGGTCTCATCATTGGGTCTAAGGTGAGGAATCCCATCTTAAGGGTCTCAGCATAGGGTCTAAGGTGAGGAATCCCATCTTAAGGTTCTCAGCATTTGGTCTATGGGGAGGAATCCCATCTTAAGGTTGTAGGCATTGTTCTGTAGGTGAGAATCCTATCTTAAGGTTCTCACCATTGGGTCTAAGGGTAGGAATCCCATCTTAAGGTTGTAGGCATTGGTCTGTAGGTGAGAATCCTATCTTAAGGTTCTCAGCATTGGGTCTAAGGTGAGGAATCCCATCTTAAGGTGGCAGGCATTAGTCTGTAGGTGAGAATCCTATCTTAAGGTTCTCTGTTTTGGGTCTATGGGTAGGAATCCCATGTTAAGGTTGTAGGCATTGGCCTGTAGGTGAGAATCCTAGCTTAAGGGTCTCATCATTGGGTCTAAGGTGAGGAATCCCATCTTAAGGGTCTCAGCATAGGGTCTAAGGTGAGGAATCCCATCTTAAGGTTCTCAGCATTTGGTCTATGGGGAGGAATCCCATCTTAAGGTTGTAGGCATTGTTCTGTAGGTGAGAATCCTATCTTAAGGTTCTCACCATTGGGTCTAAGGGTAGGAATCCCATCTTAAGGTTGTAGGCATTGGTCTGTAGGTGAGAATCCTATCTTAAGGTTCTCAGCATTGGGTCTAAGGTGAGGAATCCCATCTTAAGGTGGTAGGCATTAGTCTGTAGGTGAGAATCCTATCTTAAGGTTCTCTGTTTTGGGTCTATGGGTAGGAATCCCATCTTAAGGTTGTAGGCATTGGCCTGTAGGTGAGAATCCTATCTTAAGGTTCTCTGTTTTGGGTCTATGGGTAGGAATCCCATGTTAAGGTTGTAGGCATTGGCCTGTAGGTGAGAATCCTAGCTTAAGGGTCTCATCATTGGGTCTAAGGTGAGGAATCCCATCTTAAGGGTCTCAGCATAGGGTCTAAGGTGAGGAATCCCATCTTAAGGTTCTCAGCATTTGGTCTATGGGGAGGAATCCCATCTTAAGGTTGTAGGCATTGTTCTGTAAGTGAGAATCCTATCTTAAGGTTCTCAGCATTGGGTCTAAGGGTAGGAATCCCATTTTAAGGTTGTAGGCATTGGTCTGTAGGTGAGAATCCTATCTTAAGGTTCTCAGCATTGGGTCTAAGGTGAGGAATCCCATCTTAAGGTGGTAGGCATTAGTCTGTAGGCGAGAATCCCATCTTATGGTTCTCTGTTTTGGGTCTATGGGTAGGAATCCCATCTTAAGGTTGTAGGCATTGGTCTGTAGGTGAGAATCCTATCTTAAGGTTCTCTGTTTTGGGTCTATGGGTAGGAATCCCATCTTAAGGTTGTAGGCATTGGCCTATAGGTGATAATCCTAGCTTAAGGGTCTCATCATTGGGTCTAAGGTGAGGAATCCCATCTTAAGGGTCTCAGCATAGGGTCTAAGGTGAGGAATCCCATCTTAAGGTTCTCAGCATTTGGTCTATGGGGAGGAATCCCATCTTAAGGTTGTAGGCATTGTTCTGTAGGTGAGAATCCTATCTTAAGGTTCTCACCATTGGGTCTAAGGGTAGGAATCCCATCTTAAGGTTGTAGGCATTGGTCTGTAGGTGAGAATCCTATCTTAAGGTTCTCAGCATTGGGTCTAAGGTGAGGAATCCCATCTTAAGGTGGTAGGCATTAGTCTGTAGGTGAGAATCCTATCTTAAGGTTCTCTGTTTTGGGTCTATGGGTAGGAATCCCATCTTAAGGTTGTAGGCATTGGCCTGTAGGTGAGAATCCTATCTTAAGGTTCTCTGTTTTGGGTCTATGGGTAGGAATCCCATGTTAAGGTTGTAGGCATTGGCCTGTAGGCAGTGGCGGCTGGTGACATTTGAAAGTGGTGAGGCGTAAAGTAATAATCATACTGCACCGTAGCGAGCGAGCGAAGCGAGCGAGCCCGAACCCTCTAAGGAGGGTTAGGGTGGAATTCCCCCCGAGAAAATTTTTAAAAATAGTGGAAAAATGGTGCATTTCCAAGCAAATCTGAGAAAGCAGGAAGGTTAATAAAGCAATTGTGAAAGTGCAGGGATTACATTATTAAAGAGCTGTCATATAACATACTAGGTAGCTGCTCATTCAGTATAACAACAGAGCTTCATCACAGACTTCAAGATACAATGCTGAGAACCTCACAGATTGTTTTTATTTAAACTGCAAACAACAAAACAAACAACTTTTTTGGTTTAAACTGCAAACAACAAAAGAACCAACTAAACAGGTCACAAACTATCACCATTCAACATATTTACTTTTTGTATCTAAATTCAGCACGCCTGTCTTTAAGCGCAGCAAATTTTTCAATTACTTGAATGTTAAAGTCAGCAATATTTTGAACAAGCTTGCACTCTATAGAGAGCATTGCCAATGCATTGAGTCTTTCCTGAAGCATGGTGTTCCTCAGAAATGTCTTAATCCTCTTTAAGGCGGAAAAAGATCGTTCTGCCTCTGAGGTTGTCATAGGAGTTGTAATGACGATTTTTAGTAAAGCTACTGTCTCTGTAAATGTCTTTTCCATATTAAGTTCGTGAATTAAAGACAGCAAAGACCTGCCATCTTTGGCTTTCTGGTACACTGGCATTGAGTACATTACTGTCAACTCACTTTTCAGGTCCTCTTGGTTGAGCATCGGATAAGCTTCCACAGCCTCATGCAGAGCATGCTCAGGGAAGGATTCATTATATTTTTCAAAGTATTTACTTTCCAATAATGCGGCACTCCCCAAATGTTTTGTGAAAGCAAAACGCTCTTGTGCCTGCACAATTACAATGTCACAGATCTCTTTTGCACTTCGGACCAGAGTGGTGATTTTTTTCCTGTGGTTTGAAAAAGTTGAAGCCGCTGGCAGTTGGCTGTCTAAATTGTCAACCTCATCTCTCACTGTGTTTATGCTTGTGACAAACTCCGTGGTATATCTTTTCACAGAGACAGTATCTACGTCTCGTCCTTGCAACTGATTGTATAAATTCTCGACCTTTTTCATTATCTTTTCAAATAAAAACAGAAAGAACTGAAACTCTCTATCTTTTAGTGTTCTAGCAAAGCCACGGGATTCACTGTGACTTTTGAAATCAAAGGTTTCATTGGCTTCTATGGCTTCAAAACATTGCACAAGGTCCTCCCTATATTGAAATATTAGTTGGACTGTACGTATGTTATAGTTCCAACGAGTTGAGGCTCCCCTTGGAACCCTTTTGTCCACAATCTCCTGAAGTGCTTCCATTCTTTTTGGGGAATGTGAGAAAAATGCTGCCATGTTGTGCTCTGCATCAGGTACATTTTCTTTGCAGCAGGCACATTAACCTTCTGTGCTACCTTTCCATGAGTCAAAACTTCCATTAAACAAAACTCTGATCTCTCTCTCGGGAAAACATGAACAATATCCTTGGTGCAACAGCAAGTGTTGCATGGCTAAACATTTATAAGTCCCCAAAGGCGCTCTGCAAATGGGTCTATAACATAACATAATAGGCCAAAACATAGCATTACTAATAAATAACACCTGCAGCATAACACACCCGACTGTGACTGAGACTCCTAAAGGTCAGTCTTAGAACTACTATGACCGGGCCCGGCCACTGCACGGAGTCACTACTCATGCATCATTAATAAAAATAAGTTATAAAAAGTACGTTACAACAACGTATAACCTAACAAAAAACAGATTCGTCATCGTCATAATGACACACAGTCACACATGATGATCAAACATGGAAGGCTGTACAGGTAGTCTGGTTTCACATGAGAATCAGGCACCTGACTAGGAAGCAGCTTTCAAGAGGTACCATGAAAAAGTATAGTTGCACTGGTTGCGGCCCATCCTCGATGTGGAAGCACATCAGGAGTAATCACGCAACCACCTATCTTAGAAAGCTGAAGGAGAAAACAACATCATTTAGCCACACAGAAGCATCGTCATCTACCTCCAACCAACCTTCAGGAAATATCAGTATTGCACCAACTTGTACGCAATTCAAAGACATGGTTGTTTACTGTTCCAAATGTCAAGAACCTTCAAAAAGGTGAAGCAGCATCATTGTTAATTTCTTTTTGTTTGCTTTCTATCATTACACAAGGACATGTGCTAATGTTAGATATGTTAAACACCAAGGAAGCTCCTCAAGTGACAGAGAATGATGAAGACGTACCAGCATCCAATCATCTGTGAACTTTAAACAATGATACGCCCAAGATGTAATTTGGAAATCTGAGGACATTATTTTTTTTTTCAAGAAATACATCTGGCAATTTTAAAACTTTTTTTATCGTTTTAAAACAGTTTTTTTTTCATATGCTACAGTTTTGCTTAGAATTTTACTCTCTGCATGTTTGCTATCGGATTACAGCATTGGATTACAGCATTTTTTCTGCAAAATAAAAAAACCACCAAATCTTTCTTAAAGAGCTGTGTCAATGTTATTATTAAGTATGTGCCTAGATGTGTCAGTGTATGTGTAAATGTGTGCCTACAATAACGAGCGAGAACAAAAATATGGCAAAGTATATATAGGTATGTATCGGTTTAGTGTACTTAACTTCACATATATGCACCTTGACGTTATGTATATCTTCAGGGTCATAGATGTGGTGTTAAGAACAGAAAGTCTAAACTTAGCTATATGCGCTTAAGTCCTTCCATAAAAGATGCCGTGAGCACGCGTGGCTTTCCGAGGCAGCCAGGATCCTTTATATTGAAGCAACGTGAACGCTCGGAGCAGATTCCTATAAGTCTTGTAATGAAGTGTACAATTATAACCTTGTTGCCAGTGGCTTCCCGCGGGGGCTGCGGCTGCAGATAAAATGTGGTTACTACTTACTAGTCACAGAATACAAGCCTTGGGTTCTTCTTTCACCACCTCGCACCAATGATTATTTGTTTCTGGCTGTTGTAAGGAGACCTTTAGGAGGGATTCACTGTTGTCACCACATCAGGGCTCAGCTGTACTATACCGAGGCCAGGGATGGTGGTATCGCCTGTCCAGAGAAACGAGAGCTGAGCACGGAGAAGATTTATCAATGTATATTAAATATGTATTCAGTACAGGCATTTTATGTATTGTCTTACTTTATTTAATGCATTTTTGTATAGCTCGAACTTTACCCAAAGGTGTCCGAGCGCTTTACAAAACAACCGGGTAAGTTACAAAAGGTACACAAGATGTGAAAATATATACGTTAGTGTATGTTTTGGTGTATTACAATATGAATAATTTTATACCTGGGTGTCTTAGTGTATGCATCTGTTTGTAACTATGTCAGTGTTTGGGAGGTGGAGTTTGCCTGGCCTGAAGATAGCCGCATAGTCCTTTTGTCACGCTCGATATCCTTAATTTATCTTGCACTCAACTGTCCTCCATAAACTATAAAAAGTACCTGGCTGCCACCCTGGAGAAACTATCGACATCAGGGGTTATCGAAAACAACAGCCGTCACGTCATCGCAGCTCGGAGTGGAAGCAAAATTGCGGCCTGTGCGGAAGACGGAAGAGTACGGAGCGGCTTGGGGCACCGATGTCAAGTATTAGTGTGGACCTGTGGTCACTCTTTGTTGCAAGCGCCATATAGTCTTTCTCAGGCGCGCTAAACCCCACGTTATTCATCTCAGCTGGGGGGCAGCAGCACTTTGTGGAGATGACGAATAATAATACCTCAAGCAGAATAAAATGAAGGCAAAGAGCTGGCGAAATTTATGTAAATTGCCGACGTGAATGAAAGCTAAGTACACTTCGGATATTTCAAGTCCATTACTCTATTTAGTATAATGAAAACCAAATCCGTGGTTAATCCCTCCCAAAAAATTTGCATAATTTAGAAACCGAGCGCGCGGCTGATTCTGGGAGCTGATACTGTGTGTGCACATCCTACCAGGCCGAATGGGATTTCTTGTCTGGCAGCTGCCTGCCCTCAGTTCTACCACAATCTCAGATTAATTTCAGTGTGGTTCAGACAGCATTCCCGACTCTGCAACAAACGCGGTATTTCAGATTTTTTTTTGATGAAAGAAGGAAACAAAAATAAATTAAAAAATCTATCGGTTTTCGTTCCCAATCATACTTTTAGTTCCAAGTTGTCTAGACTCTAGTCTACTGACTATCTGTATACACAGACTAACGCTGCCAAATTGGCTTGATGGCATGCGAGTAAATTTCCATACCATGATGCACGTGAGAAAACTTTTGAAAAGGCACATTATCGTAGGCTTTTTAAGTTAGCCTACATTTACATGATGTGTGGCTGTGCTGAGTGCTGGTACCGTACAACACCAAAGGAAAGCAGGCGGTTTTCATAGCTATCTCGGCCGCGCTTGCTCTCCCGTTTACAGAAGGCAGGGCCTGCTCACTCACCGAAAGAAATGAACCCGACGCATAACAGACCCAACTCAGGGCCCGGCCCCCTGGCCTGGACCCTGCTAGTTACTACCAAGGCAAGACTGCATTTGACTGTTCACACCCTTAAGCAACCCCCTCCCCCCGCCACGCAGTCACGCATCTGCACAATAAATGAAAAATAAGTAACTACTGTCTTTCTTACGTGGGGAGTGTGGCAGCAGTAGGCGGTCCGACCGTCGAATCCACACACTCACACACGACGACACGCAGACTGCCTGACTGGCCATGATGTGAGCAGCTCTCTGGCATGATTCCAGCACGCACAGTGACGAGGGACAATGGCCAATCACCGACGATTCTGGCTCAGACCAGCCAACACCCACACGCGGCACCATCCTGCTGCAGCATCCAACCAATCCTGGCGCAGCACAGAGCAGACTGAAATCTGCCCATTACGAGGCCCGGGACCCCGGGTCCATGCCTATATTCCTTAGTGGCAGAGGGGGGAGTTTAAAGGGTGCGCATGCGCGGGCCAGTCAAAATCTTGTCTTCTCCGGCCTTCTACATGCGCACTCACTGGCAGTGGCAGTACAGTAACATCGTCACCCTCTGCCTGTGCGCTGCCTGCCTGTCACTCTCTGGCACAGCCCCGCCCCCCACGGGCCGGCCGGCACACTTCCTTATTGATGCCCGATCCTGTCGGGCTTCTCCCGGGGCCTTAGTGCGCTCGGCACCGAATCATTTTTCACTGTGTTTGTAAATAATAAAAAGCAAAATTATACATGTTGGCAGTGCAGTGGGGTCGTCCAGGCTAGTGGGGCGTTGCCCCAACGCCCCCAATGGACGCACCGCCACTGCCTGTAGGTGAGAATCCTAGCTTAAGGGTCTCATCATTGGGTCTAAGGTGAGGAATCCCATCTTAAGGGTCTCAGCATAGGGTCTAAGGTGAGGAATCCCATCTTAAGGTTCTCAGCATTTGGTCTATGGGGAGGAATCCCATCTTAAGGTTGTAGGCATTGTTCTGTAAGTGAGAATCCTATCTTAAGGTTCTCAGCATTGGGTCTAAGGGTAGGAATCCCATCTTAAGGTTGTAGGCATTGTCTGTAGGTGAGAATCCTATCTTAAGGTTCTCAGCATTGGGTCTAAGGGTAGGAATCCCATCTTAAGGTTGTAGGCATTGGTCTGTAGGTGAGAATCCTATCTTAAGGTTCTCAGCATTGGGTCTAAGGTGAGAAATCCCATCTTAAGGTGGTAGGCATTAGTCTGTAGGCGAGAATCCTATCTTATGGTTCTCTGTTTTGGGACTATGGGTAGGAATCCCATCTTAAGGTTGTAGGCATTGGTCTGTAGGTGAGAATCCTATCATAAGGTTCTCTGTTTTGGGTCTATGGGTAGGAATCCCATCTTAAGGTTGTAGGCATTGGCCTATAGGTGAGAATCCTAGCTTAAAGGTCTCATCATTGGGTCTAAGGTGAGGAATCCCATCTTAAGGGTCTCAGCATAGGGTCTAAGGTGAGGAATCCCATCTTAAGGTTCTCAGCATTTGGTCTATGGGGAGGAATCCCATCTTAAGGTTGTAGGCATTGTTCTGTAGGTGAGAATCCTATCTTAAGGTTCTCACCATTGGGGCTAAGGGTAGGAATCCCATCTTAAGGTTGTAGGCATTGGTCTGTAGGTGAGAATCCTATCTTAAGGTTCTCAGCATTGGGTCTAAGGTGAGGAATCCCATCTTAAGGTTGTAGGCATTGGTCTGTAGGTGAGAATCCTATCTTAAGGTTCTCTGTTTTGGGTCTATGGGTAGGAATCCCATCTTAAGGTTGTAGGCATTGGCCTATAGGTGAGAATCCTAGCTTAAGGGTCTCATCATTGGGTCTAAGGTGAGGAATCCCATCTTAAGGGTCTCAGCATAGGGTCTAAGGTGAGGAATCCCATCTTAAGGTTCTCAGCATTTGGTCTATGGGGAGGAATCCCATCTTAAGGTTGTAGGCATTGTTCTGTAGGTGAGAATCCTATCTTAAGGTTCTCACCATTGGGTCTAAGGGTAGGAATCCCATCTTAAGGTTGTAGGCATTGGTCTGTAGGTGAGAATCCTATCTTAAGGTTCTCAGCATTGGGTCTAAGGTGAGGAATCCCATCTTAAGGTGGTAGGCATTAGTCTGTAGGTGAGAATCCTATCTTAAGGTTCTCTGTTTTGGGTCTATGGGTAGGAATCCCATCTTAAGGTTGTAGGCATTGGCCTGTAGGTGAGAATCCTATCTTAAGGTTCTCTGTTTTGGGTCTATGGGTAGGAATCCCATGTTAAGGTTGTAGGCATTGGCCTGTAGGTGAGAATCCTAGCTTAAGGGTCTCATCATTGGGTCTAAGGTGAGGAATCCCATCTTAAGGGTCTCAGCATAGGGTCTAAGGTGAGGAATCCCATTTTAAGGTTATCAGCATTTGGTCTATGGGGAGGAATCCCATCTTAAGGTTGTAGGCATTGTTCTGTAAGTGAGAATCCTATCTTAAGGTTCTCAGCATAGGGTCTAAGGGTAGGAATCCCATCTTAAGGTTGTAGGCATTGGTCCGTAGGTGAGAATCCTATCTTAAGGTTCTCAGCATTGGGTCTAAGGGTAGGAATCCCATCTTAAGGTTGTAGGCATTGGTCTGTAGGTGAGAATCCTATCTTAAGGTTCTCAGCATTGGGTCTAAGGTGAGAAATCCCATCTTAAGGTGGTAAGCATTAGTCTGTAGGCGAGAATCCTATCTTATGGTTCTCTGTTTTGGGACTATGGGTAGGAATCCCATCTTAAGGTTGTAGGCATTGGTCTGTAGGTGAGAATCCTATCTTAAGGTTCTCTGTTTTGGGTCTATGGGTAGGAATCCCATCTTAAGGTTGTAGGCATTGGCCTATAGGTGAGAATCCTAGCTTAAGGGTCTCATCATTGGGTCTAAGGTGAGGAATCCCATCTTAAGGGTCTCAGCATAGGGTCTAAGGTGAGGAATCCCATCTTAAGGTTCTCAGCATTTGGTCTATGGGGAGGAATCCCATCTTAAGGTTGTAGGCATTGTTCTGTAGGTGAGAATCCTATCTTAAGGTTCTCACCATTGGGTCTAAGGGTAGGAATCCCATCTTAAGGTTGTAGGCATTGGTCTGTAGGTGAGAATCCTATCTTAAGGTTCTCAGCATTGGGTCTAAGGTGAGGAATCCCATCTTAGGGTGGTAGGCATTAGTCTGTAGGCGAGAATCCTATCTTATGGTTCTCTGTTTTGGGACTATGGGTAGGAATCCCATCTTAAGGTTGTAGGCATTGGTCTGTAGGTGAGAATCCTATCTTAAGGTTCTCTGTTTTGGGTCTATGGGTAGGAATTCCATCTTAAGGTTGTAGGCATTGGCCTATAGGTGAGAATCCTAGCTTAAGGGTCTCATCATTGGGTCTAAGGTGAGGAATCCCATCTTAAGGGTCTCAGCATAGGGTCTAAGGTGAGGAATCCCATCTTAAGGTTCTCAGCATTTGGTCTATGGGGAGGAATCCCATCTTAAGGTTGTAGGCATTGTTCTGTAGGTGAGAATCCTATCTTAAGGTTCTCACCATTGGGTCTAAGGGTAGGAATCCCATCTTAAGGTTGTAGGCATTGGTCTGTAGGTGAGAATCCTATCTTAAGGTTCTCAGCATTGGGTCTAAGGTGAGGAATCCCATCTTAAGGTGGTAGGCATTAGTCTGTAGGTGAGAATCCTATCTTAAGGTTCTCTGTTTTGGGTCTATGGGTAGGAATCCCATCTTAAGGTTGTAGGCATTGGCCTGTAGGTGAGAATCCTATCTTAAGGTTCTCTGTTTTGGGTCTATGGGTAGGAATCCCATGTTAAGGTTGCAGGCATTGGCCTGTAGGTGAGAATCCTAGCTTAAGGGTCTCATCATTGGGTCTAAGGTGAGGAATCCCATCTTAAGGGTCTCAGCATAGGGTCTAAGGTGAGGAATCCCATCTTAAGGTTATCAGCATTTGGTCTATGGGGAGGAATCCCATCTTAAGGTTGTAGGCATTGTTCTGTAAGTGAGAATCCTATCTTAAGGTTCTCAGCATAGGGTCTAAGGGTAGGAATCCCATCTTAAGGTTGTAGGCATTGGTCCGTAGGTGAGAATCCTATCTTAAGGTTCTCAGCATTGGGTCTAAGGGTAGGAATCCCATCTTAAGGTTGTAGGCATTGGTCTGTAGGTGAGAATCCTATCTTAAGGTTCTCAGCATTGGGTCTAAGGTGAGAAATCCCATCTTAAGGTGGTAAGCATTAGTCTGTAGGCGAGAATCCTATCTTATGGTTCTCTGTTTTGGGACTATGGGTAGGAATCCCATCTTAAGGTTGTAGGCATTGGTCTGTAGGTGAGAATCCTATCTTAAGGTTCTCTGTTTTGGGTCTATGGGTAGGAATCCCATCTTAAGGTTGTAGGCATTGGCCTATAGGTGAGAATCCTAGCTTAAGGGTCTCATCATTGGGTCTAAGGTGAGGAATCCCATCTTAAGGGTCTCAGCATAGGGTCTAAGGTGAGGAATCCCATTTTAAGGTTCTCAGCATTTGGTCTATGGGGAGGAATCCCATCTTAAGGTTGTAGGCATTGTTCTGTAGGTGAGAATCCTATCTTAAGGTTCTCACCATTGGGTCTAAGGGTAGGAATCCCATCTTAAGGTTGTAGGCATTGGTCTGTAGGTGAGAATCCTATCTTAAGGTTCTCAGCATTGCGTCTAAGGTGAGGAATCCCATCTTAGGGTGGTAGGCATTAGTCTGTAGGTGAGAATCCTATCTTAAGGGTCTCTGTTTTGGGTCTATGGGTAGGAATCCCATCTTAAGGTTGTAGACATTGGCCTGTAGGTGAGAATCCTATCTTAAGGTTCTCTGTTTTGGGTCTATGGGTAGGAATTCCATGTTAAGGTTGTAGGCATTGGCCTGTAGGTGAGAATCCTAGCTTAAGGGTCTCATCATTGGGTCTAAGGTGAGGAATCCCATCTTAAGGGTCTCAGCATAGGGTCTAAGGTGAGGAATCCCATCTTAAGGTTCTCAGCATTTGGTCTATGGGGAGGAATCCCATCTTAAGGTTGTAGGCATTGTTCTGTAAGTGAGAATCCTATCTTAAGGTTCTCAGCATTGGGTCTAAGGGTAGGAATCCCATCTTAAGGTTGTAGGCATTGGTCTGTAGGTGAGAATCCTATCTTAAGGTTCTCAGCATTGGGTCTAAGGGTAGGAATCCCATCTTACGGTTGTAGGCATTGGTCTGTAGGTGAGAATCCTATCTTAAGGATCTCAGCATTGGGTCTAAGGTGAGGAATCCCATCTTAAGGTGGTAGGCATTAGTCTGTAGGCGAGAATCCTATCTTATGGTTCTCTGTTTTGGGTCTATGGGTAGGAATCCCATCTTAAGGTTGTAGGCATTGGTCTGTAGGTGAGAATCCTATCTTAAGGTTCTCTGTTTTGGGTCTATGGGTAGGAATCCCATCTTAAGGTTGTAGGCATTGGCCTATAGGTGAGAATCCTAGCTTAAGGGTCTCATCATTGGGTCTAAGGTGAGGAATCCCATCTTAAGGGTTTTAGCATAGGGTCTAAGGTGAGGAATCCCATCTTAAGGTTCTCAGCATTTGGTCTATGGGGAGGAATCCCATCTTAAGGTTGTAGGCATTGTTCTGTAGGTGAGAATCCTATCTTAAGGTTCTCACCATTGGGTCTAAGGGTAGGAATCCCATCTTAAGGTTGTAGGCATTGGTCTGTAGGTGAGAATCCTATCTTAAGGTTCTCAGCATTGGGTCTAAGGTGAGGAATCCCATCTTAAGGTGGCAGGCATTAGTCTGTAGGTGAGAATCCTATCTTAAGGTTCTCTGTTTTGGGTCTATGGGTAGGAATCCCATGTTAAGGTTGTAGGCATTGGCCTGTAGGTGAGAATCCTAGCTTAAGGGTCTCATCATTGGGTCTAAGGTGAGGAATTCCATCTTAAGGGTCTCAGCTTAGGGTCTAAGGTGAGGAATCCCATCTTAAGGTTCTCAGCATTTGGTCTATGGGGAGGAATCCGATCTTAAGGTTGTAGGCATTGTTCTGTAGGTGAGAATCCTATCTTAAGGTTCTCACCATTGGGTCTAAGGGTAGGAATCCCATCTTAAGGTTGTAGGCATTGGTCTGTAGGTGAGAATCCTATCTTAAGGTTCTCAGCATTGGGTCTAAGGTGAGGAATCCCATCTTAAGGTGGTAGGCATTAGTCTGTAGGTGAGAATCCTATCTTAAGGTTCTCTGTTTTGGGTCTATGGGTAGGAATCCCATCGTAAGGTTGTAGGCATTGGCCTGTAGGTGAGAATCCTATCTTAAGGTTCTCTGTTTTGGGTCTATGGGTAGGAATCCCATGTTAAGGTTGTAGGCATTGGCCTGTAGGTGAGAATCCTAGCTTAAGGGTCTCATCATTGGGTCTAAGGTGAGGAATCCCATCTTAAGGGTCTCAGCATAGGGTCTAAGGTGAGGAATCCCATCTTAAGGTTCTCAGCATTTGGTCTATGGGGAGGAATCCCATCTTAAGGTTGTAGGCATTGTTCTGTAAGTGAGAATCCTATCTTAAGGTTCTCAGCATTGGGTCTAAGGGTAGTAATCCCATTTTAAGGTTGTAGGCATTGGTCTGTAGGTGAGAATCCTATCTTAAGGTTCTCAGCATTGGGTCTAAGGGTAGGAATCCCATCTTAAGGTTGTAGGCATTGGTCTGTAGGTGAGAATCCTATCTTAAGGTTCTCAGCATTGGGTCTAAGGTGAGAAATCCCATCTTAAGGTGGTAGGCATTAGTCTGTAGGCGAGAATCCTATCTTATGGTTCTCTGTTTTGGGACTATGGGTAGGAATCCCATCTTAAGGTTGTAGGCATTGGTCTGTAGGTGAGAATCCTATCTTAAGGTTCTCTGTTTTGGGTCTATGGGTAGGAATCCCATCTTAAGGTTGTAGGCATTGGCCTATAGGTGAGAATCCTAGCTTAAGGGTCTCATCATTGGGTCTAAGGTGAGGAATCCCATCTTAAGGGTCTCAGCATAGGGTCTAAGGTGAGGAATCCCATCTTAAGGTTCTCAGCATTTGGTCTATGGGGAGGAATCCCATCTTAAGGTTGTAGGCATTGTTCTGTAGGTGAGAATCCTATCTTAAGGTTCTCACCATTGGGTCTAAGGGTAGGAATCCCATCTTAAGGTTGTAGGCATTGGTCTGTAGGTGAGAATCCTATCTTAAGGTTCTCAGCATTGGGTCTAAGGTGAGGAATCCCATCTTAAGGTGGTAGGCATTAGTCTGTAGGTGAGAATCCTATCTTAAGGGTCTCTGTTTTGGGTCTATGGGTAGGAATCCCATCTTAAGGTTGTAGACATTGGCCTGTAGGTGAGAATCCTATCTTAAGGTTCTCTGTTTTGGGTCTATGGGTAGGAATTCCATGTTAAGGTTGTAGGCATTGGCCTGTAGGTGAGAATCCTAGCTTAAGGGTCTCATCATTGGGTCTAAGGTGAGGAATCCATCTTAAGGGTCTCAGCATAGGGTCTAAGGTGAGGAATCCCATCTTAAGGTTCTCAGCATTTGGTCTATGGGGAGGAATCCCATCTTAAGGTTGTAGGCATTGTTCTGTAAGTGAGAATCCTATCTTAAGGTTCTCAGCATTGGGTCTAAGGGTAGGAATCCCATCTTACGGTTGTAGGCATTGGTCTGTAGGTGAGAATCCTATCTTAAGGTTCTCAGCATTGGGTCTAAGGGTAGGAATCCCATCTTAAGGTTGTAGGCATTGGTCTGTAGGTGAGAATCCTATCTTAAGGTTCTCAGCATTGGGTCTAAGGTGAGGAATCCCATCTTAAGGTGGTAGGCATTAGTCTGTAGGCGAGAATCCTATCTTATGGTTCTCTGTTTTGGGTCTATGGGTAGGAATCCCATCTTAAGGTTGTAGGCATTGGTCTGTAGGTGAGAATCCTATCTTAAGGTTCTCTGTTTTGGGTCTATGGGTAGGAATCCCATGTTAAGGTTGTAGGCATTGGCCTGTAGGTGAGAATCCTAGCTTAAGGGTCTCATCATTGGGTCTAAGGTGAGGAATCCCATCTTAAGGGTCTCAGCATAGGGTCTAAGGTGAGGATTCCCATCTTAAGGTTCTCAGCATTTGGTCTATGGGGAGGAATCCCATCTTAAGGTTGTAGGCATTGTTCTGTAAGTGAGAATCCTATCTTAAGGTTCTCAGCATTGGGTCTAAGGGTAGTAATCCCATTTTAAGGTTGTAGGCATTGGTCTGTAGGTGAGAATCCTATCTTAAGGTTCTCAGCATTGGGTCTAAGGGTAGGAATCCCATCTTAAGGTTGTAGGCATTGGTCTGTAGGTGAGAATCCTATCTTAAGGTTCTCAGCATTGGGTCTAAGGTGAGAAATCCCATCTTAAGGTGGTAGGCATTAGTCTGTAGGCGAGAATCCTATCTTATGGTTCTCTGTTTTGGGACTATGGGTAGGAATCCCATCTTAAGGTTGTAGGCATTGGTCTGTAGGTGAGAATCCTATCTTAAGGTTCTCTGTTTTGGGTCTATGGGTAGGAATCCCATCTTAAGGTTGTAGGCATTGGCCTATAGGTGAGAATCCTAGCTTAAGGGTCTCATCATTGGGTCTAAGGTGAGGAATCCCATCTTAAGGGTCTCAGCATAGGGTCTAAGGTGAGGAATCCCATCTTAAGGTTCTCAGCATTTGGTCTATGGGGAGGAATCCCATCTTAAGGTTGTAGGCATTGTTCTGTAGGTGAGAATCCTATCTTAAGGTTCTCACCATTGGGTCTAAGGGTAGGAATCCCATCTTAAGGTTGTAGGCATTGGTCTGTAGGTGAGAATCCTATCTTAAGGTTCTCAGCATTGGGTCTAAGGTGAGGAATCCCATCTTAAGGTGGTAGGCATTAGTCTGTAGGTGAGAATCCTATCTTAAGGGTCTCTGTTTTGGGTCTATGGGTAGGAATCCCATCTTAAGGTTGTAGACATTGGCCTGTAGGTGAGAATCCTATCTTAAGGTTCTCTGTTTTGGGTCTATGGGTAGGAATTCCATGTTAAGGTTGTAGGCATTGGCCTGTAGGTGAGAATCCTAGCTTAAGGGTCTCATCATTGGGTCTAAGGTGAGGAATCCATCTTAAGGGTCTCAGCATAGGGTCTAAGGTGAGGAATCCCATCTTAAGGTTCTCAGCATTTGGTCTATGGGGAGGAATCCCATCTTAAGGTTGTAGGCATTGTTCTGTAAGTGAGAATCCTATCTTAAGGTTCTCAGCATTGGGTCTAAGGGTAGGAATCCCATCTTACGGTTGTAGGCATTGGTCTGTAGGTGAGAATCCTATCTTAAGGTTCTCAGCATTGGGTCTAAGGGTAGGAATCCCATCTTAAGGTTGTAGGCATTGGTCTGTAGGTGAGAATCCTATCTTAAGGTTCTCAGCATTGGGTCTAAGGTGAGGAATCCCATCTTAAGGTGGTAGGCATTAGTCTGTAGGCGAGAATCCTATCTTATGGTTCTCTGTTTTGGGTCTATGGGTAGGAATCCCATCTTAAGGTTGTAGGCATTGGTCTGTAGGTGAGAATCCTATCTTAAGGTTCTCTGTTTTGGGTCTATGGGTAGGAATCCCATCTTAAGGTTGTAGGCATTGGCCTATAGGTGAGAATCCTAGCTTAAGGGTCTCATCATTGGGTCTAAGGTGAGGAATCCCATCTTAAGGGTCTCAGCATAGGGTCTAAGGTGAGGAATCCCATCTTAAGGTTCTCAGCATTTGGTCTATGGGGAGGAATCCCATCTTAAGGTTGTAGGCATTGTTCTGTAGGTGAGAATCCTATCTTACGGTTCTCACCATTGGGTCTAAGGGTAGGAATCCCATCTTAAGGTTGTAGGCATTGGTCTGTAGGTGAGAATACTATCTTAAGGTTCTCAGCATTGGGTCTAAGGTGAGGAATCCCATCTTAAGGTGGCAGGCATTAGTCTGTAGGTGAGAATCCTATCTTAAGGTTCTCTGTTTTGGGTCTATGGGTAGGAATCCCATGTTAAGGTTGTAGGCATTGACCTGTAGGTGAGAATCCTAGCTTAAGGGTCTCATCATTGGGTCTAAGGTGAGGAATCCCATCTTAAGGGTCTCAGCATAGGGTCTAAGGTGAGGAATCCCATCTTAAGGTTCTCAGCATTTGGTCTATGGGGAGGAATCCCATCTTAAGATTGTAGGCATTGTTCTGTAGGTGAGAATCCTATCTTAAGGTTCTCAGCATTGGGTCTAAGGGTAGGAATCCCATCTTAAGGTTGTAGGCATTGGTCTGTAGGTGAGAATCCTATCTTAAGGTTCTCAGCATTGGGTCTAAGGGTAGGAATCTCATCTTAAGGTTGTAGGCATTGGTCTGTAGGTGAGAATCCTATCTTAAGGTTCTCAGCATTGGGTCTAAGGTGAGGAATCCCATGTTAAGGTGGTAGGCATTAGTCTGTAGGTGAGAATCCTATCTTAAGGTTCTCAGCATTGGGTCTAAGGTGAGGAATCCCATCTTAAGGTGGTAGGCATTAGTCTGTAGGTGAGAATCCTATCTTAAGGTTCTCAGCATTGGGTCTAAGGTGAGGAATCCCATCTTAAGGTGGTAGGCATTAGTCTGTAGGTGAGAATCCTATCTTAAGGTTCTCAGCATTGGGTCTAAGGTGAGGAATCCCATCTTAAGGTTGTAGGGATTGGTCTGTAGGTGAGAATCCTATCTTAAGGTTCTCAGCATTGGGTCCAAGGTGAGGAATCCCATGTTAAGGTGGTAGGCATTAGTCTGTAGGTGAGAATCCTATCTTAAGGTTCTCAGCATTGGGTCTAAGGTGAGGAATCCCATCTTAAGGTGGTAGGCATTAGTCTGTAGGTGAGAATCCTATCTTAAGGTTCTCAGCATTGGGTCTAAGGTGAGGAATCCTATCTTAAGGTTGTAGGCATTGGTCTGTAGGTGAGAATCCTATCTTAAGGTTCTCAGCATTGGGTCTAAGGTGAGGAATCCCATCTTAAGGTGGTAGGCATTAGTCTGTAGGTGAGAATCCTATCCTAAGGTTCTCTGTTTTGGGTCTATGGGTAGGAATCCCATCTTAAGGTTGTAGGCATTGGCCTGTAGGTGAGAATCCTAGCTTAAGGTTCTCATCATTGGGTCTAAGGTGAGGAATCCCATCTTAAGGGTCTCAGCATAGGGTCTAAGGTGAGGAATCCCATCTTAAGGTTCTCTGCATTTGGTCTATGGGGAGGAATCCCATCTTAAGGTTGTAGGCATTGTTCTGTAGGTGAGAATCCTATCTTAAGGTTCTCAGCATTGGGTCTAAGGGTAGGAATCCCATCTTAAGGTTGTAGGCATTGGTCTGCAGGTGATAATCCTATCTTAAACTTGTCAGCATTGGCTCCATGGGTAGGAATTGGTAGGTTGTAGGCATTGGTCTGTGTGTGAGGATCTTGTCTTAAGGTTCTCAGCATTGGGTCTATAGGTAGGAATCCCATCTTAAGGTTGTAGGCATTGGTTTCTCGGTGAGGATCTTGTCTTAAGCTTCTAGGCACTGGTCTGTAGGTGAGAATCCTATCATATGGTTTCAGGCTTCAGATATCCGCATAGAAAGCCTATCTGAAGCTTATATTCAGTGGTCTAGGGGTACGAATTTGTCAGGGTTTGAGGAAGGGATATCTATGGCAAGATGAGGTCTGCCAGGAACCCCACTCCTCCACATGTTCCAACGGGTACAACATAAAGCTCACTATCTCCATACGGTACAACATATATCTCAATTAGGAACCCAGGAAAAATGGGGCGAGGGAGAGACATCAGAGGAACTGATTAAGGACTGGTAGCTGGATATTGACTCAGAGTCAGGACGAACACCATTGAAAGAAATACAACGTGAAATGTACCCTCGTGCTGTGTGCAGCACGAGGATGCAATTGCAGTATACCACATTCATTCATACTTTGCTCTGTACTCTTGTAAGAAAACACACAAGAACAAATCAATACTTTCACCAAGTCAGAGCTGTGAACAAAGAAACATTGGAATGTTGGAGCTAAAGGATTATACCAGCCATTATAAGCCCAGAGCACTCCATTTTTTTCAATGGAGCTCCCAACATTCCAATGTTCTAATAAAATATTAAAAGTCGCGGGAAGGGTTTTAGGAGAGCCAATAACCAACTAGAGGTCTGCAATGGTTTTTTCGAACTCTTACAGATCATTTAAAAACCACTACTGTGAACAAAGTGTGTGTGAAGGAAGACAAAACTTTACGTACATCTCTACACAAATGTTATTCTACTCAAATACTTGTACTTAGAGTAGCAGCATCTTGACATAACATGGCGATCCACTGTATGCATGACTTTGCATATGCTGCTTTGAGGCTATGATCACTAATATGTGTTTTAGTTTCTTATTTTCATACTGTTTTAACTCGCTAAGACTTTTATTTCAGTCAATTTATTTGTGCTTTATGGGTGTGCTTCAAGCGGTTTGACATGTAGAGTTTATAAGAATTTCCCGAGTTTCCTGTGGAGAAAGAATTCTATCGGAGGCAAAAATAATGTGAATGAGCTACAGGTACACTAGTGTGCCAATTCTAGAAAGGCACATTGTGCTAAGCCCAATATAGGTTGCATTGTTTATTTGATGTTGATCATGTGAGTCACTTTAAGGGACTGCTGTCTACCTGTGCTCACTCACACCACTTGATGTTAACTAATTATTAGCTGCTCAAGGGCATTATTAGGAACATGCCCTCCAAAGTATGATTTCCACCCGCCCATTCTTTGCCGAATACCCAGACGGCCTCAGAGTACATTATCATGTTGTCTTTAAAGTAGGCCTGGGCGGAGTTCCGCTATGCTAAACTCCACGAAGTGACTAAAAATCTGTGCAATGCCACACGCAGTTTTCACAAGTTGCGCAGTACATTAGGTCATGTTATTCACGCTGATTTTTAGCACCGGGTGTTTGTTCCCCGCTGGATAATCAGCATAAAAGGCGCCATGCGCAGCGCAAGAGGGCGCTGCATCTTTCTGCCGCTCGAGTAGATTTTCCACTTGAGCTGCAACTTCCTCAACGCGAACGGATGGTTTCTCAATGCGAGCGGCAGTGACCAACAGTGACCGCCTGCGTTGAGAAGTCTCGCTGGGAGGTGGTCTTGGGTTGGATTTCCCATGCTCATGCTCACCCACTTAATGTCAGCGAGTGAGGAAATAACTCGGAGCGGAGTACGGAAAGCTCTGCAAACTCCACAAACAGAGCAGAGTTCATCGCCGAGGCCTATTTTAAAGCCTTCTCGTCTACGGTATTAGGAATTAATATCCCAATATACTTAAAGCTGTGCAGTTGAGTAACTATAATTGATGGGAGTTTTTTTAATATTTAAAGTTTGTGAGCCTCAGCCTCCCTCTGTTGTTGGCAGGTGTCTGTCACGGTGGAACAGATGATGTCACAGACCTCAAAGGCTTTGTGTATGCTGCCTGCAGTGGATTACGTGTTAGCCAATAGACAGTCTGCTATCAAACGATTGTGGCTGTGCACTGAGTCACAACCACCCCCTCAGTGCTACTTATTTAATCGACTTCCAATAGAGGAAGTCTGAATTTGCACAAGTAATTTAGTGTCCACCCGGACATCTGCACCAATTATGTTAACCCACTGAGGTGGCTGCATCTGTTATAAACACAGGGGTTTGAAAAGCCATCACAGATGTGGGTCACTCATGACTGCCTATATTATCAGTTAGGTTGTGTGTCCCTTGCTATTTTTGTCTGATAGGAGAGGAGGGAGTGTTTAACAATTTCACACCTTCTCATGGTTGCTTGTTAACAGGCTGAATAAGCGCTTCATAAATTAAAACCAACACTTGCTAAGCCAATAGAACAGAGTTTTTTAGGCAGTTGTTCTGCGCTCTCACAGCTCGGCACCCAAGGCATGTACTTGTCAGTGTGTTGTTCTCCAACAATGTAAGCGGAGGGCGAAAGTGTGCTGCACACAAGCTGCGAGCACGGCATGTTGCCTTAAGGCCTGTGCGCGTATCCCTGCACCGCTGCACAGCAGTTACGGCATAACAAGGGTCTTCCTCTCCTGCCGTCAGCATTATCCCCTCATGGGTGCTCCCCCTTCCAGTCCTTACTACGCAAGGCGGTCCTGCTGCCACCCAGAAAAAAAACACGTAGTAAGGACTGGGACGGGGAGGTCCCTAATCGGGGTAATGAAGATTACCGGTAAGTAACAAAACATTACCCCCTCATGGATCCTCCCCGTCCCAGTCCTTACTACGTGTTTTTTGTTTTGGGTGGAGGCAGGACTTCCTCGCGTAGTCGAGGACTGGGACGGGGAGGACCCTAATCGGGGTAATGAAGATTACTGGTAAGTAACAAGACATTACTGAGTCCACTCTTCAGTGAGCTCCTGCCCCTCCGCTGCTACCTGCCAGTGAATGTCCACGTTTGTGCATTGGCGACAGGGCCCTCGCCAGGCAGACTGACAATTCTGCAGCAGTAGCTACTTGAGGGAAGGAATGCACGTTTGAAAATTCTGTATATTCTTTCTTGGTGGGGGTGAGGCGGGACTGCTGGCCTGTGCTTTTGCACGCGCCTGCTTGTAGTGCCCAGGAAATTCCATGTTTGGATCCGGGGACGCTACTACAGCCTTTACACTTACCCAGTCTGTTTTTAGAGGTGAAACTAGAGGCACGCGGCCGGAAAACTACCCATTCACTTCATACGTTATCGTGCTGACGTATGGGAAGATTCTGCTCGGACAGGTCATGGCTCACTTTTCTACTGATCTTGAGTGGTCCCAGCATTAGCTTTATAACAGTGGCATAACACAGGCCCCTGCACCCCTGCGGTGTGGGGGTCCTTCAAGCTCCAGGGGGCCCCCTCAGCACAGGGCTCTGGTCGGAGAGTTCCCGTTTGAGTCCGGAGGGGCCCCTTCCACGTGCCTTGCAGGAGGGGCCCTCTCAAGTTTCATTACGCCAATGCTTTAGAATATATCTATAGGGGTGGCCGAGCACTCCGTCCACTCAAGGAACTCTGAGTTTTTAGGCAACTCTGTGGAATTCAACAGAGTGAAACTCCAGAAGCTCCACCCAGGCTTAGTTTTGACTCATCTAAGGTAGCACAGAGGGTTAATATGCCAGCTGCAAAGAACATGTGGCATGCACATCACATAACAGTATTATATTTCGATGGCGATGTGGGTTACTTATTGTGTCATAGAGATCCCTTTGCTATTGTGCAGTTCAAAAGGTACATTTGTAATCAAGCACAGTGACCTATGAACTGCCATCAAAGAGCTGCATGCAAACTGCATGGCACAGGTTAGAAAGTTATGTCTATTCCCAGTCTTTGATTATCCTAATGTTGCCTAAAGCCAACCCCAACCAGTGTGTTACGTTGTGAATCCTGAGTTTGTGTTCTCGATGACTAATCACTCTTAAAAAATACCTCTGGTATGAATGACATGTGAATCCTACACCTTGCAGTCCACTTTGTGTTATGTAACATTTTCTATAATCTGATTTACACTCACATTATCCATTGTCTCCAGCGGCAGCTCCTCCTCAATGGCGGAGGAGTTTCGTCTCACTGCCTGGCTCAGAGCCAGTAAATGAAAAATAAAACGATGTTCAGACATCATTTTATGTTTCATTTGCTAACTCTGAGGCAGCTCATGCATGGAGGGGCGGGCCTGAGTCATGGGACTTAAGGGGGCGGAGGAGTGCTATGTTCACTCCCTAAGTGTGCCTTAGTGTTTGTCTGGCCACTAGAGGCTGAACAAAACACACATTAGCACTTAGGTTTCTCCAGCCCGGCTGTATTGAACGGCCAGGCTGGAGTAACCCCCACAGACTCCCTGGCCTGAGCGGAGCGTCTTTTCAGCCTGCTCTGGCCAATCCCCCTGCTGCTCTCATTCCATGAGATCAGCAAGGGGATTGAATGTGAGTCTGTCACAGAGGCTGCCTGGACCAGGACGAGCGGAGGAGGCGCAACGTGCCATGGAGGTGGCTGGCTTCGGTTAAGTTATAATTTTTTAAATTATATTATGCCTATCCCCTCCATGTACTCCCCCACCGTGCTCCCCTCCTGTGTTGCCTCCACCCGCCTCACCAGCCTTTGTTTGTGGCAGCCACCCCTGATTGTCTCTGTATGTATGTGTGTGTGTGATGTAAAGTGCTTTGACACCTTACACTGGTATGAGGGGCGCTATAAAACAAATGAAATACATGTGAGAGAGGGCCTATGGAGAGATGAGAGCTACTGTTGAAAGGTAATAGTGAGAAAATCATTGAAGAGCCCCAAAAAAGATTGTTGTATCTTGGTGCAATGTAAGGTCATCATATACTATGTTTTAAAAGCTAATAATGTTGAATATATTTTATAAAATGCACAAATACACAATTTTTGCATTTGTTCCCAAATTTTCTTTAGGGGAGAACCTCTGAAAACCCCCTTGTAGTGGTGGGATCGCTCGCTATGCACCATGTATGGGGGCTGGTCTTACAAAATTTGCAAGGGCTGCTTTGGGTTGCCAGTCCGGCCCTGCTTCCTCAATGAGTCAACAAGCATTGGTGGTGCACTGAGCTCTATAGACTTAACTGACCGTGACCACAGTAGATAATGAGGGAAAGCCACAGGAGTGAGGTAGAATGAATTGAACAACCATGTGTGGTGCATTAATAACAATTTGCCAATGCAAATGCCAATTCTGTCCATCTTTGTTTTACAATTGTTTCTGGTTACAATTTGTTGATGTTCATTGGACGAATATTTGATGTTTTGCCTCTGCATCTGTTGGAGGAAGTTGTGTAAAGGTAAAGCATATCTTAAAAGACTTTCAATGCTCTACGACATTGCACTGCAGCGCACGTACATCTAAAATATTTGTGGTGACTTATTTACCGCTGGCACCTTCTTCCAAGGCTCCAGCATCATCCTGCACTTGGACGTCCTAAAACACCAGGGAGAGGGGCAGCCATTTTGGCATGCTGAGATGGCATGTGGTCTTTCTTTTCTGGGTGCACTTTTTTGACTCAGGGTTGGACGGTGTAGCATTCCCAACTATAGCTCTCATTTTTGCAATTTTCATCAAGTTTGCTTTTTTGTGCTTGTCAGCAGCAATTTGTGCAAAGTGTCATATGCCAGCTTACACACCAGGTCTAGCCTTTGTGGTACCTACTTGCACATTTGCTAATGAACTTGCAATGCAAACAGAGCCTAGCTGTGTGGGTTCATTTTGTCATTTGTGATGCCTTTGCGCATTGTGAACTCGCTTTGCTCTGTTGGAGAGGCATTTCACAATGCCTTTTGTACATCAAACACAAGATGTCCTCTAAGCTTCAAGAAGTTTCTGGTTTTAGAAAGGCCTTCAGCTGCCCTACCTGTACTTTTTAGGTCTCGGCCTGCGTCGCACTGCGTAAGCAGTGGGTGGAGTCCGAGATTTTATGTTTTGGCTACAGTGGGGCTTGAACCCGCCCCTTTTCTCCATTGGCTGGCTTCCTAAACGGAGGCCAGCCATTGGAGGAGAGGGGCGTCACTCTGTTCAAGCCTGTCTTTTTGCGATTCGGGGGCGTGTTTTTTGTAGTTTTTATGCCCTGACGTCATCCGTCACTCAACTGCTAAAAACACGCCCCCATGAATCGCAAAAATGGCGCCGCTTTTGTGACGCCATTTCTGGATAACCGCCGCCGGAGGAAGTCCAGAAGCTGCCGGTGGTGAACTCTGGGACTAAACGACGCACATGGCCAATCATGGACGCATTAGCATGTATACTTCTGCCTCGCTCTCTCAGGTCGGCACTCGGGTCCCAGCCTCGAAGCTTGTTTACAAACCAACAAACAGCGAGAGGCGACGCGTACAATTAAAGTGACTGGAGCAGCGTTGCGTTGGCAGCGGCGGGATCCCTGGGAGCGGTGCTGGCCGGCTCCATCATGTTTAAGGCGGTGTTCTCCCTCATTTCGCCACATTTTTGCCCAGGGCTGGATCCCAGCGCATTCTCATGGCCCGTGTTTCTCTCGGAGCTCAGAGTCTGCCTCCCACCCCTCCCTCCTCTTTCGGAGGTACCCGCAGCCCTTGTTGTGTGTAATGCGGTCTCTGACATAGCCACGTATGCTTTTTGTTGTTTGTTACTCTCGGAGCTCAGTGTCTGCCCCCCACCCTCCCTCCTCTTTCCACGGTACCCGCAGCCCTTGTTGTGTGTAATGCGGTCTCTGACATTGCCACGCATGCTTTTCGTTGTTTGTTACTCTCGGAGCTCAGAGTCTGCCCCCACCCCTCCCTCCTCTTTCTGCGGTACACGCAGCCCTTGTTGCGTGTAATGCGGTCTCTGACATAGCCACTGAATATTAGAACACGCATCTTGAAAAAAAGCTCACTGCATTCTTTACATTTGCAAATGTATGCTTTTCGTTATTTGTTACTCTCGGAGCTCAGAGTCTGCCCCCACCCCTCCCTCCTCTTTCCGCGGTACCCGCAGCCCTTGTTGCGTGTAATGCGGTCTCTGACATAGTCACTGAATATTAGAACACGCATCTTGTAAAAAAGCTCACTGCATTCTTTACATTTGCAAATGTATGCTTTTCGTTGTTTGTTACTGAGTTTATTAGGGGTGGCTCTGTGTTTGATGCATGTGCGTTTGTACATTCTCAGCGAATAAAACCATGGCGGGTGAAAGACTTGCTCGATGAGTTCAGTGCAGAGTGAGTTCAACAAATGTAGTGCCCGCGTATTTGAGTGAGTGTTTGCTCAGAGCAACAACTGTTCAGTGAGCACAGTGCCTACTGGGGTGGGGGTGGCAGTACATGTGCAATGAGCACAGTGCCTGCTTAGCCAGAACAGTATGTACTCACTGAGTTGAACATCTGAGTGCCGTATCTTGGTAACACAGCACCTGCCCTAAGGGTGCTGTACTGATTGCGGACCACAGCACTGGCACACTAAGTACAGCACCCACCGTAGGAGCATAGTACCGTGCCTACTCTCACATTGCACTGCATGCACTGCCTTTGTAGTGCCCGCCTACCGGTGCAGCGCCACCTGTGTTAACGCAGTGCCTGCTCCCGCGCCCGGCAGCACTCGCGCTTCAGTGAAATGTGCTATTTCTGCACATTCTACTTTCAATACAAACACGGAAATTCCCAAGATGAAAGCGGCCGAAGAGATCCTGAGAGGGGGGCTGTAACAGGGAGGGGGCTACGAGAGGGATCGAGATGTGTTTACCCATTACAGTTTTTTAAAACAACTCCGGCATCTTAAATAAAGAAAATGAATGCCAATGTCTGATGCATGATCAAGCTCATTAAACTCCTCTCCCCCACAAGCACCGCCACCTGAAACAACATTTACAGAAGAGCCCCTCTGCCAGGCTGAGCCGGGCCACCGAAGGGGGCCACCTAAGAGGGCAGCCACCCTTAGTGCCACATGATGGCACAGACCCCTGGGAGCGGTCTAGTGGCAACAGCAGCTGCTTATATGGCACAGTATAGCCTCTTTTAGTTCGGGCTATGTCAGCAGCTTGACAGCAGAATACGGAGTAGAGAAAACGCATACCCGGGACGGAGCAATGTGCACTGGGCAGTCAAGCAAACTATGTTTCAACAGAAACCTGATACAATGTCGGAATTAAATGCAAGGTTATGGGCTACGCATAAATTAGGCCTTTCTGGGTGCAGGCGGCGCAAATAAGCCGTCCCTAAGAAGGTGCGATTGGCCTTGACAGTGCTGAAATGGAGGGGATGGAGCACTAACCGGGACATCTCCAAAACGCAGTTGGCGGTAATAGTTGAGAGGTCTGGGACATTACTGATACAGTTCACAGTCCTGTGGAGCGGCAGAACTGAAGGGGATTTTGATTTCCGCATCTTTATTTACAAAGTAAAACGGTCTGGGTGACAGGAGATTCGGGAATCGTGAGGGTTTCTCAGTGGGCTGAGGCGAAAAATAGAAGGACAGGTTGACAGCAAGGGGTTAACTTGGCTGTGAACAACCGACATGCATTGGAATTGCTTGAAGAAAAAGATTCTTCAGAGACTTGGCGGGGGGGTATCACCTCCGGATGCATTAGTATTACACTTAGGTGGTGTTGATTTGGGTCACCTAGGGCGCAGGGACCTGCTGCACATGATGATTCACACATTATGCGAACTGAGCAAGATGCTGGGGGCCTGTGAGATATGATGGTCTGAAATTACGCCAGGCTGTTTTGGCGTGGCACACGTCCAGGGCATGCCATGGAGACCCCGCGTAGGCATGTGAACAGTGCAATGCGCACTTCACGGGGCAAAGAGGATTTGTTTTGTCAGGCATGGGTGGCTATATGCGAAATGCACAGGGTGCTTTGATGACTATGGCTTACACTTACCCAAAGTGGGTATGAACCTCTCTCGATTCATTAGTAATACACCTAAGTGGGGGATTTGGTGCACCTAGGGTGCAGGGACCTGCTGCACATGATGATTCGCACATTGTGCGAATTGAGAAACATGCTGGGGGCCTGTGAGATATGGTGGTCTGGAATTACGCCAAGGTTGTTTTAGCGGGGCACGCGTTGAGGGGAGGCCATGGATACCTCACGCAGGTGTGTGAACAGCGCAATGCGCAAATTCACGGGGCAAAGACAATTGGGTTTTGTCAGGCATGGGTTGCTACATGCAAATGCACAGGGTGCGTTGAAGACGAGGGCTTACACTGATCCAAAGTGGGGATGGACCCTGTCCTGCTAGATGTGGCAGAGGCATGAAGCATTGGTTACAGCGCCCTCTTTGGTTCCTGGTTAGCAGCTCACCAACCGAGTTATTGGTAATACACCTAGGAGGTGACGAGTTGGTTCACCTGGGGCGCAGGGGCCTGCTGCACATGATGAAGAGCACTTTGGGCGAATGGAGCAACTTGCGGGGGACCTGTGAGGTTTGGTGGTCCGAAATTACCCCGAGGCTATCCTGGAGGGGCACAAGGTCAGGGGAGGCAATGGAGGCCACGCGCAGGCGGGTAAACAGCGCAATGGGCACATTCACCGAGCAAACAGGATTTGGTTTGTCTGGCATGGGTTGCTACATGCAAAATGCACAGGGTGCTTTGAGGAAGATGGTATACACCTATCCTAAGTGGGGACGGACCTCTTCCGGCTTGATTTAGCGGAAGCGTTGGTAGCGTCAAGTTGTAAATAAAAGAACTATCAATCAATCAACAAAATTTCTATAGCGAGCTGCTCACCCGCAAGGGTCTCAAGGCGCTGAGGGGGGGGGGGGGTCGCTACTACTCGAACAGCCAGGTCTTGAGTTGTTTCCTGAAGGAGAAATGGTCCAGGGTCAGCCATAGGTGAGTGGGGAGGGAGTTCCATGTCTTGGCTGCCAGGTAGGAGAAGGATCTTCCTCCGACGGTGGATTTGCGAATTCGTGGGACAGAGGGGAGGGCGAGGCTGGCGGATCGGAGTTGGCAGGTGGGTGTGTAGAATGTGAGGCGGCTGTTGAGGTACTTCGGGCCTGTGTCGTGGAGAGCCTTATGTGCGTGGGTGAGGAGCCTGAACTTGATCCTCTTGTTGACGGGGAGCCAGTGCAGGTCTTTCAGGCCGGCGGAGATGTGGTTGTGGCGAGGGATGTCCAGGATGAGTCGTGCTGAGGCGTTCTGAATGCGCTGGAGTCTTTTCTGGAGTTTGGATGTAGTTTCAGCGTAGAGGGTGTTCCCGTAGTCCAGACGGCTGGTGATGAGGGTCTGGGTGACCGGCTTCCTGGTTTCGGTGGGGATCCATCGGAAGATCTTTCGGAGCATGTGCAGGGTGTTGAAGCAGGATGACGAGACGGCGTTGACTTGCTTGGTCATCATGAGGGAGGAGTCCAGGATGAAGCCCAGGTTGCGTGCGTGGTCTGTTGGCTTGGGGGCGGTGCCCAGGGCAAGGGGCCACCAGGAGTCGTCCCAGGCAGAGGGAGATGGTCCGAGGATGAGGACTTCCGTCTTGTCTGAGTTCAGTTTCAGACGGCTGATCTTCATCCATTCTGCGACGTCTTTCATTCCTTCCTGGAGGTTGGCTCTGGCGGTGGCGGGGTCGTTGGTGAGGGAGAGGATCAGCTGGGTGTCGTCGGCGTAGGAGATGATGTTGAGGTTGTGTTGGTGCGCGATGGCTGCGAGAGGGCTCATGTAGACGTTGAAGAGGGTGGGGCTGAGTGAGGATCCTTGCGGAACGCCGCTGATGACTTCGGTGGCCACGGATCGGAATTGGGGGAGGCGGACTCTCTGGGTTCTTCTGGTGAGGAACGAGATGATCCACTCCAGGGCCGCTCCTTGGATTCCGGTGTTGCTGAGGCGCTGTATCAGGGTGCGGTGGCATACGGTGTCGAAGGCTGCCGAGAGGTCTAGGAGGATGAGGGCAGCAGTTTCCCCATTGTCGAGCAGGGACCTGATGTTGTCGGTGGCTGCGATGAGGGCGGTCTCGGTGCTGTGGTTTGCTCGAAAACCTGACTGTGAGGGGTTGAGGGATCCGTTGGTCTCGAGGAAGGCGGAGAGTTGTCTGTTGACGGTTTTCTCGATGACTTTGGCTGGAAAGGGGAGGAGCGAGATGGGGCGGAAGTTTTTGAGGTCCGTGGGGTCCAAGGTGGGTTTCTTCAGGAGGGCACTCAGCTCGGCATGTTTCCAGCTCTCCGGAAAGGTGGCGGATGCGAAGGAGCTGTTGATGATATTCCGGAGTTGGGGTGCGATGAGGGAGTCGGCTTTGTTGAAGATGTGGTGTGGGCAGGGGTCGGTAGGGGAGCCGGAGTGGATGGTGTTCATCAGGCGAGTGGTGTCTTCGGTGCTGACAGGGGTCCAGGTGCAAAGGGTGGTGGTGGGGGGCGTTGGTTCAGTGGTTGGGTGCGTGGTCTGTGCGCCAAAGCTGTAGTGTATGTCGGCGATCTTGCGGTGGAAGAACGAGGCGAGTGAGTCGCAGAGGTCTTGCAAGGGTGTGATATCGTTGTTGCAGGCACTGGGGTTAGAGAGCTCTTTAACGATGCTGAAGAGTTCCTTGCTGTTGTGGGTGTTGCTGTCCAGTCGTTCTTTGAATGTTGTCTTCTTGGTGGTGCGGATCAGCTGGTGGTGTTTGCGGGTGGCGTTCTTGAGGGCTGTCATGTTTTCTGCTGTCTGGTCATGGCGCCAGGCTTTCTCGAAAGTGCAGCAGGTTTTATTGGAGTTTTTGAGGTCGTTGGTAAACCACGAGGCTTTCCTGCTGCCGGGTCTGCTGGGAGGTTTCTTCAGTGGTGCGAAGGTGGGGGGGCTCTGGGGCGGCGATGGCCACACCCAGAGCCATGGCGGAGTTACAGGGTGATCCAACGCTGAAAGGTACAGAAGGGTACCCTCTACAGGAGCACAGTAAGGGTACGAGAGCCAATTATCCCCAGGGAGATCCTCGGTGGGATTCTGGAGGAGCGACGGCGCACCGTTAGTCCTTCGGGCGGTTGTGGACCTGAGCAACTGGGTTTTGCCTGCAACGCTCCGCCCCTGTAGTGGGGAGGCGTGAGAGTAAGGGGTGGACTGGAGGTCTGCTGGGGGGAGGGGCTAGCCCTTCCCCCAAAATTGATAACACCCCCGCGGTTAACACCACAGGGGGTGCATGGCTTATCAGATGTGCAGGTGGCGAGGGGCTGCCTGACCCTGGATCGACCCGTAACATAACCCAACATGATTGGCATAATGTTTATGCAAATAAAGCTGCAACAACTTTCTCCAAGAAAACATTGTGTGGTGTCTGTTATTATGTTAATATGGGAAATTGTTGTGAGCGGGCTGGGGTATGGGCCGATGTTGGCACTATGCCAGGCTGCCCTGGGCCACCGAAGGGGGCCACCTAAGAGGGCAGCCACCCTTAGTGCCACATGATGGCACAGACCCCAGGGAGCGGTCTAGTGGCTGGGACCTCGGGTCCCAAGTGATGTCACTTCCGGCGGGGCCGAGGGTATATGGCCTGGGATCGCGGGCCTGGCGCCCTCTTCGATCCTGGTCGGCCTCGTGGTCGGATCCTCCCTGTTGGGACGGGAAGTCTCCTGCATGTCTCTGGAGAGAGTGCTTCCCCTGCCTTATGCTAATCTCCAGGCAAGTCACTCAAAAGCTACTGTATAGTTTCTAGATCCCTACCTCAGTGAGCATGACAATCATACATGTCCACTGAGGGTCTCCCTGTTTACATGGATTGAGACCCTAGAGCTTGGTTCTGAGCATGCCTAGTGCACCCCTATTTTTCAGAGAGTGGCTACTGCCCTCTCTATTAAGGCTGTGGTAGACTGACAGTGGTGGCAGCAATAAATCTATAGTCAGGAGGGGTGAGTCCCTAGGCACCCTCCTGACCAAGTCTGTGCAGTTTGCCATGCCTGTGGGCCTGTTGCCTTTGTCTGACTGATGTGTGTTTGAGAGCCTGTGGGTGTACAGGGGAAGAATGGGGATTTGAGCCAGTGTGAGGAATGCGAGCTGTCCTGCTGGACATCCCAGCTCCCCCGTACCCCTCCCTATTTCCTTGGAGAGGCCTGGTGGGCTGGAGGAGACACTCAGCTCTTATCTGGGTGTAGCTGCACTAACTGTGTGGAGAGGACCCTCCCCCACTGGTCTGGGCCTCCTGGGATGGAGTTAATTAAAATTTCTCTCCAGGGAGTTGCACAGCCTGATACAGAAAGGGACCTGGTACATGCTTTACCCATGCATGGAACACGCGGTGAATGGTTTGTGATTGGTGTATTCAGGATGCAAAAGTAGCAGCCCCTCTGATTGGATGAGCCTATCAATCAGAGGTGATAAAAGTCTGGCCTGAGTGGTTAGCTGTTGTTCAAGACTGGTCTATGACTGACGAGCGGCCACACCAGAGCCCTCTGAAGTTAGTCAGCCGTGACCCGCGCGCGGTGTGAAGGCAGGAGATAAGACTCTGTTCACTGAGGTCTGGAAGGAAGGCATCAGCAACATTAAGGACCAGCTGTTTCTGTGAGGCTTGGAGGGGCGTTCGCTTTGGACCAAGGAAATTACAGACAGCTGCCCAAGGTGTGAAAAGGAAGCTCGCGGCACATCACCCAAGGTGTGGAAAGAAGCTTGCGGCACATCAAGAAAAGCTGGTGGAGAGAAGCTTGCAGCACATGACAAGAGCCAGAGAGGAGGATGCTTGATTCTAGTCTTTGAAGGTGAGATCAAATCCCCTCTAGGGTCCTCCCTTGCGCTGCGGGAGCCTGTACAAGTAGTAACTGGGAAGAGAGGCCAGTGAAGCAGGCCCCCACCTTTCTTTTTGTAATCTCTGAGGGTATCAGGGTGAACTGGCACTCTGTCCAGCCACTACCCTCCTACAGCTAGCCAGTGGCTACTGGACTAGTGGGACTCCAGTAAACTGTGCCAAGACATCCGGCACCTGTGATCAGATCCCTGACACCACTAGAGCGGTGTCCTCACTTACAATCGGAGGGCACTTCTGTTGCTTTGGGTGGGGGGTTATGGGGCTGATCACGAACATTTGACTTCACATCATATGCTGAAACTATATCCTTTCAATACAAAGTCTGGTATCAAGGCTCTAGTGAATGAGAGCAGCCCTGTGTAACATGATCTGTAATATGCAATGCTTACTGTGTGTTTTCATGTTAACTGTGTTTTTATAGTGCTTGGCGTCTAGGCGCTATAATACTGTTTGGGGTCAGAACTATGTCCCAGAGGGTTGTAGAGATTTCTGGTTTTCACTGTTTATCCTAGTTTTATGTGTAGAATATTATCTTATGTGTATTAAAGTACTTTTCTTTTATAAAAAAGTAAAGCACTGACTGGACATTGAGTTTATAAGCTGGTGGTACGGTTTACACTGTATTCTGAATGTCTAACCCCACCTCACCTCCTTGAGTAAGCCTTGGACTGCTCTGTCTCGCTACCCTGAGAGAGTCAAGTGCTGGAGAGGAGTACTTGGTTATCCAGTTTTGGGTCCCTTAGTACTGAGGCCCAAGGACACCAGTGAGGGAACACTCCAGTTGATGCGATTGGAGCGCAGTTACCCCTGAGTGCCCTGGTGCCCAGGAAGCCGGGTCTAACACTCCCCCCCCCCCTTGCCCCTGATAAAAAGTGCTGCCCGGATGCTGTTTTCCCTCCCTACCGCGAACCCGGCTGTCGAGCAGCAGTGGGGGGGAAGCTATCTAATACTATTTTGCTTTGTGTTGCAGGCGGAGTTACAGGGCGATCCAACGCTGGAAGGTACAGAAGGGTACCCTCTACAGGAGCACAGTAAGGGTGCGAGACCCAATTATCCCCAGGGAGATCCTCAGTGGGATCCTGGAAGAGCGACGGCGTCCTGTTAGTCCTTCAGGCGGTTGTGGACCTGAGCAACCGGGGGTTGCCTGCAACCCTCCGCTCCCCGTAGTGGGGAGGGGCCAGAGTAAGGGGTGGACTGGAGGTCCGCCGGGGGAAGGGCTAGCCCTTCCCCCACAATTGATAATACCCCCGTGGTTAACACCACAGGGGGTGTATGGCTCATCAGGTGGGCAGGTGGCGAGGGGCTGCTTGACCCTGGATCGACCCGTAAGATAACTCAACATGATTGGCATAATGTTTATGCAAATAAAGCTGCAACAACTTTCTCCAAGAAAACATTTTGTGGTGTCTGTTATTATGTTATTATGGGAAATTGTTGTGAGCGGGCTGGGGCATGGGCCGATGTTGACACTATGCAGACACAGGGTCACCACCCCAGCCCCAAAGCAAACACCCGCCTTCAATGGGGCACAGACGGAAAGACTTCCTCGGGCCTTGGAGAGGGTCTGCAGCGAGCTCCACCTCAGCCTCAAGCTTCTCCTCAGTCTCACCCCCAAACTCACCCTACGAGTTCTTCATCCCTACACCCTCCATCCTCCCCTCCCTTCCCTGCCCCAAGACAAGCACCCATCACCCTCAATGGGGCAAAGATAGAAAGACTTCGACCGTGGAGAAGTGTGGCTCAATGGTTAGAGCGGCAGACCCTGATGCAGAGGTCTAGCCCGGGACCAGGGTTCAATTCCCCGCCTCGGCGGGTCTTGGGCTCAAAAATTCCACGGACCTGATAATTCTCGCCTCGGTGCCTATTCCAATCATGGGTCCCACTCTGCAACTCTGGGCAATAGCTTGCTTAATCTCCACAAGGCCCCCACAATGCTAAGGATGCCTGGCCTCCATCTTGGGGGTGCCCAGGAGTGGACACCTCACAGGGAAAGCCAGGATGGGTTCCACAGTGGTATTCGTACAAGCGCCTTGAGACCCTTACGGGTGAGTAGTGCGCTATACAAGTATCAATTTACAATTTACCAAACTCTCCTCCGGTCATGAGGTTCTTCTCTGTCTCTCACCCCCCAGCCCCACACTCTGTGTCACTACACCTACCAGCTCTTTATCCCCACACCTTCCCACCTCACACTCCCTCCTCACACTCCCTCCCCACCCCAACACTAGCACCCGCCATCAATGGGGCACAGATGGAAAGACCGCCTAGGGCCTGGGAGATGGTCTGCAGCGAGCTCCCCCTCAGCCACAAACATTTCAGCAGTCTCACCCCAAACTCACCCTATGAGCTCTTTTTCTCCACACCCTCTCCTACAAATGCTTATTATAAGTTGAAAGTGCCAGTGGTGTGTTTTACCTGAGTGAACAGCTACAAACATGCGTTGTTTATGAATATGTATGGTTTTATATTTTGTCTTATTTTAACCAAAAACGTAAAGTCTACTTTTATAAAGTACAATAAAGAGGGTGTTAGTGTCTACTGGGGCCGGGGAAGACACACAGATGTTTCTCAGGGACTCCTGGTGACACAGACAGCTCATTGCCTACTGTGTTTCAGTGCCTGCTGGAGGACACACACTCCTCTGAGTTGACTGTGTATCTGCACCTACTGAGGGACACACATAGCTCTGAGCAAGACTGTATTTTTGTGCCTGCTGGAGAGACACTGCTCTGGACAGGATGGGCCCCGGCCTGGTATCTTGTGTGGGGCACACAGAGCACTGGGTAGTCTGTGACACACATTGCCCTGAACAGATTGTGTTTTAGCTCCTTCTGGGGGGGACACACTCCTCTGAGTAGAGTGTGTATTGGCCTGGAAAAGAATGACGTCTTAAGTCAGCTTTCCTAGCCTTGGCCTTTGAATATCTCTAGGAAAATGAAAGGATTCATCGTTTTCTTTAACCCTACATTGTTTGCACCGCGCGCGCTGGAGTGTTTAAGATATAGCAGGCACAGTACAGCTCCTCTGGCGCTCATTCTGGGCGCTCTATGGGTCACTTTGTCCTCATTTCACACCCCCGGGTCTCCCACAACCCAGTCTCCAGAGAATATGCCAAAAGGGGCTGATGTGTGTCAACGGTGCTCGCAATAGGAAGTCACTCCAACTCCATCAACTGTAATTAACCATAAGGAGTGAGTCAAATTTATATCACCCTCTTCAGCTCTGCCAGGGTATTTTCCCTTTTTAATATAACAACTTTTGTTGTGTAGCGCTTAAACCAACGGGTCTGTGTTTTTAAACGCTGTAAATGCAAAATGTCTCAATTTCCCAATGCCCGATGGACGGAAGGCTCAGTCAGCGGCCTCGCCGGAATCCACAGACCACCTCACCTGCCGGGGACACGTGTTCAACTCACTGAGCCATCCTGCAGTTCAGGATGAAAGCATTTCCCCTGAGTGTAGTGGAATGATGGAGATGCATTCTGGGAAGATAACTAACCTGTTGTTTACGTAGCGCTTTACGCTGCCGCTGCACTTCTGGCACAGGCAGGCAGGATCACAGTGTCATAGAAGAGGAGGGGAGGGAGACAGAAAGGCAGACACAAAACAACAATCTGCCTCAGCACCAGACAGGCACGCACAGTCATAAAAGAGACAGAAATCTTGAACATCAGACAGACTACAACAGTCAGAGGCAAGAAACATCAGGCAGTCATGGGACACGCAGGCTGACAAAACAACAATCTGACTCAGTGAGAGGCTGACAGGGTCACACAGTCAGAGAAAAGACCGGAAGATGGAAGGGCAGACTCACAGCAACAGTGAGAGGTAGGCAACATCAGACAGTCGTGGACACACTGACCACACAAGAACAACGTGACTTTGTGACACAGGCAGGCAGAGTCACAATGTCATAGAAGAGGCAGGAAGAAAGTTACGGGTTCACATCTCCTCAAAATCAGTTCAGCCTTCTATGCTTACAGGGGTCAGTACATTGAGCGCCATTATAGCTACTAAGCTTAACTAACATCAGATATTTAATATGCAGAAAAATGCTCTAAAGTGTTCTATTAAAAAAGGTACTACAGTTACTATTTTTATTCCTCTCAGATCCCACTTCACCCACAACCTATTAGTAATTCAGTGCTTAATTTGTAAATAAAAAAGTGCCGGGCTCAAGGTATTGCTTACCAGGCCACTGCTGGGGACGCCTTTCCTTTGCGTTATGCCATGTAAGTGTGTTTGTGTGCCTGAATCTTGTTTTGTAGGTGGCTCTATGTGTGGGTGGCTCTGTCTGTGTGAGGGTGGCTCTGTGTAGGTGGCTCTATGTGAATGACTGTGTGGGTGGCTCTGTATGTGTGTGTGGGTGGCTTTGTGTGTGTGGCTCTGTGTGGGTGTAAATGCAATAGGTCATGCATTTGCAAGCGATTAAGCTATTGGCACTGTAAATGACAATGCCATTTATTTAACAATTAAGCTATTGGCAATGTAAATGACAATGGCATTTATTTATGATTAAAAAAAAAGTCATGAGCAATGCCAATAGCTCGACCTTTAATAATGCCGAGACCATTGCATTATAAATGCTTGTTTTTTAGGTGGCCACGAGCCATACAATTGGCATCTGATTATAAAGCAAGGTCAGAACCAAGGCAATCTTCTTTAGGAAAGGAGTTAGAATGGACATTTCTAAGTTTATTGTTTATTTATTTATTTTATAGTTTTAAAGAGCGCGAACCAGACCCGTGAGGGTATCAGAGCGCTTTACAGGATTGAGGGGGATGAATACAAAGCGTAAGAATGGGAGGGATCACATTGGGAAAGCTAGGGATCCATTGTACGGGAGGAGCACGCAGTCTTAAGTCCAAGCTACATGTGGGATAAAATTAAAGCAGGAAGATAAAAAAAATACAAGGGGGATGCATTATACAGGAGGTGCACGCCGTCAGAGGACCAAGCTACAAGTGGGGATAAAGATTAAAGCAGTTAAAAATTAAAACAGGTAGGTATAATAAACACGCAGTCTCAGCTCTTGCAGAAAAATGTATCATCCGTGGAGGTCGTGGGTAATGCCGGGGTAAGGGACACCAAAACAAATGTAACCATATAGTTTGCCAATGACAAGTGCAACTGGGTTGAAATTGAAATTGAAATTAAAATTGAAATTGAAATTGAAATTGAAAGAATTTATAAAGCGCACTGTGACCAAGCGGCTTCCTGGTGCTGGGGGGGAAAGGCAGAAGCAGAGGGCGAGGGAGCCAGGAAATTACTAAGAGGAAAAGGCTTGAGCAAACAGGTGAGTTTTAAGCGCTTTACGGAACAACAAGTAGTCAGTAGTAGACCTAATGGAGAGTGGGAGTTTATTCCAGAAACGCGGGGCAAGGGTAGAGAACCTTGTGCCACCAGTTCTGGACTTACGGAAACGGGGGACACTGAGGAGTGCCTGGCTTGAAGAGCGAAGATCATGGCAGGGGTGATAGTGGGTGATCCTGGAATTAATAAAGACCGGAGCCGTGTGGGCGCGGGCCATAAAGACTATGCATCCCAGTTTGAATAGGGCTCTCTGGAGAACAGGGAGCCAGTGGAGGGATTTGAGCAGGGGAGTGGTATGATGAGACCTAGGGAGCCGGTAAATGAGACGGGCGGCCTGATTTTGAATGGTCTGGAGTCGACGCTGCTCATAAGCTGGAATGCCCACATACAGACAGTTCCCGTAGTCCAGTCTCAAAAGGATCATGGCCAGGATAATATTCTTGAGGGCATCAAGTGAGAAGAAACGAGAAATCTTGCGGATGATCCGGAGAGAGAGGAAACAGGAAGACACAACAATCAAACGTTGAATATTGCAGTGTTCCTTTGGTCCTGTCGTGTGCAGCTGTAGCCCAGGAGGGACACACCCATGCCAGAATCTCAGGATAAGCAGTGGCTATGTATATGTTTCCTGTTCATATTGACAGCATGTACATCTACCACGTGTGGACATCCTTAAAAACTGCTTTGGCTCCAGCCCAGGCAGACCAGTCCTTTCTCTCCCAGTTGTTCTGTTTTCAGCAGCATTTAAGTGATCGCTCTGAGAGGTTTGCTGGGCCAAGCAGATTTTCTAAATCATTGCAGAAAAACATCCTCGGTATAAATTTGTATAATGCATTCAGGACGTGAATAATTTCACAGCAGCCACATTTTCCCTGCATTCTATTTACAATGTACAACTCCTACAGAAATCAATATGAAACGGTAGTTGCAGTAATAGGGCTCTCAAAGGAAATGTAATAGTTTGACGTCCAGTAGATTTGTTTTTTAGCTAGAAAGGCAATAACATTTCAAACCTGGAGAAATAAGAGGAGGCACAAGAGAGATTATTGCAGAAAGAAAACTTTGGCATTCGTTTCAGAGACTTTTTTAACCCCTTGTGCGTGGCCGCGATTCTGCACCTGTGCGGCACTTCTAAAGAGTGGGCGGGATCATGACGGCCCCCAGCCGTCATCAGCACATGCCCACCGTGTTGCATGACGGACGGGGGCTGTCATCAGCATGGAAGGGGTTAAAAAATGTACTCGCATTTAAACTATCGCCTGCAGGCCTCAGCGCATATACTATACAATGCTAATTTAGTGCAAGTGATCTCGAAATAATGATAACAAACAGAGGGATGGATTTAATTATATTTGACACAGTCAAACTCAGCTAGACAACTTTCTATGCTGCGTCTAAAGGAGAGGGCAGGAATACGCCATGTCCACTAATATATGCTGTCTCACTACTCTGGTGCAGTGCGTGCCACATAGCTACAACACAGGAACTCTTGTGCTGGGGTTCATGGGTGCCTGTGTAGCATACACGACTGTTTTGTTGTGAAGGAAGAGTCACCTTCCTGCACAAAAACAATCCTTGGCGGTGTTTTCCTCTTTCTACATATGTTGCCGAATGCATCAGAGTTAGATTGAGGAAAGAACAAGGAGCATTAAAGATATTTCTCCTTGTTGTGCCTCTATCGTAAAGGTGCACAATTTGGACTAATTCCCAGGATTAACAAAACAGCACAATGGTTCAGCACTCCCCACTTTCATCAATAATAATCAGGTAAGAATTTAAGGAATCCGTTCAGTAGGGCTTTAAAATGTTCTTTTTTTTTTTTTTTTTCTTCAAACAAACAACGTAGCCAACGCGTTTCGTCCAGAGGACTTCTTCAGGGCAAGTAGTGATGAGAAAAATATTCAATTCGATGAGAGGTAAATGTATTTCATGATTTTTGTATATCAAAGAGTCCCAAAAGAACGCCAAAACTGCCACCTTAATATTATCTTGTGGGCCAGTCTTTCAAAATTTCTTCTTATTGTCTTTTAAGACCAAAGAATATCTTAGGATAGTGCCAAGTTTCGCATCCAATATCAGTGACTCATATGATTACCTTGTTAAGCGAGCGTGTTCGTCACCTCTACCGCGTAGCCGGTTCCAAAGGTAGAATTCCCAGGATTACTACTCTTAATAAATCTCGGAATGTGCCAAAAAGCATGGGTGAATACACGTGAACTCCCACACTCCACACATGTAACCCCTTCCTGGCGTACAGTAACACAAGGCAGTAGGGCCACGCAAGGTGACTTTCCGTGGCTTGGTAAATGGGACTTAAGGATTGCATTGCTCTTGGGTAATGTGTGACACAAGGCCAACGCAACCCTTTGTAAATCTGGCCCGCAGTACCTTGTGATAGTGGGCGAGAATGGTAAATGGCTGCTTTTTAGGTCGAGCCTAGGGGCAGCGCGCATGCGCTGCTCGCTCTGCGAGGCATGCTGTATTGGAGTATGCATTGGAAGCCCCTCCCACTCATCGCCCATATTTTTGATTTGCTTGTGTCATTGTCCTTCATAAATGCTGGTTTCCAATTCGTTATGAGGCTTGTTAATTCCTCCTTGGTACTGCCTTGTCTGCATTTGTTACCTCCCATAACGACTTGACCTTTTACGTGTCTAGTTACATGGTCTGCGTTATAAGGCAGTGAGCACTATTTTGTTAATAAAGGGGACAATGGTGGCTGCCTCTTTTATTTGCAGGGTGCCCACAAGTGGCTGCTTGCTTTTAAAAATGTTAAGCTGAACGTGGTGTCTGCTTCAGTGACACCGCGCTCGCTTTAGTTTTTTATTTTTACTTGAATACTGAGCGCGGCACCAACTCAGGGACGCAGCGCTTTGTTTAAAAAAAAAAAACTTTACACAGACAAGAATACATTTTGGTGTAAGGGCAGCCGGCGTCTTTGGAACTACAGAAGCAGGTTCGAGTTTCAGAGTTGGATCAACATCCCTTGATTATGGGCAAATCACTTGAGGTGAAAAAAAAAAAGAGTAACATAACTGGCATTCATGTAAAGAGCTCTGAACACCTTTGGGTCGAGTTCGCACTATATACAACTGCAAAAAAAATAATGGACATCTGTAAATTATGTAATCTATTTTTTTCACAGAAACTCGTTCTTCCAGTTTAAGGCAGTAGACTGCCCATCTAATTGTTTGATATTTTTTAGAGATATTGCATGCAAAGAAATCATTAGCCTCGCACCTGAATGCGTCACATGGCAGGGTACCTTTATATTTTCAACAAATATTTTTATGTCAATGCAGTGGCATAACGAACCTTGAGGGGGCCCCCCTGCAGGGTACGTGAAGGGGCCCCCTCCGGACTCAATCTAGAGCTCCCCAGCAGAAGCGAGGTGCTGATGGGGCCCCCTGAAGGGTGAGGACCCCCCGCACCGCGGGGGCTGCAGGGGCCTGTGTTACGCCCCTGTGTCAATGCAGCAGGAGCAATGATGGGCTTCTGCAGTAACTCCCACAACATGATCTATATCAACTCTAGTGGCGGGAAGCCGTTTCAACAAATAAATTCTCTCCCGGCTCTGCACAGATTACCTGCTTTCATCTCCGGGGAATACCACAGAAACACGCCATCTGCGCAGAGAGGCGGGTCTGCGCCATTGCCTCACAAGTAACCGGTATTACCGACAGCATGAAAGCGGCCTTTAATACCTCATCACAAGGGACGCTTCAAAGAGCGGTGTGATATACTGCGGGTCTCGTCTTTCTGAAGTCACACACTCCTTAACCACCAGAGAAAGGCAAACTTTGTACCTCAGTTTGGCCCCGGGGCTCACCTTTCCCTCCTCAACATTTTCAAAAGTTATTGCGCGAGATGCCAGCTAAAATATTAATTTGGGGTTAAAGCTTTACCATCTGAAGCAAGTTTTCTTGCTAGACTTCCAGCAGTTTTTCTATCAAATCAGTAACTATTTTGGGAGTTAAGATGCTCTGCTGAGACAAACCTATAAATGTATCGCAGGCCAGCTACACATTCCTTTGAGTGTTAAGGCCCGGTCACAATTTTTTAGGTCGAGCTTGGGCAGCGCATGCGCTGTGCGAGGCATGCAGTATTGAAAAATGGACTTGAAGCCCCGCCCACTCCACCCATATTTTTGATTTGCTTGTGTCATTGTCCTTCGTAAATGCTTGCTTCCAATTTGTTATGAGGATTGTTAGTCCCTTCTTGGTACCGCCTTGTCTGCATTTGTTACTTCCCATAACAAGTGGTCGTTTCACTTGTCTAGTTACACGGTCAGTGTTATAAGGCACTGAGCACTATTTTGTTGATAATAGGGACAATGGCGGCTACTTCTTGTATTTGCAGCGCCCACAAGTGGCTGCCCCCTACCCCCACAGCATTCACAGGACAATGGGGGCTGCTTTTTGTTTTTAAAAATATAAAACTGAACACCGCGTCCGCTTCAGGGACGCCGTGCACTGTTTAATATTCAGTAGGCTTTAATTACAGCCTCTGAGCACTCTTTTCTCAAATAGCTTTGAGGACACACTCTCTCCTGATGCTTTTTTAAAAACAATTTATAGCACAGGCACTGAATGCATTTGCAACCGTTTAAGCTATTGACATTGTAAATGACAATGCCTTTTATTTATCTGTTTTAAAACAAAACACAAATAAAAAGCATTGTCCTTGGCAATAGCTCAAACACTCATAAATGTGAGACCTATTGCATTGCAAATGTTTGTTTAGTTATGCAATAGATGCTCATTCAATACAGTGGAATGTTACATTTCCCCACAAATCAGTGTCTCTGAATCACAGAGGGCGGGGCCAAAGACGTGTCACTCTATGTCACTTTCAAAAGGAGTACGACTAGATCCACTCTCTGGAGCCCCCCAGTGGTAGGGGCGCAGATCCAAATGACAAAAGGTCTTAAACTAGAAGAAGGAACCAGACATCCTTATGGTTTGCCTTCGATAATGCAAGAATTGGTGATATCCTCACAGCGCCACCTAGTGATAGCACCAAATTTCTGAACAAAGGCAGGAAAGGGGCCTTTGTCAGTTTATGGCAAGTGTTCGAGCTTGCAAAATTTTATTTTGTTCAGAGTTCTGCAAATCCTCTCACCATTCCTGCACATCTTCATACGCTCCTCAGATAAAGCCATAACTTTGTCTTTCACAGCACAGCTCTGTGTGAGTTTCATAGAGTTCTCTTGTTGGTGGTTGTTTAAACATAAAGGTGTCCTTGTTTGGTTTAACATCACCGTTGGAGTCAATCAGTACAGCAAGAGGCATGTTCTGGCTTGTTTTTCATTTTTCTGGTGTATTTTGCTGACAGTAGAGCTAAGATGATCAATCATATCATTTGTAAAGCGCACGACTCACCCGTGAGGGTCTCAAGGCGTTGAGGGGAATGCTGCTACTGCTCGAAAAGCCAGGTCTTGAGGAGTTTTCTGAAGGTCAGCAGGTCTTGGGTCTGCCGTATGTGGATGGGGAGGGTGTTCCAGGTCTTGGCGGCGAGGTGGGAGAACGATCTGCCGCCGGAGGTCGCTCTTCGGAAGCGGGGGACTGTGGCGAGGGCGAGGTCGGCGGAGCAGAGCTGGCGGGTGGGGGTGTAGGAGCTAAGGGCTAGATGTAGGTAAATAATATTTACCGACTCTTAAATACCGAATTTTACCGATTCGGTATTTAAGAGTCGGTAAATATGAAGGGGGACATGTAGGGAAATCCAGATTTTTTTTTCCGAATCGGTAAAATTCGGTATTTACCGATTCGGTAAATACCGACCGGTAATGCCCATTCATTCCTATGGGCTTTGAAGCATGGGCATTACCGATTCGGTATTTACCAAATCGGTAAATACCGAATTTCACAAGGGTGCAGGAGGTGTCACTTTGACACCCTCTGGCCACCCCAAAACAGGCTCGGGTGCCATGTGGCAGGCATACATGCCCCAAGGGCAGGTCTGCCTGTCACATGGCAGAGGTGTGCATGCACACCGGAATCGGTATTTTACCATCAAATTGAATTTGATGGTAAAATACCAATTCGGTAAGGCTTGTGGGACTCAGAAGAGTCCCACCTACATATCAAATTTACCGAATCGGTAAAAATACCGATTCGGTATTTTACAGAATCTGTAAATTTACCGATCAGTAAATTTACCGATTCTGTAAAATGACTGGCCCTACATCTCAAAATCCAATTACCGGTCGGTAACAGCCTATTCGGCCGCTACCGACCGGTAATTGGCCACCTACATCTGGCCCTAAGTCGTCTGTTGAGGTACGTTAGTCCGGTGTTGTGGAGTGCCTTGTGTGCGTAAGTGAGGAGCTTGAAGGTTATCGTCTTGTTGACCGGGAGCCATTGCAGGTCTCTCAGGTGGGGTGTGATGTGGATGCGGCGAGGAATGTCAAGGATCAGGCGTGCAGAGGAGTTCTGGATGCGTTGAAGCCAAATGTTTGCATTTTGGCTAGCATACCTCGATCCCTGACACATGTCTCTGAAAAATTTGATGTTATAGTATAGCATTATCAAATTTATATAATGGCTCAGACCCCCTGTGTGGCCAGAAAGCACTCTCATTAAGCGGGCTCTTATGAAGGGCATGTTTGATAGGATGTTGGTTGTACAATAATTAGGCCATGGTGAAAGTTTAATTACACTGATGCAAATGGAGCAATGTTAGTAATTTTGTGTCACGAAATTTAGACAAAATTGCAGAGAGGTTGTGCTATTACGCTCCGTTACTTAATGAGACTCCCATTCAGGGAGAAATTGTACCATAAGATGAACAGTTTTGGTAAGGTTTTAGCTCAAGCTCAGTGCTTTAAATGTGCTGGTAGTGTCTGTTACGGAGTACCGGCACTTTTTTATGTTGAGCGGGAGAGTACCGGCACTTCTCAAGAGAAATGCAATACTTTTAATTAGAGAGTACCTGCACTTTACAGAAACAAGCAGTACCTGCACTTTTATTTTTCCATTTCAAGCACTGCTCAAACTGCAATATGAACGGAAGCAGCAGTTCTGTTAAACCTGGGCGACACCGAGCATTTCATGTAGGTTTTTTTACCCAAGAGGACCATTCGGGTACTATTTTAGTACTAAACTACAAATCTCAACATGTGTGGCAATGATTTGATGCAAGCAGCAGTTCCTTTAGCCCGGGACAACAAACATTCAGGTAAATTTTTAATCTGAGTGGACCATTTAGGTACGAGCAAAACTACAAATCTGAACGTGAACGGCAGTGTTTTGAATACTAGCAACTGGAAATTCACTCAAAAACTACACTTTCCAATGGAATTTTTACCCAAATGGACCTTTCAGATACCTTTTTTAGTGTGAGGTGCCTTTTGCATAATTACACGCAATTTTGGATAATTATACTACAGAAAATTATGCAATTTTCACACAATAGTCAAATTAATTTAAATCTAAGACATTAACGAGGATTTGTAAGGTCAAAATGTTTACTAAAGTTAATTTGACATGACAAAATGATGTTCTCATTACATCATAAAAAGTACATATTGTTGCTTTATACTAAAATCTCTACTACACCCTACCCAAGAACCACATAATCTCAAAAACAAATTACCCAAAAATTATAACAGCACATTCCTGGACTGGTGGGAGAACCAGATGAGATCTACAGAGGCCTGTGGGTGGTGGAGTAAGGTTGTTTATCACTCATGTCCTAGGGGATGAGTCCTAGGGCCAGTCCTACTGCGGCAGTGTAAACAGGGCCAAGTACACGCCCACTCACTTGTCTCTCAGGTAATGAAGGTGAGCAGTTCAAGGCAACTCAAGCAGGAACTGTGGGGGGTACAGACTCAGGACTCCAGAATCACACAGTAGTCAGAATAAGTGAATATCTGTCGCTGTGGTTTTCTGATGAGTACTTTAGTCACACCTAAACGTACGTAATATGGTGCATAAAGTAGAAATAGCACTATTGGGATGAACAAAATGGGGTCTGTGGTGTTCACGGCAACGTAAAACTAAAAGTTCTTGATTAAGGGTACGATGCGCAGGATCAATTTGGTTACAGTGAGCAGCTTTCCTGTAGTTTGTGACTTGTAGATCAGTCCATACGCGCATGGACGTCATTTGGGGGTATTCATATAAACCCAATTGGCACACACTGATTATTATGTATGTATAGTTTGCAGGCACAATACTAGGGGCCAGATGTAGGTAGGCAAATACCGGTCGGTAACGGATGAAATTCTGTAATTTCGGCCGTTACCGACCGGTATTTGGAAAATGAGATGTAGGTGGGCATTTTACTGATTTGGTAATTTACCGAATCGGTATTTTAACCGTATGCGTGCGGGCGGAATTCCGCTCGTACGCTGAGATTTTTCAAAGCGCATGTTAAACGTGACGAGCTGGGCTCGTCATCAGCGTGCGAGGAGGCTACGCCATGACGAGCCCAGCTCGTCACCAGCGTGGAAGGGGTTAAGGAATCTGTAAATTACCGATTCCTTAAAGTACCGAATTGGTAAATTACCGATTTTGTTATGTAGGGAGCACTCAAATGAGTGCTTTTCCCCTTTTAGGATTCGTTATTTACCACCAACTACAAGTTGGTGGTAAATAATGAAAACCTTGGTAAAAGCATTTTATTTGCTTTTCCAACAGTGCATTGTTGCAGACATACATGCCGTTAGGGCATGTATGTCTGCAACATGTGCACCCATACACAATTGAGGGGTGCAACAGGGTGTCAAAGTGACACCCTGCCACCCTACAATGTTTCCCCCTTTTACCGAATCGGTAAATACCGATTCAGTAATTGCCATTCATTCCTATGGACCCCCAGGCACATAGGAATGAATGACAATTACCGAATTGGTATGTACCGATTCGGTAATTACCGAAACTTACTGATTCTGTAATTTTTTGGGTAAAATTACCTACATCCCATTTGCCTGTTCTTAAATACCGAATCGGTATGATTCGGTATTTAAGAATCGGTAATCTGGGATTACCTACATCGGGCCCTAGATTCTTCAAATGCTGTATTCCTTCAGATTTTGGAATCCACAAGTCAATTTATTATTTCAAATCTTGGACTCGGCAAGTTATTTATTTTGTATGTTCAGAAAGCTGATTTTTCACAGTACCCGGAGCTGAAACCCCTATTTTTCACCCTTCCAATAGCTGTCATTTGGGGGTAGTCAGGGGTCGCAGCTGAGATCTCTGGCGAGTTCCCTGCTACTCCTGGCACTTACTTTGCGACCCCTGCCCTCAAAGGGAGCAAAATCTTTGCATCCTTTGAAGACAGGGGTTGCACAGGAAGTGCCAGGTGTAGCAGGGAGCAAGTTAGAGGTCACAGCTGCAACAGCTGATTACCCCCCAAATGACATCCATTCATCTCTTGAGTAAGAAGTTCTGGTAAGGGGCTTTCAGGTATTACTTAACCCCTTTCACACAGGGCTAAATCCACCGTGGTGCGGGGGGGGGGTTAGAGGGGCCCACGCACAGCGCCACGGTGCTTGCAATGAGCCCAGCTCATCAGGCTGCACAGTGCAGCAGTGCTCATGACAAGCTGAGCTTGTCTCGACTCCGCCCACTCCCATAGAACGCCCGCACAGTCGGGAAATTAGCCCCAGGTGGGCGTTCCGCAGAAGTTATGACGAACTCAGCTCGTCATGAGCACAAAGTGCCGAAGGGGCTAAAGTCCCACCAAGTAATTCTGTTTAAGGAGATCACAGTCAATGGTTTGTCTGTCGCTTTCTTTTCCTGATTGTTGGTGCGCACTCCGTTTACTCAAGCGTGGATGTGCAGTCCTTCCCTTAACAGGGCAAGCAGGAGGTAACAACTGAAACTGATGATTCACGCTTATGGCAGTGCTTAAGAAGGACTAATCAGCAACCCCTAGCTAAATAGGTGACACTGAACTTCTAATGGCAGCCCAGTGTCCATGTGTCTGGAGCAAATGAAGTTGAAGGTGTTACCTGGACAGGTAGCATCCCCCGATGGCACAGCTGCCCTCCCGGTGGAGGTTAATCCTATTTGAATTCAATGAATGAGTAATTGATCAGGTAGAGATAAACTTTTTATTCTACAACATGGTAGAAAGAAAACTTCTAATTATTCTCAAAGGAAGAGTGTCATCACCAACATGGATGGGTCAAATAAATTCAAGGCCATTGGGTTAATTGGAACAAACTCAATACATTTCGGGCGAATAATTGGCCATTCTGTTTTCCAACAGGAAGTAGCATTGAGCGTCCTCGGAGTATATTTGGTGTTTCTCCTTGCACAGGTTGTGATGTTTCAGATGTTCTTGCTCACATGCCAAAAAGGTTTGTGAGTCAGGAGGCCGTTCTTAATCTCTGTAATGTTTCAGTTTATGCCCCTTGTAAGGTTGTCTATCTATGTGAAGTGGAGCATAACTTGTGCGTTATATGGTGAAAGGGAGAAAAGGCACAACGCTATTACAGACCCTTCCCGCCTCTTTATCGCCGTCTCATCTCGCCTCCATCATGTGCGCGCTTTGAGCCACTTCATCAGCCCTCGTCCTATCACAGCTGCCGGTCTGTCTCTTAGAGGCGTCAGCCGTCAACAGACTAATTGAGGCTTCTAATAAATCACTGCCCCTCCCCCGCACCTCTGCAAGTCCCCGGAGACCTCGACGTAAAGGATTCCCAGCAGCGCTGCGTGAATCTGCATCCCCATCACCGCACGCCGCCTCCGCTCCACCGCGCGCCTCTGTGCCTCAGATTATCACAGAAGAGCAAACAGTGGCCCCCTGAGACCACCAAGGGAGGCGTGTCATGTTGGCAAGCTCAGTATTTGATTTGTAAAAACATAAGTGGCAGGACCAAGGCTATTCTCCTGCAGCTGGTATCACCCATGGTTCCTGTCACTGTTGCCCAATGTGACATTTTGGGCTATACAGGGCTAACCCTGGGCGTAGTTGCACTACGCGGAACTCCGCGAAGTGGCAAAAAAACTCTGTCGCACTACGTGGAGCTCCGCAAGCGGCGGAGTTCCATAGAAAAATGCAGTTCACGGTGATTGCACAGTGCCGGATGCTTGTCTACACTGTGCAATCATTGCGAATGGCACCGTGCACAGCGCAAGCGGTTCCTTCTTTCCTTTTCTGCTGCTCGGGTAGATTTTTACTCGAACGGCAGCTTTCTCAACACGAACGGGCAGTTTCTCAACGAGAGCGGTCGCAAGCATACGCGACCACTCGCAATGAGAAATCTAGAGGGAGGTTTATTTTCCGCGGTCGCCAACTTCATGTTGACGATCGCAAACGAGGAAAAATCTAGCCGGGAGGTGGATTTTTCTCGCTCACGCTCGTCAAGTTGAGGCTGGTGAACATGAGCGAGGAAAAAAATTCAGCTCCGCGAAGCAGAGTTTTTCGGAGTGCAGAGTGCGAAAATCTCTGCAAACTCCACAAGCGGAGATCACCGCCCAGGGTTTTGCAGGGCACCCCATGCTGTAGGGATGGCGGGGAAGGGCACTGTGTTTAAAAATAAGTGTTGATGCAGAGCAACAGTACACAATACATTAAGCTAGAATTGTGGCTGGAAGCAGGAAGCTTTTAAGTCTAAGGGGGTCATTAAGATAGCGGGCGGATCGTCACTGCCCGTATGGCGTTGGCAATCCGCCCGCCAAAAACGACCGGCGCTTTCAAATTCCCCCCGCCATATTACCCGCCAGTTTTCTGGCCGGTCGAATAGTCGAACGGGCAGAAAAGCTGTTAACATGGTGGCGGTGTCTGAGAGACACCGCCATCCATATTAGCCTATCTGGTGGGACATGCCTTTAGCTGCCACGGAAAGGCAGGCCGTTCTCGCAATTGTGGACCCGTAGCGGGCACTCAGGGATTCTGGGGGTGGGGGATGCACATGGGGGGTACCTATGGTACCCTGCTGCAGCTCTATGCACAACATGGCAGGCGCCGCGCGGTGCCTGCCACGTTGTGCATGGAACTGCATGCAGGATGCACCTGCCAGTGTGGCAGGTGCATCCTAATGTCACCAACGGGAACCCCGCGCCAGTGGCGGGCGGTCCCATTCCACGAAAGGATGTCTGCCCGCCATCCTAATGATGCCCTAAGTCTTTAAAAGGATCGTCGGGACCGGTTCTTAAAGAAAATAGCAAATGTATTCCCGGAAATGTGCAACAACACACAGGCTTGGATTTACACATTTAGGGACTTTACAAAGCGTTGACGGTTATTCCTGGAAACCTGCAACAGTCGAAGGTTTCCAGACATGTTCCTTGAATCATTCGTAAATTCGTACTTGAGAATGAAGTGCAATTTCTGCATGTGCAATTCTACATATGCACTATTACAAATGGAAAAGTGCTATCTCAGTTGTGCAAAGGCACTTCTTGGCCTATACCCCAATATTTTTGATGGGGGGGGTCCCTCTAATTGCCACTCTGGGAAGTAATTTACACCTGAACGTGACAAGTGTAAATCTCTGGCCATATCCAGGGTGGGAGTAGGTTGGAATGATGGTGGTGTTATACATTGTTAGAGACATTACTCCCCTCAAGAACCCCAGAGCAGATGAAGGGAAAGCTAAGGTGTGCAGGATCAGTTCCTTCGCCCCCCCTGCACACAGATTTGTGACCACTGTCCGCAGGACTATAATTATCCAGTCCAGAGTTTGCTGATTCACTAATAACTGGGTCTGGTATTGGTGGAATCGATTATTTACCTATCATTGAAATTGGGGAAGTTGGAATGACCCAGAGCGATATCCCTGAGTGGTACGACTCTGGCCCACTCATAATTAGGCCCAAAATATTCATAAATGATACAATGTAGTTTAATTATGAAATTGCCAACAGACAGATTACTAATGTGTCAGTTATGATAAAAAGAAATACAATATAAGGTACCTCATCTTGATAAAATGTCCCCTGGCCAGGCATTGATGAGAAGGGTTGTCATCCAATCGTAAACCATCTTTCCTAAATAGATACTATTAGACCTACCTTCTATTTCTATGATGGAGCAGCTGCTGACACAGGCTCAGGTGCAGGCATGTCATTCTGCACCAGAATCCTAAATCCCAAATATATGATTGCTTCTCTCTTTCAAGAGATATTAAAATCATCAATTATTTTATTTCGCAGCCCCCGATAAATGCAGTGAGAGGAAGAAGGAGTGAGTCCAGTAAGGTTTCTGTTTATATCTCACACTAAGGGCCCGATTCTGATGCGGTTAGGAAAGTATTACCACCTAGGTCCTGATTACGATGCGGTTAGGAAGGCCTCCTAACGGCATTTGCTCCTTCCGAATCGGGTCGGGAACGTGTCTTCCGAACCGAGGGCCAGATTACGATGCGGTTAGGAACATATGCTCCCATTGAGGTCAATGTGAGTCCAACCAAATCGTATCTGGAAGCATTCGGATGCATCAAACTCGGTCGGTCAGACTCTCCCAATCTGAGTCAGTCGGAAACCATTTCCAAACCGATTAGATAAGGAAGATTTCCTAACCGCATCAGAATCGGGCCCTAGGTGTTATTTATTCTGCCTTCACAAGTCATTCTGGCTGCCCAGCCCTGACTTAGATACTGGATCTGCTCAACACAGGACCTGGCACTTGTTGGCAGGCTAAGTTAAAGATTGTATTTGCACTTCAGTGGACTGGGCTGAGTAAATGGAGGTTGAAGCCTAGAATAATGTCCACTATGCTGGACCTTTTCGGTGCAGAATTCACCGCTGAAGGCAAGAAATGCTGTATTTTGTAACAAAGGAAGGTACTTTTTAAATATATGAATTGTTCAATGATTGAAGTGTTGTCCCCAACTTTTGGCATATCACTACTGCAATCCTTGAAACCACCTTCAAACTTGGAAGAGGAAGGAATAACCAATTCCCTAAGAATTAGCACTCAGTGTTGTAAAATAAGTCCCTGGCTTTGCTTCTGAGGCATCTGGGAGCCTGCAGCATGCTGGGAATGCTGGGACCTGCAGCATGTCCTACTGTTAGTAAGGCTTTTAAAGTGGACTTACCCACTGACAGTGAGGTACAGCCACTTCAATGAAATTCCTTTCCAGCTGCCTTTCAGTTTAAATCTCCATATTGGTTTTCCAAAAAAGGCACATAATAAAGAAGAACATAAAACAAACAACAACCAGTATTCATATTAGGGTAGCATCTTACGAGTCCCTCCCTCAGAGAGTCGGTGAACAGAGTACGATGGGACCATCTGTGGCTAGTTGACGTTCTGTGCGTAGGGCACCTGTAGGAAAATGTCATGGACTATGACTGCCAGGTGTGGGTGGGGGAGCAGAAGTAGTGGATCTAGTGGGTATGGTCAAGATGTCGTGGGCCGGGGAAGCCCTGATCACGTGTGGCGTGACGAGGGACCACTGCCTGCTGTAGGGTGACAGGCAGGGGGAGATGAGGCCTGTGCGTACTTGGGGGCTCCTGTCCTAAGCAATTTCTATGATTTCATCTTCAAAACTATTGATAAATATACAAAACAAGACTACACCAAACAAAGGCTCAAATATTTAAATATTTAGTTTACATTGCAATCAAATATAGACAATGTTTTCACATTTTCAAAGTTGCTTCTTTATTTGTAAACACTTTATGAATTTTAATATATTTGTTTTAATAATATTTCATCTTGTAACATAGTTATGTACCCCATGAGTAGGCCTTGCGGTCCACCAGGGGTCCTCGGGCCACAGGTTAGGAACCAGCGAGCTAGAGCAAACACCGTCACTCAACTGTGCGGCGGCTGGATCTGCGGGGACAGGTGGTCTGTACAGGGCTCAGCGGAGGAGGGAACCCCTTATGTAATTGAAAATCTGTTCTCGATAGCTCAGTCTGTATATCAGGCATTTGCGTGAGGCCGTAACACTTTCCAGCCAATCCCCCTGGCTTGGGGCAGTAGTTTTGACCATCAGCAGAGTATGTATAGTTTAGCTGCAGTCAGTACAGAGACTAGCCAATGGTTGTTATGGGTGGTAAAAGCCAACAGGTCGTGGAATATTGCAAGCAGAGCCTGAAGGGGGATAGGGGGGTTGTCTCTCATTAGGTGGTCAAAACCATTCCAAAAGGAACGAAGCGTAGGGTAGGACCAGAGAACATGCAGTATGTCACAGACTGTCTCATGACATCTCCAGCAGTTTGACGTGGCCGCCAACTTGGCTCCGTGCAGTGTGGCCGGGGACCGGCGGCAGTCCTGTAGAACCTTAAAATAACAAAACTTCATCCGGGCTTCCCGCATTCGCTTGCCATGTGAGGCCATGAGTTGTGACCTCTGCGCTCAGGTGTATACGACTTGCAGTTGATTCTGCCATCAGGTACAGAGGAGATATTCCACAGGTTTGGAAAACAGTTTTGTCACCAGGAGACCATAAAGGCTGGACACCAGTTTTTTTGATAGTTGCCCCATTGCACCAGTTAGGAATGAAACAAAGAGGGGGTGAGTACCAGTCCCCCAAGCATTTCTGGGAAAGGAGGCAGTGTCTGACTGGAGATATCTCAAGAAGTGGGAGCATCGGAGATGGTACTCCAGGGCGAGATCCACAAAGGTCTTGATTATTCTCTCTTTTAGTAGGTGGTGTACCTCTAGGACACCGGAACCCATCCAGTTCAGCCAAGACGGTGTGCATTAGGGGTGCTTTAGGATGTAGGAACTCATCCTCTTTCAGGAGGACATGGTACAACTTCCAGACCACATTCATCTCTATTAGCATTGGATTGGGTGGATCGTTTGAGGCCCAAGGGTCTGCGTAGATGAACTAGCGGCCCTCTGTTCCATTATGGAGTTGTTGTTCAAGTTTAACCCAAAGGTTTTTTTCACTTTATGGGCTCAGGGAATATGCTATCTGGTATTGGTAATGGTCTCTGTAATAGATTCAGAAATGAGGAATACAAATCCCCCCAGAGGATGTGGCGGCATTCAGTTTCATGCTGGCATTCTCGGCAGTGGAGAGCCCGACATGTACTTGCGGACTATTGAGTCAATCTGCAATAGAAGTTTGGCAGGGACATTAAAAAGGAGCATGCCAAACAGATAGTTAAATCTATTGTCAGTCATCAACATAACAGTTTGAATTCTACCCCAGAGGAACAATTGGAGAGCTGACCATTTGGCAAAGTCAGCTTTCTTGTATTCGGGAGGGGTAGGGTGTCATCCTTTACCATTGTACCAAAGTTCCTGTTCACTGGTACGTTCAGGTGTTTCAGGCTGTTCGGTATCTACCGTACTGGAAGATGGGACAAGGATCATTCTGAGGTCTGGTGCCTCAGTTACATGGACTCTATCTTGCTCCACTTGATCTTGTAGCCAAAGAAGGGGGCAAAGGATTCAAACAGAATCATGAGAGCTGGGATCGACACACGGGGTTACCTAGCATCAGGTGGATGTTGTCTGTGTTCAGCACATGTTTCACTTCTGGATCACTGAAATAATATCGACGGACAGATATCGACTAGCAAAAATATCGATGCCAAAATATAGACAGACAGAATATCGAGTTTGTATCTACAAACAGGTAAGTACAAAAATATCGAGTCCAAAATATCGTTTACAAAAATATAGTTTATTAAAATATCGACTATATTAAAAACAGTGTTAAATTAAATTAATAGTTAAAATTAATTACTAAAAAATACTTAAAAATACTTATATTAACTTATAATAATTAAATAATTAATGAAAGTTATAAAAAAAATTCAATCATATTTGTTAAAACATATATATATAGTAACATGATATAATTAAATAATATCCAATATTATTACCGTACGATAGCAGAAGTGTAAAAACTACTATTCCCACTCCAGAGAGTGCAACAGTAGGGAAAGTGTTGGATAGCGTAGGGGTAAAAATTACTATTCCCACTCCAAATAGTGCAACAGTAGGGAAAGCGTTGGATAGCGTAGGGGTTAAAATTACTATTTCCACTCCAGGGAGTGCAACAGTAGGGAAAGCGTTGGATAGCATAGGGGTTAAAATTACTATTCCCACTCCAAAGAGTGCAACAGTAGAGAAAGCGTTGGATAGCGTAGGGGTAAAAATTACTATTCCCACTCCAGTGAGTGCAACAGTAGGGAAAGCGTTGGATAGCGTAGGGGTAAAAATTACTATTCCCACTCCAGCGGGTGCAACAGTGGGGAAAGCGTTGGATAGCATAGGGGTTAAAATTACTATTCCCACTCCAGTGGGTGCAACAGTAGGGAAAGCGTTGGATAGCGTAGGGGTAAAAATTACTATTCCCACTCCAGTGGGTGCAACAGTAGGGAAAGCGTTGGATAGCGTAGGGGTAAAAATTACTATTCCAACTCCAAAGAGTGCAACAGTAGGGAAAGCGTTGGATAGCGTAGGGGTTAAAATTACTATTCCCACTCCAGTGAGTGCAACAGTAGGGAAAACGTTGGATAGCGTAGGGGTAAAAATTACTATTCCCACTCCAGTGGGTGCAACAGTAGGGAAAGCGTTGGATAGCGTAGGGGTAAAAATTACTATTCCAACTCCAAAGAGTGCAACAGTAGGGAAAGCGTTGGATAGCGTAGGGGTTAAAATGACTATTCCCACTCCAGTGAGTGCAACAGTAGGAAAAGCGTTGGATAGCGTAGGGGTAAAAATTACTATTCCCACTCCAATGAGTGCAACAGTAGGGAAAGCGTTGGATAGTATAGTGGTACAAATTACTATTCCCACTCCAGAGAGTGCAATAGTAGGGGAATTAAATACTTCATATATTATTTCAATAAATATAAATTAATATCTATAAAAAATTATTTAAAAGTAATTACCAATTATATGAAATATAATAATCAATAAAAATTAAAAATTAAAAATAATTATTACAATTATTTACCTATTAATACAAATTAATTCCAAATTAACAATTAATAATTTAACATTTAAAAATTAATTAACAATTAATTCAAATTAAATACAATTAAATAAATTTATGTATTTAATTAATTATAAATAAATAACTTCCCACCCTATTCCCCTATAAACCGACAACCCGCTACAGAAAATATATTAGTAAAATTAACATAATTAGCAATTAATCAATTAATTAAAATTGATTGCCAATTAAAATGTAATTAATTACCAAATATAAATTAGTTAACAATTAACTAAAAATGAATACCAATAAATAAATTTACATATTTAATTAATTATAATTAAATTACTTCCCACCCTATGCCCCTATACACCCACAACCCGCTACAGAAAATAAATTAGTAAAATTAACATAATTAACAATTAATCAATTAATTAAAATTAATTGCCAATTAAAATTTATTTAATTACCAAATATAAATTAATTAACAATTAATTAAAAATAAATACCAATAAATAAATTTACATATTTAATTAATTATAATTAAATTACTTCCCACCCTATTCCCCTATAAACCCACAACCCGCTACAGAATGAAATTACGCAAACATAAAAAAAACAAATTTCATTAATTAAAATAAATTATAACATAAATACACACTTTTCACACCTATAATAACATAAAAAACGCTATAAAAAGTAGATATTATTAAAAATTCGATAATTTTAATAACCTATATTATATACTTCGATATTTTAACTGTCTATAGTTTAACATTCGATATTACATTACTTACCTTAAAAACGATATTTTTTGATGTCTATATTCTGTCCAGTCGATATTTTGTCCAATCTATATTTAAAACTCGATATTATGTCCATTCGGTATTTTGTAGTCGATATTTTGACTGTTTACCTTCACTTCTGCAGCCTCTGACTGGATCCCTGTGATTTGTTATGATAACCTGATATCTATGGGTTGCAAGGGAAGAAGGAACAGGAGCAGTAATAGGTAGCACCCCTACTTCATTCCCTGGGTGATGCCGGTTAGGTCAGAGAAGATGTTGCTGCAACTGATCATTGGCGTAGGGGATTGGTAGAGACATCAAATTATTTGGAGGAATTCAGGGCCTATTCAAAATCTAGCCATGGTTCAGAAAAGGAATGGCCATTCTACTATGTCAAATGCCTTCTCAACATCGAGGGAGAGCAAGAGCTTTTAACCCAAATTAGTATTTGTAGACCACATGATATGTGCCAAAGTCCGCGGGTGGTTGCAGGACAATCTGTACAGGACAAAGCCCACCTGGTTGTCATGAATCAGTGACCTGATAACGCCTCTCAATCTGGTGGTCAGAAACTTCGTCAGTATATTCATGTCGCTGTTCAGGAGCAAAATGAGGTGGAAGTTGGCACAGTAAAGGTGATCCCGTCCCGGTTTTGGGTTGCTCGATTAAATTCTGGTCATTGAGAACCAGTGGTTTTAGCTTCCTGCAGCATGGCCATAATAAACTAAATAATTTGGTCTTGTGTAGCCCTGAAGAATTCCAATGGGCAGCCATCCTCTCCATAAAGTAAAAGTCCACATTTGTAAAGCGCACAATCACCCGTAAGGGTCTCTAGGCGCTGGGGGGCCGTCGGGAAGATTAAGCGAGCTATTGCCCAGAGTCACATGGTGCTGGGCTGACCTGCCGCCGGAGCCGGGGATCGAACCGTGGTCCCCAGTCTTCCATGTGTCTTGCCCTTACTCAGAGCTTTAATGGCCTCTGCAACTTCCTCTTTGGTGATGTTCAAGTCTAACTCTTCCCAGTCATTCATGAGGAGAGTAGGAAGAAGTAGGTCCAACATGAACAGAGTTCCTGCATATTGTCCACTGAGTATTCTGTGAGATAGAGCGCAATATCCATTGAATGAGTTCAAATGTCTTCTGTAGTCATGCGGATAGCCGGGATTGCCGATTGGGCCTCGCTTTGCTTTAGTTGCATCACCGGTAGCCGTCCCACCTTTTCACTGTTTGTAGGAGGTCTGCCTGATGGAGGAGAATTTTCTTTCAGCTGATAGCGAAGAGATCCACTGAGTTCAAATTTTAGACATTATTGTCCTCGAGTGATCCGGAGTATGCTGGTCACAGTAATCCTCAAGGAGGGACTTCAAATCTGTTTACAAACGCCTTTGTCTTCGCAGCAGCCACGGTTCTTGCAATTCCAGCTTCTCTCATCAACATCCTGCACAGGTAGGCCTTTCCCAACACCTATAGGAGTTATTTAGAGTCCGTGGTAGGCAGGGCCGTACTAGGAACGCAAACTGGCCCTGGCAATTGAATTGGGCCGGCCGATAGTGGGAGGGGGGCCGCGTGCAAAATACTGTTGCTGCATTTGTTACAGGGGGCTGATATTGCAGCTATACTGCAAAACCAGCCCCTGGAAACAAAAATGGCGCCCCGGGGACCAAAACCGGCCCCCACCCTGGCAGCCCAACGGGGAAAAGCCCGGTGCCCGCCATGGCTAGTCCAGCCCTGGTGGTAGGCTCATTTAGTGACAGGTAGACGTCAAGGAGAGCCTTTAATCGGCCTTCTCCTCCTATAGGCCTTCTCCTCCTATCATGTGAGATCAGTGAGAGTAGCCTATCATGTGACGGGCTCTTCCACAGATCAGTGAATAGCCTATCATTTGATGGGCTCTTACACAGATCAGTGAGTGGCCTATCATGTGACGGGCTCTTCCACAGATCAGTGAGTGGCCTATCATGCGACGGGCTCTTACACAGATCAGTGAGTGGCCTATCATGTGACGGGCTCTTCCACAGATCAGCGAGTGGACAATCATGTGACGGGCTCTTACACAGATCAGTGAGTGGCCTATCATGTGACGGGCTCTTCCACAGATCAGCGAGTGGACAATCATGTGACGGGCTCTTCCACAGATCAGTGAATAGCCTATCATTTGATGGGCTCTTACACAGATCAGTGAGTGGCCTATCATGTGACGGGCTCTTCCACAGATCAGTGAGTGGCCTATCATGCGACGGGCTCTTACACAGATCAGTGAGTGGCCTATCATGTGACGGGCTCTTCCACAGATCAGCGAGTGGACAATCATGTGACGGGCTCTTACACAGATCAGTGAGTGGCCTATCATGTGACGGGCTCTTCCACAGATCAGCGAGTGGACAATCATGTGACGGGCTCTTACACAGATCAGTGAGTGGCCTATCATGTGACGGGCTCTTCCACAGATCAGCGAGTGGACAATCATGTGACGGGCTCTTACACAGATCAGTGAGTGGCCTATCATGTGACGGGCTCTTCCACAGATCAGCGAGTGGACAATCATGTGACGGGCTCTTACACACATCAGTGAGTGGCCTATCATGTGACGGGCTCTTCCACAGATCAGCGAGTGGACAATCATGTGACGGGCTCTTACACAGATCAGTGAGTGGCCTATCATGTGACGGGCTCCTGCACAGATCAGTGAGTGGCCTATCATGTGACGGGCTCTTACACAGATCAGTGAATAGCCTATCATGTGACGGGCTCTTCCACAGATCAGTGAATAGCCTATCATTTGATGGGCTCTTACACACATCAGTGAGTGGCCTATCATGTGACGGGCTCCTGCACAGATCAGTGAGTGGCCTATCATGTGACGGGCTCTTCCACAGATCAGCGAGTGGACAATCATGTGACGGGCTCTTACACAGATCAGTGAGTGGCCTATCATGTGACGGGCTCTTCCACAGATCAGCGAGTGGACAATCATGTGACGGGCTCTTACACAGATCAGTGAGTGGCCTATCATGCGACGGGCTCTTACACAGATCAGTGAGTGGCCTATCATGTGACGGGCTCTTACACAGATCAGTGAGTGGCCTATCATGTGACGGGCTCTTCCACAGATCAGCGAGTGGACAATCATGTGACGGGCTCTTACACAGATCAGTGAGTAGCCTATGGGCTATCACGTGACGGGCTCCTGCACAGATCAGTGAGCGGCCTATTGGCCTTTCATGTGACGGGCTCTTGCACAGATCTCTTATATAAATCAGTGAGTGACCTATCACGTGACGGGTTCTTGCACAGTTCAGTAAGTGACCTATCACGTGAGGGGCTCTTGCACAGATCTCTTACATAGATCAGTGAGTGACCTATCACGTGACGGGTTCTTGCACAGACCAGTGAGCGGCCTATCACGTTACGGGCTCGTGCACAGATCTCTTACACAGATCAGTGAGTGGCCTATGGGCTATCACGTGACGGGCTCCTGCACAGATCAGTGAGCGGCCTATCATGTGACGGGCTCTTCTCGTATACAGATCAGTGAGCGGCCTTTCATGCTCGTGCACAGATCTCTTGCACAGATCAGTAAGTGACCTATCACGTGACGGGATCTTGCACAGATCTCTTACATAGATCAGTGAGTGACCTATCACGTGACGGGTTCTTGCACAGACCAGTGAGCGGCCTATCACGTTACGGGCTCGTGCACAGATCTCTTACACAGACCAGTGAGTGGCCTATCATGTGACGGGCTCTTGCACAGATCTCTTATATAAATCAGTGAGTGACCTATCACGTGACGGGTTCTTGCACAGTTCAGTAAGTGACCTATCACGTGAGGGGCTCTTGCACAGATCTCTTACATAGATCAGTGAGTGACCTATCACGTGACGGGTTCTTGCACAGACCAGTGAGCGGCCTATCACTTTACGGGCTCGTGCACAGATCTCTTACACAGATCAGTGAGTGGCCTATGGGCTATCACGTGACGGGCTCCTGCACAGATCAGTAAGCGGCCTATCATGTGACGGGCTCTTCTCGTATACAGATCAGTGAGCGGCCTTTCATGCTCGTGCACAGATCTCTTGCACAGATCAGTAAGTGACCTATCACGTGACTGGCTCTTGCACAGATCTCTTACATAGATCAGTGAGTGACCTATCACGTGACGGGTTCTTGCACAGACCAGTGAGCGGCCTATCACGTTACGGGCTCGTGCACAGATCTCTTACACAGACCAGTGAGTGGCCTATCATGTGACGGGCTCTTGCACAGATCAATGGGCCTCATCAAGGCCCCCCTGGCCCTCTGAAAGTCTCCGAAGTTTGCAACAAGCCTGTCAATAGACTGTCACTTCTTTCCCAGGCCTTTCACCTGGCATGACTGGGGGTCTGTAGGCGGCAGAACCAGGGCACTAATGCTCCGTGGAAAGAGCGAGTCTTCCCCGGCTCCTCGATGGAGTTCAAAACAGCGCTCCCGCCAAGGAGCTGAGAAACCCCCACCGCAAAGCCTCCTGGGATCATTACTGCTGGTGACCCCACCCATAATCCCTGCTGATGCGTCTCTCATAGGCTCGGCAGGCCTCTGCTCTCTTCCTGGCCGTGCATTTTCCCTCGATGATTCATGTGTACCAAGGAATAGAGGATTAATGATAACAAGCCTGGGGGAGGGGTGGACATGCTCCACTGAGCCCTGAGTATTCATGCTTCCAGATGGTGAGCTTAGCAGGATGGAGCCTGGTAGCCGCCCCCTGCCTAGTAGGCCTCTACCTCTGACTCCTTACATTATGAGTGAGTGAGTGAATGTGTATGCCTGCATGGTGAGTGTATGTGTTTATGCCTGCATTGTGAGTGAGTGAATGTGTATGCCTGCATGGTGAGTGAGTGCGTGAGTGAGTGTGTATGCCTGCATTGTGAGTGAGTGTGTATGCCTGAATTGTGAGTAAGTGAATGTGTATGCCTGCATTGTGAGTAAGTGAATGTGTATGCCTGAATTGTGAGTAAGTGAATGTGTATGCCTGAATTGTGAGTGAGTGTGTATGCCTGCATGGTGAGTGAGTGTGTGTGTATGCCTGCATTGTGAGTGAGTGTGTATGCCTGCATGGTGAGTGAGTGTGTGTGTATGCCTGCATTGTGAGTATGTATGCCTGCATAGTAAGTGAGTGTGTATGCCTGTATTGTGAGTGAGCGTGTATGCCTGCATGGTGAGTGAGTGTGTGTGTATGCCTGCATTGTGAGTGAGTGTGTATGCCTGCTTGGTGAGTGAGTGTGTGTGTATGCCTGCATTGTGAGTGGGTGTGTATGCCTGCATTGTGAGTGAGTGAATGTGTATGCCTGCATGGTGAGTGAGTGTGTATGCCTGCATTGTGAGTGAGTGAATGTGAATGCATTGTGAGTGAGTGAATGTGTATGCCTGCATTGTGAGTGAGTGAGTGTGTGTGAGTGTGTATGCCTGCATTGTGAGTGAGTGAGTGTGTATGCCTGCATTGTGAGTGAGTGAATGCGTATGCCTGCATTGTGAGTGAGTGAATGTGTATGCCTTCATTGTGAGTGAGTGAGTGTGTATTCCTGCATTGTGAGTGAGTGAATGTGTATGCCTGCATTGTGAGTGAGTAAGTGTGTATGCCTGCATTGTGAGTGAGTGAATGTGTATGCCTGCATTGTGAGTGAGTGAATGTGTATTCCTGCATTGTGAGTGAGTGAATGTGTATGCCTGCATTTTGAGTGATTGAGTGTGTATGCCTGCATTGTGAGTGAGTGAATGTGTATGACTGCATTGTGAGTGAGTGAATGTGTATGCCTGCATTGTCAGTGAGTGAGTGTGTATGCCTGCATTGTGAGTGAGTGAGTGTGTATGCCTGCATTGTGAGTGAGTGAATGTGTATGCCTGCATTGTCAATGAGTGAGTGTGTATGCCTGCATTGTGAGTGAATGAGTGTGTATGCCTGCATTTTGAGTGAGTGAGTGAGTGAGTGCTTATGCCTGCATTGTGATTGAGTGAGTGCGTATGCCTGCATTGTGAGTGAGTAAATGTGTATGCCTGCACTGTCAGTGAGTAAGTGTGTATGCCTGCGTTATGAGTGAGTAAGTGTGTATGCCTGCATTGTGAGTGAGTGAGTGGGTGAGTGAGTGAGTGAGTGCGTATGCCTGCATTGTGAGTGAGTGAGTGTGTATACCTGCATTGTGAGTGAGTGAGTGAGTGCATATGCCTGCATTGTGAGTGAGTGAGTGTGTATGCCTGCATTGTGAGTGAGTGAATGTTTATGCCTGCATTGTGAGTGAGCGGAGGAGCGCCGTCCCACTGCTGGAACCTGCAAAGCACATGAAATAAAATGAATATAATGAACTTAATAAAACTGCTTTATTATCATTTTTATTTTAATCTGGAGCTGCTGTCGAGTCTCGAGGGCAGGACTTCTGGCAGCAGGAGGAGCGGTGGGCTCAGGGCACTACCAGTGCCCATGTAGGTTTGGCCGGCAGTCCACATCCAGCCAAACCTTCATGCGCACTTGGATACATCCAAGCTATTGCTCGTGGATTTCCACAGGGCTCAGGAGCACTGGCTCCCAGTCCCTGCTGGAGCGTAGAACCAGTCTTCTCCACCCAATCCCCACGTTTCTCTCATGCTGGGTAATACCAACCAGGCCGCTCCACCCAATCTCTATGTTTCTCTCATGCTGGGTAATACCAGAATGAGAGTAGCATCTGGATTTGCACAGGACACTCTGGGAGCCTGTGTGAGAAATATCACATTGGCAGCTGGAACCAAAGCAGCGGCAAGGCTAAGGACGTCAGGATTCAGGTACTTTTTTTTTCCGGACAATAGGATGTGGGAGCACACCGCTGACCTCTCAGGCAAGGTTCGCCCCTGGCATTCTGGGAAATGTAGTCTCTTGTAGCTCGCTCCGACATTTTCGAGTATTTCGCCAAGGTTGGCGCAGATAGTGCTGATCTCTAGACACTTGTATCTGGTTTATTAACCGTCATCAGTAGAGAATAAAGTCTTGCGTTTTGGGGTTTGCTGAGTAGGCTGCCAAGCACTATATCAGGTCCGGTACCTCTCCCTGGCGCGCAGGTGCTTCATCCACGAGCTCGTCAGCTCAATGACTCACGGGAGTACTTTAAATAGACAACAGGATGTGGGAGCACACCGCTGACCTCTCAGGCAAAGTTCGCCCCTGGCATCTTGGGAAATGCAGTCTCTTGTAGCTCGCTCCGATATTTTCGAGTATTTCGCCATGGTTGGCGAAGATAGTGCTGATCTCTAGACACGTGTTTCTGGTTGATTAACCGTCATCAGTAGAGTATACAGTCTTGCGTTTTGGGGTTTGATGAGTAGGCTGCTAATCACTATATCAGGTCCGGTACCTCTCACTGGCGTGTACTTTTTTTCCCCCATCCGCCCCACCGATTTACCGAGCTAGCGGCCACCACTGGTGTGTATTAGTGCATTGTGAGTGAGTAAGTGTGTATGTAGGGACGAAGCTTGGGCATGAAGATTTGGGGGTGGGGGTGAGTATCAGATTTCCTGACCATCATGCTGGCATATAATATTAAAATATATTATATGACAAGCAGAGCACATGAGAGGGGCTTAAGAGGAGGTGAAAAGGGAGAGGAATACTGAGTAATGGAAGTATTAAATGAGAGAAACAATAATTTGTAAAAAAAAAACATGTTAGGGCTTTCAAAACAGAGATGAGAGAGAGTGTGTATGTGCATTTTTGTATATGTGTTTATGCAAAAATCTCAAATGAAATCTAACAGACACCTTACCATATCTGACTAAAAGCACCTTCATGCAACAATTATTCTAAAAATACATTTATTAGGAGGGGTTAACACCCCAAACTCCCCCCTGAAGCTATGCCCCTGTGTGTATGAGTGCATTGTGAGTAAGTGTATATGTGTGTGTTTGTGCATTGTGAGTGAATGTGCTTGTGTGCGTGTGTGCATTGTGAGTGTGTTTGAGTCATGGCGTTGCATTTGTGCATGCACAAGGCATATGTTTCTGTGCTCATGCACACATGTGTGTGCCTGTGTTTATGTGTGTGTGTAACGTTACATATTGTGGTGCATATATGTGTACATTTAGTTTTATATGTAGTGATTCGTGTGAGATGTAACTGCATGTATGCAATACTGTTTATGTATGGCTGTGCCTATGGTGTTACACGTTGAATAATGTGTGTATGTAGCTATGCAGAGCATTGGCTCCTCTGTTATGGATGAGGAGTGTCACCCTGCCTGCTGCGAGTACAGCTGGCACACACATTAATAAAATGGTAATAAATACAATGTTATTAATGTGTCCCAGGCTCACGCGGTTATAACGCGATGGCAAGGGACAGGGCTTAAGAGTGCAATTGCACTATTAATGCAGCCTCTGCCAGTGCACATGTCAGATTGCCTGGCTGTCTAAAGCCGGCCTATCTGACCTGCACATTTCAGAATCTGCAATCCCAAGGGTAAGAAACAGCTAAGGGATTGCAGCTGCAGGCCCACAGCCTCAAAGTGAGTGCCGGAATAGCCTGCTCCAAGCATTGGTTGGTTTCATGTTGTACAAGTGAGGAAGTCTTTCCATTTCCGCCCAAGTCAGCGCGGAGGAGAGTGCCAGAAGAATGAAGGAGACCACATCCACTTCCCCTCTCTCCTCCCCACCTCCCCGTCGTCACCCCCACCCCTCCTCCCGCCACACTGTTGGTGTATAGAATGTGGGGCTGTTGTATATCTGTGTGTATGTGTGTGTGGAAGAGAGAGAGAGAAAGAGACTTTTCATATAAGGTTTCATGTGTGGGACTAGTGAATATCCATCTATAACACATGGGATTCAGTAATCCCTGTATAAACGGCAGTCATTAATTTCTTTTTAATCTGTGGCTTGTGATGATTATAAAGTAAAGAGTCAGAAGGCAATTATACGGTTGATACAGTCAAGTTCTGATGTCACAAAGCCTGCTGCTGGACCCAGCAGCCAAGGTGAAAGGGAGATCAGGTCACAGAGCATAATGAAAGCAGCTGTTTAAAGCAACAAAGGGAACATTTCTTTTCTTTCTTCTACTCTATTGTAAAAACTTACAATGACAAGCAGAGAGAATTATTTTTTTACTTCTTAGGAAGGGAAAATCTAGAATCTTTCTTCATGTTTCTACACCTTCCAAGCGACCTCAGATTTTTCATTTTTTAAACTGAATTGTATTGAACTGTTTCTAATATCTGTTTGCAACAAATATCCTACAGATTTTTGATGGGTTTCATTTTGCGCTAGAGGTTTTATTTTTATTCTTCATGTTTGCAAACATGCTCACTCTTTTATATGACAAAGCTCGCACCAAGTTTTTAAGTTGTTTGTGGGAAAGGTGATGGAGAAGACTATGTATTATATGGGATAAATTACCCACTGGTGTACATGATAAGGATATTGCAAATCACCTTGGAGTTCCATTACCTTACAAAGGAACTCAGCCTTCTGCCTCATTCCTCTTTATGGCTATGGAACTCCACGGTGCCTTGCAACATCCTTATAATGTACAGCAGGGGGTACTTTATCTATTATATTTACTATATAAAGTACCCCTCCCATACATTCATACATTATAAAGATATCGCAAGTCACCGTGAAATTCCAGTGAAAATATATAGAGGTCAACAAACTACTCCTGGTCATCTAGGTGCTACTTGTCCTCCTTGACCTGGTTTTAGGTGGTCCTAGTCCTCTTGGTCCCACCGACTCTCCCTGGTCCTTCAGGTGCTCCTCATTCATCTGCTGGACCTCTCTTTCCTCCTCCCCTCACCAACCTCTTCACCGCTCCAATGATCGGTGAGGTACCGCCTCCAAGCTGTCATTCAAGTATTTTTCTCGGTTGAACGGACAGCAAAAAAGCCATTCGAAACTCTTGCTAATGCCCTTTTTAGGTCTTGCCTAAACAGCGCGTGCACTGTCTTTTCAAGATATTTTGTTTATTGTCAGTGGGCTTGGAGGCCGCCCATTACATACCATTGGTTGGTTTCATGGTCACTCTCCATTGCTTGTTTCCTGCTGGTCAGTGCTGCGATCACCACTTGTTCTTATTGTGTGTGGCCCTCCCCTGGAGCATGGCCCAAGTACGTGTGTCCTTTCACTGCTCATACTTTTGGGAGCTATTTCTTTCTTTTTGTTGAATCACTCTACAGAATGCATCTTTTGCAGCTGCCTCTGTCCTGTATTTCTCCCCTGTCTGTCTGCTCCATTTCACCTGCCTATTGTCTGTGTTTGCTTGTTTACTTTCTCCCCAGGTAAACAACCCCCACCCTATTATTTTCAGCACTGAATCCCCCAACTGTGAAAGAAGCAGCAGACTGCAGGAGCTATTTTGCTTTGTTGTGGCGACCTTGCTAAATGTGTGACGTTTGCACAGAGATTGTTTTCATCGGTCAGTGTTGTGTTTCTTTTGCCACATGGGATGCTGCTTCTCTGATAGACAGGACTGGTTTCAGAAAGTAGCATCACTGTTAGTGTAAGTGGTGCTTAGAACATAAACCAGGCGCTCGTGACTTCAGGCGCCTGGTGCACTGATTTATTGTGAAACACATATCAATATGCAAAACAGAAATTCAACACACATTCAAGTGGCCTGGACTTAATCAGGGTTGTATGTTTTACTTAGTAACCTCTAATTGTTTCTGTTTCAAAGTGTGTCTTCCAAAGGTTTTTCTTGGCTGGTTGCCTCTGTGGAAGGGCCGCCATGTTATTCCAAGGAGTCTCAGTCTGGCCATTTCTCACTCCTGCTGAGGCAGTGACAGGCTTTGCATAGCATCTCTTTCTCTGACAGCGCCTCGAGGCGCTTGCAGATGTAAAAGACCTGTGATCCAAGTCATCGCTTGGCTCATATATAGCAAAGATTATGCACTGCTAAAACAATCGGGCTTTTGCAATCTAGTTGCATAGTTTTTGGAGGGAGGTGGGTTAAACCTGGTTTATTGTATTAAGCACAACTTACCCCTGCCACTGATTCCTACAGCCAGTCACTGACATAGTGATACAGTCATGACATAATGTTATAGTGCTGTTGATTTGCATCGCGGCGCTTGTCTTTCTGTACGTTAAGCACGTATTCCTGAAACAGACTGCACGACCCATTATGCAGTATTTGTATAGAGCTTCAGCCCCCTTCGGTGCCTCAAAGCACGTTTCTGGAGCTCGGGTGGGATTTTAACCCCTTTGTTGTGCATTGTTAGCAAAAAGTAGGACTGTGCAGGGCATGATGCGGTGTAGTGCGCGAGGCGCGAGGGGTGTGTCAGCCACTCAGTGGTGAACTTGGTCGCGTGCATAGGCAGGAATGAAGGGTGCAGAGAGGTGCTGGCCATGTTAGAGTGCAGCGTTAAGATTGTTCCTGCTTCCTCGTGGCAGACTGAGCCACAGGCTGTCACGTGATCTTGCAAAACAAGTTTAACAGAGATTAAAGGACTGTTTTTAATTTTAACTCCGTGTTTGCTCCTTCGCTCCCGTGTAGTACATTATACATGTAACACTTTGACAACATGCGCCTCGGGTGTGATTGCTCGTTGTACAGTCATGAGTCATGAATATGTTGCATGCTTGAGGCAGCAGGAATCCTCTAGCCAGCCTCTTGAACATACATGAACTCCACCCTTCGGCGGGCTCTCGCCCAATAATGATGGAATGGGCTGCTTTGGTGTCTCGTTTAAAAAAAAAAAGTTTTTTTATTACTTGTGTGAAGTGATCAGAGTCCTATTTTACTTGGAGCAGTCCATGCATAGAATGTATATTGTAGAGTGCTCCACTGTTCCCTAACTAGGTTTGTACTATAAAAATATTATTAAATGCAGACTTCTGTGCAAATAAGCACAGGCCCCAAAAAATACTGTTGGCCAGACAGTGTGTTCTGTAATCCCCTAACAGAACCCCACATGAACACTAACATTCCTTCTCACCCCCCCCCCGTACCTCAGCTTTCCTCCTGCTCTCCCAGCGCCGTGTACTACCACTGACACGTTTTGACCTCAGCTGATTTGACCACCCCAAAAATCACTCATTCTCCCCTTTTGTGTTCACAGTAGTTAAACACCAAGGGGCATATTTACAAGTTCTGGCGCATCTCTGCAAACCAGCAGGGATGCGCCAGAACTGATGCGTCACGCAATTCCCTCCTTGCGCCATCACAGATGCACCGCATTTACAATGCGGCGCACCATGGTGCAAGGAAGGGCAGATGTGTGACACATCTTGTGGCGTACGAGCGGCGCATTGCTGGAGTCGCGTCGCAAGCATGACGCAACTCCTGCAATGCACAGGGGCCACCCATACATAACGTGGTGCGTCACTCCTTACGCCTGCTTCAAGCAGGCGTAAGGATTTGACGCAGCAGCGTCGTAAAACTGACTCAGTGAAATCTGGTAGATTTCACTGCGTCAGTTTTACGGGGCTTTCCTACGAGGGAACGCCCATCCTGTGACAGAACGCCCACATGAAACCTGACGCAGGTTTCATGTGGCGCAGGGCTTTACAACGTGACGCATCTGCCTAGATGCGGCACGTTGTAAATAAGTCGCAACATGGCGCATTGTTTACGCCGCCGCTGCATCACAAAATGGACGCAACGGTGGCGTAAAAGTGTCGCAAGGGGCTCGTAAATCTGCCCCAAACTGTAGAGATTTGACTTCAAGCCACCCCGATCCTGTTTCTTCTCAAGCCTCACCCACCCGTCCCTGTTTCGCCCCATCCCTGTTTCTTCTCAAGTCACACTCTTGTACCTGTTTCTTCTCCAGTCCCACCCTCCCGTCCCGGTTTCTTCTCAAGTCCCTGTCCCACATCCGTCCCTGCTTCTTCTCAAGTCCCACCCACCATGTCCCTGCTTCTTCTCAAGTCCCACCCTCCCCATCCCTGTGTTCCTTCTCGAGTCCCACCCACCCCATCTCTGTTTCTTCTCAAGTCCCACCCACCCCATCCCTGTTTATCTCAAGTCCCACCTACCCTGTCCCTGTTTCTTCTCAAGTCCCAACCTGCCCATCCCTGTTTCTTCTCCAAGTACCACCAACCCTTTCCCTGTTTCTTCTCAACTCCCACCCTCCCCGTCCCTGTTTCTTCTTCAAGCCCCTGTTTCTTCTCAAGTCCCACCTACTCCGCCCCTGTTCTTCTCAAGTTCCACCCTCCCCGTTCCTGTTTCTTCTCAAGTCCCACCCTCCCCGTCCCTGTTTCTTCTCAAGGTCATCATTCCGGTCCCTGTTTCTTCTCGTCCCACCCACCCCTGTCCCTGTTTTTCTCAAGTCCCACCCTCCATCTTCCTGTTTCTTCTCAAGTCCTATCCTCCCGTCCCTGTTTCTTCTCAACCCCCCCACCCTTCCTGTCCCTGTTTCTTCTCAAGTTCCACCTTCCCCATCTTTGTTTCTTCTCAAGTTCCATTCACCTAGTCCCTGTTTCTTCTCTAAGCCCCTATTTCTTCTCAAACCCTTACCCAGCCTGTACTTGTTTCTTCTCCACTCCCACCCACCCCATCCCTGTCGCTTCTCAACTCCCACCTCCCTTCACCTGGTTCTTCTCCAAGTCCCTGTTTCTTCGCTCCTCCCATCCATACTATCCCTGTTTCTGCTAACATTCAAGTTTCTCCTCCCATTTCACCCATCCCGTCCCTGCTTCTTCTCTCTTCCTATTCACCCCATCTCTGTTTCTTCTTCCTGTAGTGTCCTGCCGGACATGTTCTAGTGTTCAGTCTTCTGCTGTACCCACTCTGAACACCCACCCATCATAGGCTTCGCCAGTCAGGTGACCCTGCAAATAAAAGGGGCCGAACGCACATGCCCTGGGCAATTTCCAGTACCACACCCACTGTGTCTGTGCTCATTATTCAGGGCCGGCATGGGAACCAAAACCGGCCCTTGCAAAGTGCTTGGCCGCTCCCCCAGCGGGTTGGGAGTGCGGCCAAGCTGTTTACCAGGGCTGATTTTTGGCTGATTTTGTTACAGGGGCCGATAATGCAGCTATGCTGCAAAAGCAGCCCTGTAACAAACCGGGCTCGCTCCGTGAATTCTGAACCAGGGTCATAAAGGTCGTGGTTCTGTTACGATTTTGGTAACAGCGAACCGTAAACAGTGAGCTCAGCAAGTATGAGTGTTTTCGTCATGTTACACCGATGGATTCACTGTGTATTTGAAGATTTCGTTCTGAACCCTTGGGTTCCATTTTGTGCATGGCAGCCATTTTGTGGTTGCCCTCACATAGGCCGATGACTTTAGCTGACTCTTAGATGACCTGAGTGAACTGACCCTGTTGCCTGAAGCTGACCTTGCCAAACCAGTTCTTGCCCTTTAGCTGATCAAGATAGAGATCAAAGAGCAGGACATTGCTGAGTTTATGGTACATGCACACACCTTTCTATCTTGCTTCTCATCTGTTTCTGTTCCTTCTTTTATGACCTGTTTATGATATGGGTTGTGGTCCTTTTATTATGGGTTTGGCCGGATTGTGTAAGAAGGAATGTTAGGCATTTTTGCATGCTTGCAAAAGCTAGGACTGCCCCTTACTTGTATGCTGAGTTTTGTAACCCTAAACATATAAAAGGCCTCTGCTTTCTGTACTCTGCAGACTACCTCATTCAGTTGCTACGGCTTCTGTGTGACGTGGCCTCACTTAATTAAGTTTAATAAAGATGTCTTTTCATATTTCAGCTTCTGTGCCAAGTTCTTTGTTATATTAGTAAGTATTCCCTGAGAATGAAGATTACAGTTCTTCAAATGGTGCAGCCAATGTGGGCTTCATCAGAGAAGTGACTTTCTGTGGGAGTGATCTTGTCAGAGGACTGAAATCTACTGAGGAGGACAGAACAGGATTCTACTAAGAAGGTACTCTGTGCACAGGGATTCTGGAGATTCTTTGATTCTGCAGCCCAGTATATTTCTGATCTTCCTGATTTTGATCCTCCACATGATGTCACTCCTGACTGAGAACCTTTTTGGCGTGAGTATTCTAAAAAAGACCGTTAGGTCATGTAGAACTTGACAGTTAGAATTTGGATAACCTTTTGATTAGTAAAAGTAAGAGTTAAGTATAAGTGGGTCGCTCCCAGTCCTTTGTTCTTTGGTTCCTTAGTTTGGTTCTTAGTTTGTTTTGTCCTTAGTTTTTATTTGAAGATCGCAATTTTCAAAAACCGAGGGTCTTGTATATTTATGAGTGTATCGATAAAGATAGCCCCTTGAAGTTTGAAGCTAGATAAGTGAGCTATAAGATGCCTGATCTTAGCAAATTTGGAGCTTTGTGTTGGCCAACTTTGTATACGTTTGGATTAGCCGGCTTCCCCTAAAGGGAATATCTAAATAGGTTTAGATTTAAAAACATATTTCTTCCTTGGTGATTTTGTATCCCCAGGGAATTAAAATATGACATAATACAAAACAAGGATCCTTTGTTCTGCGCAGTTTTATGAATGAAGATATGCAGAACGATTTTGTTTGGTGTTCTGCTAGCCAAATCTAGTGAATTGAGTCTATTTTCGCTTCTTGGACATACATCAGTCTGTTGGGCTGTTTTCGCAGTCTTTTGAAACACAATTGAGAAGCGTTTCTTGTAAATATGACTTACAACTAGTATTTACAAATGGTTTGGTTTAAGTACAGTCTGTGGGCTGTCCTTGGTTTCTGTCCTGAGTATTGATGTGTGGGTTAAATGTGTCTTTAAATGTCTATGTGGGTTTCCCATTAGTGCAATTTCTGTAAGTACATAGCGATGGCGCTATTCACGAGATGCATGGCTAAAGCGCGCTGTATTGTGTGTCCTGAGTGTTTTGACCCCTTTCTGTTTATATCTGAAATTAGCTCAATGTCTTTTCGTGGTTTTTCTTGATGTTTTCAGTCTATTAAGCAACATTTTGTAAGCATATACTTGGGTCTTTTGCTAAATAAAATTGTCCTTTTTAGAAAGAAACAAATGGCGCAAACATTTTGTCATGTTTCAAGTTAGGCGTCTGTGCTTGGGCTTATAAATGAATGTGTCTAAAAATGATAGGCAAGGGATGCAGCTTGCTCTTACATGTGGAATTATCAAAAATAATTGGGTTTATAAAAAAATTATTAATTGTGAAAAATAATTATTAAAAATAAGTGGTACAAAATTCGTTTTTTACTATTCATGAAGCTTAATGCTCATACTATGACATCCTAGCATTAAAATTTAATTTAAGTTGTGCTATACCACATAATGAGAACATTAGCATATGGAATTTCACTTAGCGCAGGCGTACAAAACTCATTTTTCTAAAGATTTACATGGGATATGTCTGATTAAAAATCTCTGTAATTTGTAAAGAACATTCTGAGGATGATTAATATGTATCACAAGTATAGGATATTTATTTTTAAGTGCCCCAAACATCAAAGTCGAATTTGGGTAAAATAGACCATTTAAAACAGCATTCTTGCCATTTATGGTAGCTTTAAAGTGCCTTAGGCTTCAGTAAATGCATACATTTAGGTGTAATACAAATTTGAAGACTGTCCCCATTTGGGGTTTGCTTTTAAATGACCCAGTGAGAATTATTTAATGTTGCTGAAATGAGTTCCATTGCATAGGGTAATAGCAAACATCTGTTCTAAAGATGGTATGTTATGTTATTATGTTTTGCGAATTAGTCACAGTAACTGTTTTAATAATCTAAGTATAGAAATAAATTGTAGCCCCTAACAGGAGTAATATATATATCATGTGTTTTAAATAGGGTCGGTTATTGCAGGTTAGAAAGAGTTGGGAAGGTTTTTTGTCTTTTTTCAGCCTTAAGAGTGAGGAAGAGATAGAGGGCTGAGGAGCCTGCAAGGCAGATTTTGACCTTAAGGTCAGTAAGGTGGGAGTTAGGAGTAAGTGTAAACAGATGGAGAAATGATTGCTTGGAAAAGCAGGGCCTCAAAGGGTGTTGGCGCACGGGACACGCAGAGTGTCAGTGAAAGAATTTTACTTTTGGAAAGTTAAAAGGGCTTCATGTTGCAAGCTGACTGACAAGATGGTAACAGTTAAGTAATGGAATTTTTTTTGTGTCTGTTAATGTGTATCATGTTTTGTCTTCTAATTAAAAGTTATAATTGATGTCATGTCTGTTTATCATGAGAAATGTCTCTCTTTTGTGTGTTGTGTATTTTTTCTTTTTACTTCTGCTCACAGATCATTCATGGATTGTTCTGGGTGATTTTAAGGCTGACAAGACACGTGAGTTTGGTTGGTTGAAAAGAGATGTGTTTTTGCGTAATTTCTTTGAAAAGAAATGTTTGTGCATTTTACATATTCTTGCATTTTATCCTTTTATGAATTGTTCCTGCTGGTCCTGTGTGTCAGAAGTGACACACAGTAAGTTGCATTTGACAGCCAAATCTCCACTACCTGGTGATTTGCTGTCAAAAGGAGGGTGAGGATTTTAAACCTGACAAATTAAGCAGGCCCGAATATTGTTAGTACATGACCTGGTGTTGTGCGTCACCGCTCATTTATATATGCTATTGTTTTGTCTATGCTTTTTGTGCTTGATATACAGTGAGTATATCTGATGGCTTGACATGTCCGTTTTGTGCGTTTTTTTTTGCATGTTTTTGTTTTATGTTGCTGCTTATAATACTATTACAAGTTTACCTGTGTTGTGAATGGATATACATGACGATGTGTATCCTGCAAACAGTTGGGTAGATTTGCTTTGACACTAAATTTCACAGAAAAACAGACAACACTTCATCAGTGTATGTCAAATTTGTCTTTAATGGTATTTGAAGGAAAATAAAAAAGAGATATACAGAACCAAAGTGTGTCACATGCTGTTAGTCACGTACTGCCCCTCCCCTTAAGGAACA